>NC_135532.1:192070431-192426931 GCF_045843805.1 Urocitellus parryii
ATTTTTCTTTTTCTACATTCTCTTTGTCAGGTCTTTTGATCACAGCAGCAAAAATCCTGACTAAAACACAGGTTAGGGAAAAAAAGAACATAAAATTACTTGAAATGTGTTAATGAAACAAATATATGCTATTTGTATAAAAGATTGAGTACTGTTATTAGAGGAAAAGCTATAAACATCCTTTCTTTCATTTTATATTTGTTAAATTACAACTGATGAAGAAAATTCTATTTTATAGAGGAATCCCAAATAATAAATGTGGAGAAGGGATAAAATTAACAGATAATTTCTTTGTAACTTTAAGCAAGTACATATTCTGAAAAAAAGTCCACTAAATATTAGATAGGATATGGAGATAAACAGGGTATTCCCATAGTGTGACCTTATTACATAAAAGATGAATTGCAAATTGCATATGTAATCAAGCTTAGGATCAATAATTGTAAGTCTTCTGATGTGATTCAATATTAATTGCTTAACATTATTTACTGGTATTGAAATATTTAGCTAAATTTAATTCTCTTGGTATAGGTTCTGATCTGTATGAAATTTAGGAAATGAAACATTTTATAAGAGATTTTATATATATACATACATATATATATTATCAAAAATTTAATGGGTAAAAAGTGTCATACTTCTAAATTAAAAAATTTAAGTGTATATAATATCAAGTAACAGGACACATAACTGGATATTTGATTAAAATATATAACATTTTGAGAAAAGTTTAGAGAGTTTAAGTAACATTAAATATTAAGAAATGTATATTTATTATTACTTTAAGTTTAATAAAAATGAATTCTTATAGGAGAAATCCTATGTGCTTATGAAATGCATACTAATGTATTTAGGAATAAAGAATCATTTTGTGAGAAGCATTTTTTCCACAAATACTTTAAATAGGTGAGCACACACACACACACAGAAACACACAAATATATGATAATACAAATGTGTTATGATTACTTTGGAATATCAACTTTATTTACTTTGAAATGTCTAGAATTAAGAGTTTCCTGGGTGTGTCAATGAGCGTGTTTCAGAGATAATTGGTATTTGGGATATCAAAATAAAGAGGGAGACCAGTGCTGAGTATGCGCAACAGTGTCTAATAAACTGGGATTCCCAGATGAAGCAAAGGGTAGAAAAAGGAGGAAGCCCAGACTGATGCAAGCATGATTCTTGAATGGGTACATAGATTGCTGCAGCCATCATCAAAGGACAGCAGACTTCATCTCCTTCACTTTTCTAACATGAACTCTGACCAGTTATTCTATAGGTATTTTCCAGGCTTCAGTCACATACTTGGACCACATTGTTGGTTCATGGCTCCATCTCCTTGGACTGAGCAGCTACTAGTACCCCCGATTCACGATTTACCTTCCAAACATGTAAACAAATCTAGGAAATCCCCTTTTATAATCTTACATGGAGATATCCTATTGGGACTAGAAGTGGTTCTAGAGAAATAAAATTGTAAGTTTATATTTTCTTAGTTGATTTCGTGGTTTCTGGAGTTGATTGTCTAAATTGTATAGACCTAATGTTCCTAAAGCTGGTAGTAAGGAGAACACTGACAATTCATGTCATGAACTCTTTAAAGCTATATACGTAGTGAATGCATTTGATACTCATATTATGCCACTTGTGAGAGTCAAAATGTCTAGTGACTCTACAAATGATATTTTTCACATTTCTAGAAAACTAAGGAATATAATAATGTTCATAGGTTACTTCTTCACCGAAAAATAACAAAAAATATAACTCAGGAACTCATTTTTTTTTTTCAGCTCTAGGTGTGCATATGCGATCTAAAGCCTTCTTAGTGTGTACTGAAGGAGAAACTTCTCTCTTTCAGTCATGGGAATGGGGTTTGCTGAAAATTGATCATAAACCCCCAACCTGTCAAAGATTGAATTACGATGCAATTTTATCTCTTAGCCATAAACAGTGTCTGCAATGACAGTAAAGTTACTGCTGGGGGGGTGGGGAAGAAAGGACATTCTGTAATTTCGAGAACAGTTGAGAGTACACTGGATAGGCTGGGGAAATTCCTACATTCTATTAGGTCTATTTGCTAGAGAAAGTGACTTTCCAGTCCTTAGTGCCAGTGTCATCTCCAACCCCAACTACACACTCTGATATTGATCTCTTCATCTCTCTGAAAGAATGGATTCTTCATTGCCTGTGGAAAAAACAAGGAACTTTCTTGATGATATTGCCCAGCCAGACAATGCTGGTACTCCTTAGGACCCACCTTTATTACGCACTTTTGCTTCTAGATCTATAACTAGACCCAAATCTAAGCAGGCTCCTAAAGGAGAGTTATAAAGTGTGAACTATGAGGAACTGCATCACACCAAGGGACCTTCCTGAGTTTTACAATGTATACAAACAGAGGTCTGAGGAACATGTATGTGAATGGATTTTAAGCATGTGGGATAATGGTAGGAGAAACATAAAATTAGACCAGGCTGATCCTATTGATATTGGCTGGTTAAGCAGATATGCTGAATTTCATGTAGCAGTTTAAATTGCTAAAAAATAATGTGCTAAAAATTTATTCAGTGGGTTGGCTGAAATAAGGATCAAATTATGTAATTATGAATGAGCTGGAAATGCCTGATATTCCTTGGCTTACTGTTGATTATGTGACTAAAATTTTCAGAGAAACTAGAATGCTGGATTTTCCAAATAAAACCTTCTTCTCCACAATATAAAGGTCTAGAAGATGTGCATTCATTACTACTTTAAGAAAGATTTATGAGGGGAGAATCAGTATTATTGATGAGCTCTGTCATTGCTCTTCTTTATATGCCATATCTTACCATGAGAGCTGAAATTACCCAATTAGAAAACTGAAATGCAATGAGTATAATTGGATCTCAATGTATCAGAGATCAAGTGATAGCACTCAACAACCACAGGCAACTTGGTTCATACCATAATGCATAGCAAAGTAGAAGCAATGACTAGAATCTTCTGACTTATGTACATCTAAGACATAGGCTAATCAATCATGGTATTTTCAGAAGTCAATAAGATGGGAAATTAAAGTTCATACTCAATTTATATAAAAATAAAAATTTCAGAGCAAATGTACAAATGACTGCCTTAAATCATAATAGCAGAAAATCATGGTTTCTCAGCCAATTCCAAGACTTGAGTC
Source organism: Urocitellus parryii (assembly GCF_045843805.1). Lineage (NCBI taxonomy): Eukaryota > Metazoa > Chordata > Mammalia > Rodentia > Sciuridae > Urocitellus > Urocitellus parryii. The sequence goes on from NC_135532.1 coordinate 192,073,604, forward strand.
AGTTTAAGTCTAAAGGGAATAAATTAAGGGAAGGCAGGTTACTTTTGAAGAAGGACTTTGGTACAGTACCAAAAAGTTAAAATGTTAATCTTTCTCCTATTCTTCCCCTAAGGGGCCTATGGACTTTAACCAGGGTAAATGTACATTAGGGAAAAGGCAATGATCTAGTCTTTGGGGGGCTATTCAATACCATCTCTGAATTGACATTGATCCTGGGTGATTCAAAATGTCACTGTTATCCTCTAGTCAAAACAGGGACTTAGAGAGGTCAATGATTTATGGAACGTTAGCCAAGATTTGACTAGGAGTATGTTTAGTGGGTCCTGTAATGCATCTTGTGGTTGTTTCCCCACTCCCAGCATGCACATTCGGGATAGAAATATTTAGAATATTGGTTTTCTAACATGTGGATTGATGGTTATTAAGGTGCAGGAAAGGCTAAATTGAAGCTGGTAGAACTTCCTTTCCTTGGGAGAATAGTAAATCAAAAACAATGTTGCATCACTGGTGGGATTACATAGATTAGTGTGACCACCACCAACTTGAAGTTCCTACTACAGTCCCATTTAACTCCCCTATTTGACCTGTGCAGAAGGTAGATGGATCTTGGAGAATAACAGTTCATTTTCATTAGCATAATAACACCAATAACAGCTGTTGTAGCAGATGTAGTTTATTTTCTTGAGCAGATTAATACATCTCCTACTACCTGGTAAGTAGCTATTGATTTGGCAAATGCCTTTTTATCCACACCTATTCACAGGGCTTATTAGTAGTAATTTCCTCTCATCTGTCAAAGCCAGTAATACAATTTTAATGTCTTTTTTCAGGGGCATCAATTCTCCAACCTTGTTTTATAACTTAATCCACAGAGATTTTTTACAAAGTGTCACACTGCTCCATTGCATTTTTGACATTAAGTGACCTGTCTTTGAGTCTCCTAATGTTTTCTTCCATATCATCTAATCATTTTAATTCCTCTGTGAGATTTTTAATTTCAGTTATAAGACTATTCAGCTCGATTATGTGATACATCTGCTACTTTGTATCTTTTAACTTAAATTCTCATCATTTTTCTTGCATTGTTTTCCTGACCCCAGTGAGTATCTTTGTGTTTCTTCTAATTCTTCATAAATCAAATATCTCTGCTTATTTCCTAAGATTTATTTTAATACTTTACTTGGAATATATTCCCCCGTTTTTTCATGTTATTTCACTCTCTCGGTTGTCTTCTATGCATTATATCACACAACTACTTCTCTCAATCTTGTCAGAATGGCCTCATACTATGTATTTCACTAATTTTTCCCCCAAAGATTTTAAGCTATCTATCATATCTTTATTCTTTTCCAGAGGGCTGTCTCTTTTGTGGTTTCCCACTGGACCTTCAGATATGCCACATCCTGTTAGTTTCCTAAGACTGAAAATGAAGAAATGAGACATTCTAGATGTTACTAGAAAGGTTGGAGTGTTGGATATGCATTGCAGTTTCTTCTTCTTTTTTTTTTTAAGAGAAAGAGGAGAGAGAGAGAGAGAGAGAGAGAGAGAGAGAGAGAGAGAGAGAGAGAGAAAGAGAGAATGTTTTTAATATTTATTTTTCAGTTTTTCGGCGGACACAACATCTTTGTTTGTATGTGGTGCTGAGGATCGAACCGGGCAGCATGCATGCCAGGCAAGTGGGCTACCGCTTGAGCCACATCCCCAGCCCTGGGGTTTCTTCTTTTTTTCACAATGAAACTGAGCAGAGGCATTTGTTTCTCACTATCTCTGCAGCAAGTCACAAAAGGATCCGTAGGTAATTCTGAGGTAACATTCAGACTGAGTTTGTTAGTCCTGGGAAGGTAGATACTTAAGTTAGCTCTTTGCTTCTCATGCTCCTTGTTTTCTGTAGTCTAGTATCACTAAGGAGTACAAAGTATCATTAATTCCCAGTTTTAGTCTTTAAGAGAACTCTTTGACTGAGAGGTATGGAAATTGCGACATCCATTGAAGAACCAAATGTATAATAGGAAAATTGATAGACTCAGCTTTGTTACTGGGGTGAGCTGAAAGAAAATACCAAGAAGTCATGCCAAGGTTTGACCCAGTTTGCCAGAGGGCAACTATTAGTTATTTCTGTTTGCTTCCAAATACAAGCTTGTTAGAAGTCAGACTGTCAAGTAGCCACTGGAAATATGTTCTATAAGTTCCCTTTAGAGGTTAAGTAGGAGCTCTACATTTTTGCCCCCTTTCTCTGCTACTCCAATCGGTTATAGCCTAGGGAAGTGTTCACATACCTGTTTAAAAACATGTCTTTTTATGTGATCTAGGGATATTAAATCATACACCTTGCCCTTTATGATGCCAAGCTAAGTGGTTCATGATGAAGTACTTGGAAAGGTAGTTATAAAAGATGGAGCATTCAAGTCATGAAATAAGCCAGTTTCAGGCAAAAATGGGGAGCTAAATATTTTAAAACCCTTCTCTGCTCTACTACTGGGGCTATGAAACCACCGGAAGTGCACACAAGTCCATAAAAACTTTTTTGGGCATTTCGATACAGTTACGTATAATTAGTTTCTTGTGCTTCCAGCATTAAGAAGTTTAGGATACAATCCTGTTAAAACTCTAAGATTGGGGTGATTAATGCCTTGACAAACTCCTTCAGGGGGATATTAAAAGACCTGGAGTTATCACTGGGGTGAGCTGAGGCAGAACGTTTGGAAGTGCATATCATCCTACCCCAAGCTGGGCACAGGATACTAGTTGTCTACTTTTTTAATTACTAGATACAAGTTAGTCAGAACCATACCACCAAGTAAATATTGGGAGAGGATGACTGTCTCTTCCAGAGAGAAACAAGGGACTGCATTTCAAAATTGCATCTCTAAACTACTCCTGGGAGATGAAGTGCCTGAATGTGCTGTGATTCTTGTATAATATTGCGACGTTTATCTGTGGTCTAGAGTGTTTCTAATCCCTTTCCAGCCCAGAGTTGTTAAAGTAAGATTTAAATTGTGGTAAACTTTAGCATTAAGTACATAATTGAGGTCAAATATTTCTCTCCATGTGGTGCAGTTGAATGTTGGGGAATCTCATCGTGGCACAGTGACAAGAATACAGTCTGAGTCCAAAGATGCCTTAGCTTTTATTATTTACTTGACATGGATGTTTTCTTAGTTGATTGGTGGTGCAGAGTCTCTCAGCTGGTCTCTGACAATCTCTGAGTGACCTGGTCTATGATGAGAAGTTTATTTGGTGTGTCTCTTGGTGGAGGTAGTCTGCCATGTGTCTTGCATCCCCTCTGCTGATTCCATCTATATTTATCCCTATAACTCAAAAACCCATGGGATTTCCTTTTCACAGCTTTTACTTTTTCTTTATTAGGCAAGAATAATGTTTATTTAATTTTCAATCTTACAATATCTTTCTTTTGTATTTATATATAATCATTCTTCAGTATGCATAGGGGCTTATTTCTATGACTACCCCCTCCCAGATAGCAAAATCTATGGAATCACAAGTTCTTAATATAAAAAGACATAGTATTAACATACAACTTACACACATTTTTTTTCATGTACTGGAAATTATGTCTAGTTTACTTATGTTAATAAAATCTTAATATTATTAAAATATTGATATTCTGTATCATTTAGTGAATAATGACATAATATACATATTCAGAACAAATGCAATTTCCTTAAAATAATTTGGATCTATGCTTGGTTGATGCAGAACTTACAGCTTCAGATACTGACCTGTATTTATGTTTTGTTGCTCCATTTGCTTGCTATGTTGTATGATAAACAAAAAAATAGCATTGTTATCACATGGAGATTATTAGATGTGAAGACTTTTGTGCCTCAGCTCAGGATCTCTGAATTAGAATTTGCATTTCACATTGTTTTTAAATGGCTCTGATAATTTTTAAGAATTGCTAGTTTAAAGGAAAATTACCTATTGAGATAAATTTCACTACTTACTCCTGACAAAGATCTAGGAACATATTACAGAAAAATAAAAGGTTAGTTTACTTTTTGAGTAGATAGAACAGATTCCATTCTGCAATATTTGCACATAATTTTGATTGATTGTTACAATGTTTGGCATAAAACAATCATGTCCACGTTGAAATACAATTTTTCTTCTTGTTTCTAGTTTTTAACATTACAGAGAATACTTTTGTGTTTACTTTTCTCACCAGATATTTATCTTCTTTTATTAGCATTCAAAGGGATTTTACTTTTGTGGTTTTTGCTAGAATTATAGTGAACATTATCAATCTATAGGTTTAGATATTTTAAAATGATATAAATATATTTTTCTATTGGCTTTAGTCTATGTTTGTTATAAATATGTCAAGTAGGAACTAAAATAATTTTTGTAATCCTGTAATTTAAATTATAAAACAATTCCAGCAGGTGCAAATACTTTATAAAATTTTTGGAAGCTAATCAAATAATCAAACCTCTCAATGAATATGTAGATTATCTAAAGAATTGTATCTTATAGCAAATTTGTCTTTGGGAGAAAATCATATTATATAGATGAATAGAATGCTATGATTTTCTGGACTATATATGAGTATACAGATTCTAGATTGTAGCAGACATGATATCACTCTATGTGAAAGTATGAAATGAAAAATTATCCTGAAGTGGCAAACTGCAGAAAGCTACAGTGCTGTTAAGATGCAGTGGAACTTGAACTTCATTCATTTATTCATGCTGTTATTTCTCAAATATTTATTTAACATCTGATATAGGCTGGACACTGTCATATCTGTTGTGGATAAAGCATTGAACAAAATACTAAATGATGTCTATAGTCACACACCTAATTTTAGTGATAGGAGATGCAATGTAAACAATTAAGGAACCAACAGATATACTAAAAAGGGGAAGGTAAATCATATGAAGAAAAAAATATTCCTAAGAGAGTAATAAAGGGAACTATTGTAAGTAAAAGTGACCAAAGAAGTCATCACTGTTAGAATGACATTTAGATGATTAGCAAAATGCAAGGGAGTGAGAAATTCAGATATGGAGAGTGATAAAAAGGAGAACATTCCGTTCCATACACAAAGAATTTCAAGGCAAAGATATTAAAGAATGAAAATCTTGCCAGTGTAGACGTAACAAGGAGTATATGGTAGTAATGAATATCTGGGTGTGAAATATAAAAATGCCAAATGAGAGAGTATATACCAGTTTAATGACATTAGTTTTGACTATACTAGGCAGACACCGAAAATTTTGGGGCAAAATAACATGATGACACATTTGAGAAATATTTAATTTTGTTTGATTTGTTGAGAATACAGTTTAGATGAACAAGGATAGTAACTCAAAGTCTATTTAGGGGTCTACTGTGAAAGTAGTGTTCTGTGAAAGGGATGATTATGTTTTGAACAGAGTAATAATACAGGATATACTAATTCTGGAGACTTTTGTTAATCTCTATCTATATACATGTTTTTATATATACATAGACAAATTTTTAAGAAAATATAGTAGACAGAATAATAATCTCCTAAATATGCTTATGTCCTGTTCTAAATATAAGAACCCATGAATATACAACTTTACCTGAGACAGGGACTTTGAATTTAAGGAACTTGAGACAGGGGTATCACACTGGATTATCTGCACATGCCCAATTAGTTTGCAACCAATTAGTTTGGAAGAGGCAAGAAAAATTGCATCTTTACACTCCTGAAAGGGATAAAGCTCTACTAATATCTTGATTTCAGATTAGTGAGACCTGCCTAAGATATCTTACCTACAGAACTGCATGGTGATACACTTGTGCTATTTTAAGCCATTGTTTTTGGTCACTTACATGCCATTAGTAGACAGATTCTGTCACCTGAATGTGAAGTATTTTGATAACAAACAACTGAAAAAGTGGGTATAGCTTTGGAATTGGGTGGTAGGCAGAGACAAGGCAGATATTGAAAAACAAGATAGAAAAGACTCAGATTGTTTGAAAAGGCTATGAATGAAGAAAAGGATGTTAGCAATTCTGCTAGAGACTCTTCAGTAGGAAATGAGGATCATGGTACAGAACATACTTCACTAAACACAATACTCAAGTCATCTGCTGATAGGAATATGTTTGTTAAAGACACTGCTGATGAGGGCTGAATAGGAAATGAGGAATTCCTTATCAGAAATAGTAGGAAAGAGAATCCTAATTCTATACTGATGGACAGTTTAGCATATTGTGTCCTGCAGTTAAGTGAAAATCAGAACCTGAAAACATTTTTATAAGACATTTAGCTGATGAGATTTTTAAAGCAAAAATGTTGAAAGTGTGCACTGATTTTTTTCCTGATGTGAATAGTAAAAAAATAAGAGGAAAAAATAAATTTTGGGGAAATTGCTAAACAAAAGAAACAAGCATTGATAATGTGGGAAGTTCTTAATCTATCAGGATTGAAAAAGATGCTAAATTGTGTATTCTACAAGGTATGTTGACCCTTAGGAAATACCATAAAAGGCCAAAATATCTACATACATATTCAGTAAAGACTCTCGAATATATTAAGGATATAACTCCCACATTCTGTCAATGAAATAACAAAGCATTTTGGAAACATAATTGTTATTCCTTCAGTAAAATAAAAATAAATGGGTTAAATTATCTTTAAAATGTTCTGTGGATGACCTTGTATATAATGGAAGAGTCTTTATGATATGCATTAGACAACTACAAAGTCATGAGAATTTTATACCAGCACAAACATGAAAAGTATAGAGAGACTACAAACTACAAGAAGGCTATCAGATCCCTCAAATATCTATAGTCAGAAACTAAGCTGATAAAACTACTCAACTGTAAGTACCATCTTTCATTAAAAGAAGTATGAGTCTGAAGGTAGAGGCAGAAATCCAGAGGGTGGAGCCACCCATCACATTATTTCCAGACCTTAAAACTTAGTGGTATTTTACTGACTGGTTTTCAAAAATTATTTGCAATTGGCGACTCCTTTGCTTTTTTTCATTTTATCCATTTCGGGACTGGAATGTCTACAACAGTTATAGTAAGCCAATTCTGTCATCATATTTTGGAAAAAGGCAGTATAGAATTTTGTTTTAGTATCAGAAGTCCACATATGATGAGACTCTGCTTCAGGAAGAAACACAATGAAATTCTCACCCAGGCCTAATTTAGATGAATTTGATAATATGATTTGAAATTTTAACTAATGATATTTTATGAGATTTTGTACAATAAATGGATCCCATAAGAATTCAGACTTTTTTGTGAGCTTGGATAAAGTAAACATATTTTACACATGGATGAACCATAATCTTTGGGGGACATATGGTGGACTGTGATGGAGAGAATAACGATCCCTAAAATATGTTTCCATTTGTCTTCAGAAATTGTGATATGTTACCTATGAAATTTTGTACATGTGATTAAGTTAAAACTGGGGAATAAGATTAAAAATCAAATCAAAGGAGGTGTGAATACCTAAGCCAGGGACACATGAATTGCTATGATTGTTCTGAATATGGGAGAAGAAGACCTTTAAGAAGCTTGGAAATTCAAGGAAATGGATTCTCCCATTTAGTTTCCCAAAATGAATGTAGCCTGTTGATACAGTGATTTTAGTCTCATAAAATCTGTGTAATATCAGATCCATGGGATTATATGTTAACAAATTTGGGGACTTTTTAAAAATCTGCTAAGTCTGATATAAAAAATTGTGCTCTATATGTGTAATAAGAATTGTAATCATTCCGTTGTCATATATAAATAAAAAAATTTAAAAAATCTGTAGTCATTTGTTATGGCAGCAAAGTGCAAGCTAATTCAAAAGACTAATGGTTTAGATATAAAAGATGAAAGTAATAATTCAAAGAAAAATTTCAAGTTTATAGTAATAAGGAAGAAACAATTCTTGAAGACAAGATGTTTACATTAGAACATGTGAAATTGATGATGACTCTCAGAAATCCAAGCGAAGTTATTAATAAATCTCCTCTACCAGTAGCTAAGGAACATGGGAGATGATTCAAGTTGTGGATTCACATGTGGGGGTCCACTTTATCTAAATGATATTTTGAGCCACAATAAAGAGTATGATCACCTTTCGAGTGAATATACAAACAAAATGTTCAAGAAATAAGGAGTAAAATCTAAGATATTTTAAACATTAGAAGTCAGGATTATGAAGAAAATATAGGAAGCAGCATTTTTAAATCAATAAAAAAGAGAATACTGGTTTTCTAAAATCTATAAAAATAATAACAACATAATAAGGAGAGGGACATGATCAAATGAGAACTGATGTTAGAATGAATAAATCAGGATTAAAAAGTAACGTTATATTTAGCAATGTGAAGTTCATAGGTTTTTTAGTCATCTTTGCATTGTTAAAATCCAAGGACCTGACAAGCACAAGATAGAGGAGGAAAAGTTTAATTGTCACTCATGTTTTAAGAAGTCTCAGTCCATATATGTTTGACTTTCTTGTTCTGGTCCTAAATTGAGGCAGAACATGTGTCAGAAGAGTGTAACTGAGACTTGGCAATCAGGAAGCAGACGGAGCTGAACACATCAGAGGCAAAATATAAATCTCAAGGTCATGCCCCATAAGGTCCCACCTCCCCCAGCTACACCCTAGTGGCCTACAATTACCACCCAATTAATCCATGTCAGTAGATTAATGCACTGAGTAGGTTAAGGTGCTCCTAACCCAATTATTCCACCTCTAAAGTTTTTTGCATTGTCTCACACATGAGCTTTTGGGCGACACTTCACATTCTAAACTATGACAATAGGTTATCTTAAAATGGACAATTTTGTGTGATGTAAGAAAAATAACTCTTAAATAATTTTACCAGGGGTTAATATATATATTTCTTTTTGCTTGCTGATGATAATTCATTTTCTCATATTTTAAAGACTGTTTTAAAAGCAATTTAGTGGAAGAAATTTCTGATTTTATATTCAGTGTTAATTTGCTATGGAATAGTTTCTTCTGTTGTTAATGGAATGAACTATTCCATTTTGGTTTAATATAAACCATAGCCCAATATTGCTTCACTTAAAGTCAAAATATAATAATAGTAACACTTATTTTATTTTTCCCTTTTTTCTAAGGCACAACCATGTGATTTACTATTTCATTAACAATAAATGTCATCTTTTCATTGTTAAAATCCAAGGACCTGACAAGCACAAGATAGATATATAATGGTATTTGCTCTGTCATTATGAGTAAAGAATCAATCATGTACTCTTTAAAAAATAAATAAAGTAAACCTAAACAAATTTTTTGGACATATTTTGTATGGAATGTTTGCCTACATTATTTAAATGATGTTTTTAATGTTTAATCCTTTGACAAAGATGTTTTAATACTAACAATATATGTTTAAGATAGTTTATTGAACTGCCAGTTGAAGGAGAACTATGGCCCCCTTAAGTAGCATAGACATGGTATATTACAAAGCAGAACTTCTACAACCAACATAAGATACTTGAAGTGAAGGTGTGTTATCAATGTTTCATGCAAGCTCATCACATTCAACTTTGTAGTTTTCTGTGTTCTTCTAATAGATTTTCAGAATTTGAATTGGTGGGGAAAAATTCAGCTTAAAACTATAAGGATTATTTTACCTTCAGAGTATTGATGATGGAACCATAGACACCAAGACCACATATAATAATAGGAACATAGGGTCATTTATTACCTGACCTGACCTCAGGTGCAGGAATTTGTTTTTCAATGTTCAATATAATTAAAATATATTTATTTTCAGAAATCACTGATGTACATTCTTAATAATTTATTCAAAAATACATTCAAATATCAGTTTCTCAAAACTTAAAAACCATTAATGTAATAAAAATAACTACTGCCTAATTAGCAAACTGAGCTTTTGAAAAGAATGTACATGCATGGAAACATACATTTCCAAAATTAGCTCTTTGTGAAAGAAGGCTTCCAATATTGAAATTTTTTTAGATGTGGCCACTGCTATTATTATATTTTGACTTTAAGTGAAGCACTATTGGGCTATGGTGTATATGAAACCAAAAAAAGAAAAAGTGGGTAGTTAATACTTAGAATAATTGGTCTACTATGGATACAAATATCTCTCTCTTTTGGAAAACATAATTATGTGGTTGAAAAGATTGAGGACATGGGGAAGAAGAGTTGGCGTCTTCATTTGATGATGACAATTCAGTTGTCCCCCAATCTCTAAAATATGAGTTCTTTTAACTTTATTGTCTGAATATGTAAGGGATTTTTTTCTCTATAATTCAAGAAAGAAAAAAGGCAGTACACACTCGAGTTTTATTGGGAATCACTTAAGTGTTCTAATAGTTTGTTTTTATTATTTTTGCTTTTTCTTCACCATTATTACTTATTTAAAATATTAGGTGGTCTTTTTATATTCTTCACTTTCAAGGAGCATGTCCTGACACATAATTATTTGTAGGAAGCCACTCTGAATGATTCCTATCTTACTTCCCAGAGTGAAGAGGCATTGACCTTCACTATACCTCATAGAGAACTAGACATTGCTCCATCCAGGAAGTTTGAGTATGTGTCTTCAGACATAGGTGTCACCATACAGCCCTTGGGTTGAATTACACTCACATGTCCCTTGTAACTCTGCCCCTTATTAGCTTTGCTTGGAAGGAACTTTCTAAGAATGAGGGTCCTCCTAATAAAAGCCCATTTCTAAATGTCTTTCTCATCAGCCTCTTCTGACTATCCCTCGCTCTCCCATTTGGAGAGCTTGAGGCCGAGAGGAAGAGCTGTCCTGAAGCTTGTTGAAAGGTAAAGTGTGTGTCTGTGTTTTGTTTGGTGTCCCTGGAAATTCACATGAGCGACTTTAATTTCAGCTGCCCCCATGGGTTGGGAGCAGCTATTATTTGCATCATCATCATCATCATCATCATTATTATTTACTTTTAAAAGTAATTATAAAAACTGAAATGTTTTAATTAATTTTATTTTTTAAATACATGAGAGCAGAATGCATCACAATTCTTATTACACATATAGAACAAAATTTTTCATATCTCTGTATATAAAGTATGTTCACACCAATTCATGTCTTTATACATATACTTTGGATAACGATATTCATCACATTCCATCATTATTGTTAACTCCCTGCCCCCTCCTTTCCCCTCCCATCCCTTTGGAGGGATTCGCTAACTTCACTTAGCATTATCTTCTCCAGCTGTATCCATTTACCTGAAAATGCCATGATTTTACTCTCTTTTATTGCTGAGTAATATTCCATTGTGTATCTATGCCACATTTTTAATCCATCCATCTATTGAAGGGAATTTAGATTGGTTCCACAGTTCAGCTATTCTGAATTGTGGTGCTATAAATATTGATGTGGCTGTGTCCCTGTAGTATGCTGTTTTTAAGTCCTTTGGGTATAGACTGAGGTGAGGGATAGCGGGGTCAAATGGTGGTTCCATTCCCAGTTTTCCAAGGAATACCCATATGGCTTTTCATATTGGCTGCATCAATTTGCAGTCCCACCAGCAGTGTATGAGTGTGCCTTTTTCCCCACATCCTCACCAATATTTATTGTTGTTTGTGTGCATAATAGCTGCCATTCTGACTGGAGTGAGATGGTATCTTAGAGTAGTTTTGATTTGCATTTCTCTAATTGCTAGAGATGATGAATATTTTTTCATATATTGATTGATTGATTGAATATCCTCTTCTGAGAAGTGTCTATTCAAGTCCTTGGCCCATTTGTTGATTAGTTTGTTTGTTTGTTTGTTTATTTATTTATTTATTTATTGGTATTTAGTTTTTTGAGTTATTTATATATCCTAGAGACTAGTGCTCTATCTTATGTGTGAGGGGTAAATATTTACTCCCAAGATGTAGGCACTCTATTCACCTCATAGATTGTTTCTTTTGCTGAGAAGATACTTTTTAATTTGAGTCCATCCCATTTATTGATTCTTGGTTTTAATTCTTGAGCTATAGGTGTCTTATTAAGGAAGCTGGGGCCTAATCCCACATGATGCAGATTAGGGCTTACCTTTTTGTATCCTTATTAATTTTACTCCATTAAATAAGTTCCTAGAATTTTATAGTCAAATGTTTTAAATCTACTTGTGAACATAGGGTTTATGTATGTTTGTTAGTGTGTTTTAAATCAATGCTTTATATATGTGGTTTATATTTTTTATTTTTGTTGTTTTAATTTTATAGTGTTAGTTTTTAAATTACTCATGTGCTAGTTTAATCATGTTAATTTATCTTTAAATAAAAAAGCAATATTTATTTTATTTTTCCCTTTTTCTGAGACATGACCATACTAGGTTTATTTAATGCACTATAAATTCAATAGATTTTCTTAATGCTTTATTATTTTATTCTAGTTATACATGATAGTGGGTTTCATTTTGACATAATCACACATTAAAGGTAGAAAATTTATTACACTTTAGTCCTCAATACTTTAACTTACCTCCCCTTATTCCCTTCCTCTACTCTAAATAGCCTTCCATTTATTTATAGACTTTAAATTGATGATTCATACATAGAGGTGAAATTCACTATGGTATATTTATGTATATAGCAAAATTTGCCAATTTTATATTTTATTTCATCATTCTTTTTTTTCCCATCTCCCCTCCCTCCCCGCTTATCCACCTCCTCTACTCCACTAATCTCCCTTTATTTTCATGGTGTCTCCCCCACCAGTTTTTTTCTTATTTTGACATAACTTTCCCACGTGAGGGAAGAAATTTGATTCTTGACTTTCTAAGTCTGCTTATTTCACTTAGTATGATGCTTTCCAGTTCCATCAATTTACCAATAAATGCCATAATTTTATTCCTTGGGGCTGAGTAAAACTCCATTATGTATATGTGCCATATTTCTCAGTCCATTTGTTTGCTGAGAGGCACCTAGACTTTGTTACTTGGCTATTGAGAACTGTGCTTCCATAAACACTGATGTGCCTGTATCACTATAGTGTGTTGAATTCAGCTTTTTAGGATAAATACCAAAATCAGAGTAGCTAGGTCATATTGTTTTTCCATACTTTGTCTTTTGCAGAATTACTATACTGCTTCCAATATGATTATACTAGTCTAGAGTCCCACCAACAATTTTTGAGAAATTCTTTTCCTCTACATCCTTGCCAGCATTGATTATTATTTCTATTCTTTATAATTGCACCTTAACTCAAGTGAGGTGGAATATTGGTGGTGTTTTGATTTGCATCTCCATGATTGCTAAGGATGCTGAATTTTTTTTTGTATGTTTGTTGTCCATTTGTATTTCTAATTTTGAAAAGTGTCTATTTAGTTCTTGTGTCCATTTGTTACCTGGGTTATTTGTTTTTATGGTGTTGAGTTTTGTGATCTTTATATATTCTAGACATTAATCTCCTATCAGAGAAAGATCTTGCAAAAGATCTTCTACCATCTACCATCTTCTACGCTCTATGGAAACTTTTTTAAATTTAATGCCATACCACTTATTAAATCTTGGTTTTAATTCTTAAGTTTTAAGGGCTGCATACTTTCCTGTCACTGGTGTGGTCAATTAGTCTCTGGGCTACCTCAGTCACAGTGGATAGAGATGCAGAATCAACACACAGACTCCAGGAGCTTGTGAGAGAACTGGCTGGTGACAGATCTCAAGTTGACATCCAGTAGCTCAGTTTATTTTTGGAATGCACACAACTGTTACAGGGTTCGAGTGGGGTGTGCTCATCAATCCTACATAAGCAAGATAATATCCATAAGCCAATCATCTTCTGCCTAATGTAACCACACTGTGAGGAAACTCTAAATATTGCTGCAATCTGGAAGGGTCTTTGACCCTAAAGGAGGGGGCTTACTGAGTCAGGGATTTCATGCCCTGAAGCCCCTGACTCTCAGTTTTCTGGCCTGGTGGTTTGGCAATGCTAACCACAAGTGCTCCTGTCAGGCCTGAAAGAACATGGATATTTCAAGCACTTCTCGTAGCTGCTAGCTGTGACTGAAAATTATTCCAACATTTCCTCCCCTTTAATTAAATTTGTTGCCAAAGGAGAACTGTGATGAGAGAAGAAAGGAAAAAGGGGAAAGCATAGAAGAAGGCAGAAAACCAAAAAAGAGAAAAGGGGAAACATCTAGACATGGCCCTTTCTTATAGCTGCAGTAGTTTCCTGCTGTGGTGAGTGGGCAGCCACTGTTGACTAGGTCTCTATCTGTCACTTGGGTCCAAATCTGAGCTGGGCATGGAAAGTAAAGCAGCCATGTGCTGAGAGCCATAGCCAAGTAGGAATGATGCATGGCATTTTTGGTTGAAAGGTGACCTCAGCAAGCCATTGAGATGATAATGATTATGTTAAGATGTTCATTCAATTGGAGATTAGACCCTTGCTGTCTGCCTAGGCCTGCTACTTTGGAGCTCCCTTGGGACTCCCAGAGAGTTCCCATTGGTTGGGGAAGTGCGGTAGGAGGGAATTACGGAGGAGGGATTTCCTGTTGGGGTAGTGTGTGCGTGGTTTGCGGGAGAATTCTCGGGGAGTCTGTGTGGAGTGTGCTGGTGGAGTTCAGAAATAAAGTTTGTTCCTGCTTCAGTGACTCATGATTTGTGCCCAGCCAGACTGCAGCAGCTATGGGAGCAGGAGACCTTTCTCAGAAGGGGTGCAGACTTAGGCCTTTGCACAGTTGGGGGGGTGAGGGTCTGTGCCCCACATTTGTTGGACCCTAAGTTTTCTGCTGATGGCTCCTCTGCGACTGTGCCTGTCTTAGGTTGTTCCTCCCTTGAGGATCTTATCCTTCATTGACTAACCAGCCATCCTCTGGGGCCAAACAGGATGATGTGGAGTGTTCAAAGCATTGCCCCTGAGAGGGCTCTCTCCTTGATAGACAATGCCCTGTGGCCTCCACACCAGCACTTACCTTAGATGGGGAAACTCAGGTTTCTTCTTCATGGAGGGCTTAGCTCACAGCACTGGGCTGGTGAGGCTGCATTCAGGAAGGAAGGAGAAAGGCCATAGACAGAGAACAGTAATATTGTGACAGAGCTGAGAGACATAGATATATGAAGAGCAGAGCAGTGCTAAGACTCAGGGCATGATCCCTCATAGAAAACTGGCCCTAAGTTGGTATTACTTAAATCCTATCCATAGCCGCCATCTATGTGGATGTGGGAAAATCATTACTTCCCTGTTGAATTTCCTTACATGCATGAACTAACATAGCTTGTTTTGTTTCTACTTTGTTGAGCTTTTTTTGGAAGCATCTTAAAAGAACATATACTAAAACAAGAAAAACTATGCCAATACCAGTGAGGATCCAATTAGCAGGGTCAATTAAAGCTGACAATTTATCCCATAGATGCTGTAAGATTGAGGGGTTAAAAATTAGCTCTGCTCTGGTTTCATTTAGGTTGAGAATCTGAGCATGCAGCATCATAGTGAAGTTTCTAAAAGTCATATCCCAAGTTCCCTTAAGTCTATTTGTCAGTTCAAGCTGAGCTTCTGTTACATTTTTTTTTTCTGAGCCAGGGATTTGACAAATATACAGAAATTGAGGACTGCAGGGTACTCTGACATTCAATTGAAGCATATCAATTTTTTCATCAATAAGGTCAATCTCTTGTTGTAACATTAAGATACCTCCTTGCAAGTGCAGGAGTGGTCAGGGCTGCTGCAACTGCAGTGAGAGAGGCAGGTATAATGGCTACAGTAATCCCAAAATGTCACCTAACTTTGGGAAGGGAAATATCTTTTGTAAAGTGAACCTCATGAATGGAGGAGTCTTCCTTTGTTGGAAACCATAACATGGAGGGGGGTGTTCTCATTAGCACTACTGTCTTAACAGAGGATTTCCAGCAATTGGTTAACTCACATTGGGAATCATCACAATTAAGACCACCATTTTTATGATTTTGAGTGGAAGTTCAAAGAAGCAGGGTAGCTTAACACATACATGGCCTTTAGTAGCATGTTTAGTTGAGGATTTTTCAAAAGAGCCAAAAACCAAATGGCATCCATGGTGCCAATAGGACTGATATCTATACATTTGTAAGCACCACATAACAATTGTTTACCTAATTGCAAAAGGTCTCCTGACTGTCTTTCTTTTGTATTATGAGCATTTGTTATCCAAACTGTATGATATTTAAATATTAATGTATTTGTTTCTGTTGAAAATTCCATTCTCTGTTCACCTTTTGTATAATGTCTGGACCAACTAATAAGCTCATCAGAAATGAAATAGGGTCTGGAGAGGGAAAGTTTCTCCAAGATATAACTCTTAGAGGTATACCTTCCCTGATATCTTTAAATTTTCTCCATGGACATCTCTGCAGAAAGGGTTAAGGCCAATAATGTGAGTCTTTAGCATGAGGGGGCATGGTCATTCCACTAGGGAGACCACTGACAGAGACTACTTTTGCTTCTCCTTTTAAGGAGAGTGGCTTATAACTTATAATCCCTTCTATTCTTGGCTCCCAAAGCATATCATTGTGAAGGCAAGTTGTAAACTGACATAATCTAAGTGCCCTAGACACATTTCCTTAATATAGTAAAGGCCCATGAATGATCAAGTGAGAGTGACATATTCCAAAGGCGCCTTGCTATTTGGTCAGATGTAATAGGGCATCAGGAGAAAACATCAGTAGCAAAAAAAAAAAAAAAAAAAAAAAAGGCAATACAGTATCATCCAAACCAACAGATAAAAGAATCCCAGGAGATGGAGCCCCCACCCACCAAGCATGTATTTGCAGGCTGAATGACAGAATGATGCACAGTAGCAAAAAGGAGGTCTTTTTTTTTTTTTTTTTGCATTGATGCAAAAGAAGGGGAAAGTCCAATTAAAGTCCCAGGAACAGCATAAGTTGTTTCCAATCAGTTGGGTGTGATCCTTCCAGTCAGGTGTAGAAGAACAGAGAGAACACAACAGTTGCAATTGTGGCTGTGAGGACCACCTGCCTTATGATGGTGTTGATCAGAGGGGCGTCCACTGTCCTCCTGAGTTTTGTCCTTGGGATGCATGCTGCAATATTTGAGAGAAGTATGTACAACATGCTGATCATGATTAATTGAGCGTGGATTGTTCTCATGATTTTTTAATTGCTATGGCATGACTGTTTTGCTCACTGAAGGGTTTTTGACACTAGGTGGTGGTTGAGGCTTTCTTCTAGAGGAGAACTGTCCTGCAGACAGCCATTCATGAGGGATAGCTATCTGCAAAGCAGCTTTTCGCTCAAGGGACATACTTTGAAGTGTATTTTGAGACAGGCCAGAATAGGGCCTTGAGTTATCAGGCCGTTAGGCAAAGGCCTTTCTTCTTCCATACTTACCTGTTGTGCACTTACCTGTGAGTTGCGGGTTATAATTGCACACATAAGCAAGAAGAGAGTACCAAGTGACATGGTCTGGGCTAGATCTGATAGGGCTTTGATTTGATATTACCTCAGGTTATCTTGTGAGCGCTCTGGTAGGGAGGTCATGGTGGTCTCTTTCTTTCTTCCAGGCTCAATTTCCGGAGCTTGGCAATTGGTGACTGCATTTGTTATGGGATCCTTTCATGAGACCAGATGTAGATGGGAGGACTCTGAGAAGGGACCCTATGCTTATGGGATGTTATTTCAGTAGAACATTTTGAAATTGAAGGAATACTTAAAGCAAATAAGATTCTTTTCAAGGCATCATGAGGGGACTTAGTATAGTTTCTTGTGAGTTTTTTCTATAATTCCTTGAGTCTAAGGTCTATAGAGAATCCCAATTAAGTGATGTATATGCCAACTATTTCAAATTGCTTGAAATATCTTGTTAGTATAGGTTGGCCCTTTATCAATTTTAATAGCCATGGGGACGTTCATAATTTTAAAACATTAAAGTAGATGGGAGATGAGTTTTTTTTTTTTTTCATTTAGGACAGGGTGTCGTCGGGCCAGGGAGGCTGCCATTCTTAGGACAGTACTGTTTTGAGAGAGAGAGAGAGAATTTTTTTAATATTTATTTTTTAGTTTTCAGCGGACACAACATCTTTGTTTGTATGTGGTGCTGAGGATGTAACCTGGGCCACATGCATACCAGGGGAGTGTGCTACTGCTTGAGCCCCAGGACAGTACTGTTTAATATGGCCTGGCTGATTACAGCCCTAGCAAATGGGATCAGATCTTGATTGGGAAGGTCCATCATTTTTGTTAATTGATAGTTTGTTAAGGGCAGCTGTTAATGTCTGAATGGGCCTGAAGTGGGGGCTATTTCCTTTGTAGCAGAGATCCATTTTGAATGGGATTCGAGGGATTCGCTGCATACTGGGGCAATTGCAGCCCTAGTTCCTGCAGTCGCTCCTTCCCATGCCAATTGTTTAACTAATGAGGCTTGAGTAAGGCCAGGTTGAATGAGCTTCCTGAGTGGCTGGATTACTCTAGATAAGAAGTAAGGAAACCATTCATGGGGGCCTTGGATCATATTCCTGAACAATTCCTCATTTTTTTAAGAATTCTTAAAGCAATGTCTTTGACTTGACAAGATGCCTAATATAGGGGCCCAAAACGTTGACATGGAGGGCCCTGACTTAAGAAAAATAAAAGATATGTTTAGGGTCCAGTGTCTTATGCTTAGTGAGAGACTTTCTTGACTTGCTAGATTAAGACCATATGCCCACATGGTGTCTCTGGAGCAGAGTTCCCTTTAACAGAGAAAACCAAGGTTTCAAATTCTGGGAGGACCAGACCCTTATGTGAATTCGCTGGGTGAACCAGGGGGAAGAAGGGGTCTTAAGGTGACGCCAAGCCTTATGATGGTGTTTGCCTCAACTTAGGGTAGCAATGGTATCACAGGGACAAGAAAAGGGGGTAAAAGAAGGGGTTCCTTGCTCACCTTCAAGGAACTGACAGCACACAGAATACAAACGGGGTCTACTACCTGAAATCAACGGGGTGATCAGTCCTGAGGTGCAAGGATGTCAGCAAACACATTGAGGTGCCAAATTGCATAAGTTCCTGTCACTGGTGTGGTCAATTAGTTGCTAGGCTACCTCAGTTTTGGGGTAGGGTGGGGTAGAGACTCAAAATCAACACACAGACTCTGGAAGCTGGTGAGAGAACTGGCTGGAGACCCACTTCGGGATGTCATCTGGTAGCTCAGTTTATTTTTGGAATGCACACAACTGTTATAGGGTTTGAGTGGGGTGTGCCCATCAATCATACATAAGCAAGATAATATCCATAAGCCAATCATCTTCTGCCTAATGTAACCACACAGTGAGGAAACTCCAAATATTGCTGTCCTGGTGGAAAGCAATCTGGAAGGGTCTTTGGCCTTAAGGGGTGGGGCTTACTGTGTCAAGAATCTTATGCCCTGAAGCCTCTGACTCTTGGTTTCCTAGACTGGTAGTTTGGCAATGATAACTACAAGTGCTGAGGATGTAGTTTCACCCCATCCTTCAGGTGCTCCTGTCAGGCCTGGACAAATGTGGATATTTAAGCACTTGAGAGCTGCTCCTACCTGCTAGCTATGACTGAAAGTTATTCCAACCAAGGGCCTTGTTAAGGAATCTGGTGCCTATACCAATATGTTAGTCTTGAACCTCTTTTCTTCCAGCAGTTGCAAAGTTTATGGTCTAATTTCTAGATCATTGATACATTTTGAGTTGACTTTTGTGTAGCATCAAAAATAGGGATCTAGTTATCACAAAGGTACATGCCTGTAACCCAGCAGCTTGACAGGAGAATTTTGAGTTCAAAGCCAGCCTCAGCAACAGTGAGACCCTGTCTCTAAATAAAATACAAAATAGGGCTCAGAATGTGGCTCAGTGGTTGAGTGCCCCTGAGTTCAATGCCTGGTACTCCCGCCGGGCCCCCCACCAAAAAAAAAAAAAAAAAAGAATGAATCTAGATTCACTGTTCTCCATTTATTTTAAAAGACTATCTTTTTTTCCAACATGTTTTTAGCACTTTTCAAAGTATCAAATGAGTACAATTATATGGGTTTGTCTCTGTGCCTTCTATTGACTTATTCCATTGGTCTTTCCTATTTATTTTGATGCAAATATAATGTTTTGATGCAAATATAATGTTTGGGTCTTTGTTTATTTACTTGTTTGTTTTGTTTTGTTTTGTTTTTTACAGAGCTGTAGTATTATTTGAGAGCAGGTATTGTGATGCCTCCTCTTCTTTCTCAGGATAGCTTTGGCTATTCTGAGACTTTTAGTCTCTCAAATTAATTTTAGAATTGCTTTTCTAGTTCTGTGAAGTTCATCATAGGTACTCTGATGGGAAGTGGATTGAATCTGTGAAACACTTTTGGTAGCATGGCCATTTTGACTAAATCTATTTTGCCTATCCACGAATATGGGAAGTATTTCCATTTTGTTTTCTTCAATTCCTCTCTTCAGTGTTTTATTGTAGACGTTAGTTATTTCAACTTCTTTGTTATACGTATTCCCAAGTTTTTGTTTGATTAAAAGTTATCAGTTTTTTTATGTTGAACTTATATCCTACTACACTGAATATTTTTATCAGCTCCAAAAGTCTTGTGGTAGAGATTTTTGAGTCTTCCAGAGAGAGGATTATGAGAGACATAGAAAATTTGACTTTTTCAATTTCTATTCATATCCCTTTAATTTCCTTTTCTTGCCTGATTGTTCTGGCTAGAGCTTCAAAAATTATATTCACTAAGTGTGATAAGAATGGGCATATTTGTCTTGTTCCTTATTTCTAAAAAAAATACTTTCAGCATTTTTATGTTGTGTATGATGTTGGCCTTGGATTTGTTATATGTAACCTTCACAACGTTGAGGTAGTTTTCTCATATTTATAGTTTCTCTAGCATTTTAAAGATAAATTGAGGCTATATTGTGTTGAATGCTTTTTCTGCATCTATTGAAGTTATCATGAAGACTTCAAGACAATCTCTTTTTTATCTTGTTTCTAATTTAATTCCATAATCATCTAACAGGATGCAAATAGCTCTAATTTCTTTGTGTTTGATAAAACTGCACTGTGTCCTAAACTGTGGTCTAATTTAGAAAGGTTTCTTTGTGCCACTGAACAGAAAATGAATTTGGTGTTCCATGGATGAAATAGTCTACATATGTCTGTTAGAACAATATCCTATATGATTAATAGTATTTTTTTTTTTAGTTCTAAAGAGTCTTTACTTAGTTTGTGTCTGTATGACATCTAATGGTGAGAGAGGTGTGTGGAAATAAGACAATATTATTGTATTGGAGTCTATTTAATTCTTTATATTGATATTTGTTTGTTTTGTGAATGCTCTATGAATGCCCTGATGTTTGGTATAAATATTTACAAGCAAAATATCTTGTTTTGGAATGAATCTTCTAGCCATTGTAAAGTGACCTTCTCTGTGTCTTCAAAGTAATTTTATTTTGAAGTCTATTTTTGTCTGATAAGAGAATAGCTATTTCAGCTTGCTTTTGGTCTCCATTAACCTGGTATATCAGTTTCTCAGCTTGTTATTCTAAGCCCTCCTGGATTTTAATCTCTGGACTGTAACACTAATTGGCTTACCTCTTAATGTGACCTGCCCTTGTTCTCTTGTGGTTTTTAAAATTCTATTCTTATTGTGTATAGTAGGAATTTTAAGTCCATGCCTTGGAGAGAATCTATTTTGATGGTACTTGGAGTTCCTAATGAAATAATGTAAAATTTTCAAATCCTTAGGAATGAGATGAGAATCCAAAATTTTACCTTATTTTAATGAAAAGGTTATATGTTCCTTTACTTTTTATTTTGGTGCATACATCTATAATGTTATTCCAGATTTCTCGAATATTCCTGTAGTCATCTCTTAACAACTTTTCTTTATCATTTACTTTATTTTCATGATTATATACTTTGTCTTCAAGGCCTGAGCATGTGTATTCTATGTGGTCTATTCTATTGATGATACTTTTGACTGAATTTAACTTGATTTATTGAGTCTTTCATTTCCAGAATTTCTTTGGGTTTCTATTTTTATTTAAAATCTCTATTTCTTTTTAAAATGATCTTTTACTTCCTGTATTTTCTAAGTTTATTCCTTACATCTCCTTTTAGCTCATTGAGTATTTTAACTTTGAATATTATAAATTATTTCTCCAACATTTCCTTCACAGTGGTGTTCATGGAATCAGTTGTTGAGGGTTGTGGGCTGTTTGAGTGGTTTGGTCCCTTGCTTTTTAAAATTCCTTTTGTTTCTACTTATCTTCTGGGATGATTATCTCTTCTATTTTGAGCAAGAAACTATTAAGTGAGCTTCTTTCTCTTTTGAAGCCCCAGGCTGGACAAAGATATATCCAGTTATTGATACTTCCAATCCATGTGTATTGTCTTTTATTCACATTATCAGTACTAATTTGAGAGAAAATACCAAGCCCTATTCACTGCAGTCCATTTAGAGCAAAGTCATGTAATAAGCTTTGGACGGTGTTGGTGGGGGTGGCAGCAGTGGGGTTGAGGGGCTGTGGTGGGGAGGACTTGTTGAAAATGTTCTCCACGTTTCCCATAGTCTGTGTTTATAATTGTATTTATATGCTTATTAAAAATAATAAGGTTTTTATTAAAGATCATAAAATTATTATATAGGAGTTGAAAAAATGGATGAAAGAAAAAACTTCAAAGGAAAAAACGAAGATAAAAGAAAAGAAAAGAATAATACAAACCAAGGTAAAAAAAAAAAAATAAAAGGATCGGTGGGAAGAATGTTTCAGACAGAAGTAGGTGGCACAAGAAATAAAAACGAGAATAAGAGAAGTAAGCATAAACCGGAGCTAATTAAAGATGGATGTTTTTATTTAATTCTTCAAAATATAAGAATAAATATAATCAAGTGTCATGAAGACAAAATATTGAATAAGAAGGCAACATATATCAATCGAAAAGGATAAGGAATATATGCAATCTCACAATTAACATCAGATCTATTTATAAGAACAGATGTTGATTTAGAGACATTTCTTGAGTCTTCCTGATTTGGATTTCATCACTATTCGGACCTTTAGAAGATGTCCACCACTCTTCAGCTTTATCTGTGTTTTCCAGGGTGTGGAGGTATTGATCATATCAGGTTTACTCACATACAATTCTAAGAGTTCCCCTCATATCTTTGTTGTGTCGAGCTTTCTGTTGGGTCAGTGTAAATGATCCCTAATTGTGACTTCGTAGCCTGGTTATTCCCTGTTAGTGGGTATAGTCTTATGGACCCTTCTGAAGAAAAGCTCCATGTATCCACTGCTGTCAAACCCAGTGTGGGCTACCCACATATATCAGAGTGCATGGGATTTGGCACTCTAAGCAGAGGCACTGAAGTTTTTTGTTGTGCCACTGGGTGGCTCAGAGGTGATAGTGATATAAGGATGCTGTCCTCTTTAGACTGCATGCATTACAGAGCAACTGGCTTGTATCAGGGCTAACTGGTTGGTAACTAGTGTCTTTGGGGTATTCCTCTTTAAGCACTTTTATGGGATGCACTGCTGGTATGCATGCATGAGGTTCTTTGCTAGCTGCTTGGCATTATGCTCAGGAAGTGATCTTTATGGATCTGTGCATCTGAAGAAAAACTGAGTTAACTAGAAACTCTGGGAATTTAAAACTGTGGATGCTCCCGGAGGTACAAGAGCACCAAAATTACTCCCTTAATTACTGTGACTTTTTTTCTTATTAGTGGTTTCATTGGCACAGGGGCCCAAGCCTGCAGGCTTGGACAGTGATGTGCTGTTTGTGGGCTGTTTCTGTTGGATGCAGGACTCAGAGCTCTAACTAACTTCTATAGAATGCTGTGTGTCTGATTCCCTGGACAGGACTGTCTTTAAAGTGTCATAAAGTTTGATGACTGTCTGCAAGTGGGCTATCTGTGGGTGAGTTGTGGTGCAGAAGCTTCCACCTGTCTGATGTAGATCATTAGGGTATGATCCCTATGACTTTGCTCTGGCTGCATGTTACTGCTACTGCCAGTGTTTGGGAACCATGGGTCTCTTCTCCCTTCCACAGGGACTTCTATGGAATGGTGCTATCTAAGCACTTTGTGTCTGTCTGCAACTGCTGGCCCTATAGGTGCAGGCTCTGTGGGATATCTGTAGCACAGAAGCCTCTGTCATGGCTGGTACAACTCAACAGGAACCTGTTAGTATAAAACAGGAGTAGCATGTCAGTTGGTCCATCTTTGCCTGAGCTTCAGAGGAGGCTATGGGGAAGGCTGGCTTAGGATTAGCACCCCCAATAGTGATTAACTATTGATTCAGCTCCACCACAGTTTCCTTGTACAAGGTTGTAGGGGGTTCAATAAATTTCAGCTAGCAGTGATTCTTCTGCAAGTTCCTTCTAGAGAGATTACTGAGACAACACATTTTAAATGTATTTTACTTATTTTTGTTTGTTACTCTCTTAAGGAGCAGAGAAGCTATATTGATTTAATTTCTTCTAGGGAATCTGGCTATCTGTAGGCTCTACGGAAGGGCTGACCTCCTTAGCACAGCTTTCAGTTCACAATTTGATATAATCTGTGTGATTCCCTTCACTGTCTCTAAGGCTTCTGTCTTGTTTTAAGTTTGTCTGTTTTTCTTTGCAGCTGTTGTTGAAAAGGTAAGATTATGGGCTTTCCCCTTCCTTCTTTCTATGTTTCCTCTCCCTTTGACCCCTGTCTAATAAGTGTTCAGGTCAAAGAATTCTGTCTTTATTTTCTGTTCCATTAACAAAATTTCAAGTCCCTCTAGGTCTTAAACTGTCCATTTTTAAGTTTTAGAATATTTACTCTGTCACCCACGTTTCTGTCAGATTTTCTTTTACTGGTTATTTTCTGGGCTTTGGAAGGGACAGGGTCACTGCCTAGATCTGCTGCACCATCTTCTCTCCCCAATACTGGGAACATTCTCTTACCTCAGTAGAATTTTATCAATTTTATCATAGGGAATTGAATATTTCCCATCCCAGTTGAAGTCTGAGACCTGCAAATCTTAACAGCTCCCTGGTAGTTGCTATTACCTCAGATGTTTAGTTGTTCGACTTGAAAGCTAAAAATTCTAACTCCCTCAGAGGCCCTCTCTAATGCAACATTTATTTTCCCACCTTATCAAAATTGGGGATCTGGTTAGATTTATTTTGCTAATATGATAAGTTTATAAATTTCATCAAGGTATACATTTAAACTGCCAATATAAAATAACTAACTTTCTTTCTTTGACTATTCATATTAATTTGATATGAAATCTCCAATAAAGTGGTTAGAAGTAACTTGCAATTATTTCTATGATGCAAACATTTTATTTTGGTTTTCTCAACTTCACAAAGCATTGTGCATTAATCAAATATCTTTCATTTTTACTGAATTTTTAAAAATCTTAAAAATTGCTAAATAATTACATTACATAAAAAGTAAAATAGAACAAGAGAAGTTACCACAGGGTGGTCAAATATATCTTTTTTTAAATTTTAGAATAGAAATGGGCATGGTGCCTCATACCTGAAATCCTAGTAGCTCAGGAGTCTCAGGCAGAAAGAATGCAAGTTTCAGGCCAGCCTTAGCAACTTAGTGAGGCCCTAAGAAACTGGGTGAGATCCTGTCTCAAATTTAAAACATAAAAAAAGTTAGGGATGTAGTTCAGTGCTTAAGCACTCCTAGGTTCAATTCCTGGTACAAAATTAATAAGTAAATGAGTAAGATAGATATTTTGCATTATGATATCCCTGGAGAACTTTTTTTGTATTAAAATATATTGTTTTACAGTGAATCCATAAACATTAAATTCATTAATAATATTTTAAAAATAAGTTAAAAACCTTTGTTTAAATACAAATATTTACAATTTTGAAGGCTTTATTGTGGTTCCTGTGAGGATTCCTTTTGTTTTCTCCTACTCAATTGCATTAGAAATGAGTTCATATGTCACATTATAAGAGCAAGGTAAATGCCAAGCCTGTAGTGCACACCTGTAATCCCAGTGGCTTGAGAGGCTGAAGCAGGAGGATTGGAATTCAAAGTCAGCCTCAGCAAAAGTGAGGCTTTAAGCAATTCGGTGCGAGCCTGTCACAAAATACAAAATAGAGCTGAGGAGGTGGCTTAGTGTTCAAGTGCCCCCGAGTTCAATACCCAGTATCACTTTCCCCCCAAAAAAGCACTGTAAACACATACTTTCGATACAAACTTTAAACATTATTTCAGTGATTTTTTTCCCTCAAATTTTCTAATTAGTGATTAAAATGATATTTGCAATTTAGATAATGAAAAATCTAAATTTTTCCCTTATTTTTGTTATGTTTTTTAATGTACTTAGGAGGATGCAATGATGCCTTACCTTAAACCTAAACCTAGAGATGCCACAGAAGAGGGGAAAGGTTTACTGCCCACCTGAAAAATAAAATAAAATAAAAAACACTGAGAACACCTTGGAGAATTGTATATCATCTTCCAGTAAAAGTGAATGATTAGCAGGCATCCAGTGTTCCCAGTCTTCGTACCACTGTCTTGCACAGGTCTCCAAACTGCCATTAGCAAAAGTGAAGTGGACTCCCATATCTTTAAAGACTCCTCAATTTTCTCTCTCCTGATACAACCTCATTACAATTTTCTCCTTGGTAACTGCATTAAGTTTATAATAAAATTTATCATTTCTTATATTATTCCCAAAATAAGCTACACATTTTGTTATTTTGTATCCTGGAAATTCACCACCCCAAATGACAATTTATAGTCTCTTATCTGACCTCATTTTGCAACACTCCCTTCACTTCTTATAATTATTATCCTAAGCTCACTATCATTTCTTATTTGCTGTCAACAAAATAGTGTATCTTTACACTTTTGTAATGTCTCTTTTAAGCTTTTATTGTAACTGTAACCTGGTGATATTCATCTCCTGGAGTAATTTGAAGGTTTTTTTTATTTTATCCCCAATATCAACAAAGATATAAAATTGTAGTGATAGCTGCCTCTAGGTCACTGAGAATCATTGTCATCATCAGCATCAGTCTTGATTATGAGGTGGTCATAATCCCAGTTGTGTTACTTTTTGAAAATTTTGATATTTACAATAACCTATATTTTCAAGTCCTTGCTTATTACCTTACCTCTGGTTAACCTATCCTATACCTTACTTTACCTTCTACTATTGTTATACATTAGATTTTCAACATTACTAATATCTATAGTTGCTTCATCATTTTCACCTTTAGCTACCCATTTGCTGGAATGAATTTTTTATATTTTAATATCCTTTCACTATAGTTGACTCCAATAACCCGTGACATCACTAAGACCTAGAGCTATTTAATCTGAACACTCTCTTGTTGATAATTATCCTCTTTACCATGCTTAAATGCTAGAAAATATTTTTCTCATTCCCTATTCACTTTCTGTATCTTACTTTCCAAGAAAAACTGCAACTCTATCTAAATCTGACTTTCTCTTTTTACTATACAACACAGAGAAAATGAACCTTGGCTGAAGGAAAACACAAAACCAATGCTAACTTATCATTCAATAATCTTAATTACTTATTGGTGCTTGGAAAATCTATCTGTATTCTACACTCTTTAACATTTACCTCTTTGATAATATTTTATCATCTGCACTTTCAGGTGATTGATATTTTTAATGATTTTTTAGTTACACATAAAATAATCAGAAAAGAACATCTGAATCTTCTATAACCACTCATTAACCGTATACATCTTTACTAATCTACTTTGCTTATTATATTTTAGTGAATAAGCTATGCATTATACTATACACTATATAGTAAGTCCAAAATCTCCCTATAGGAGTGTCCCTTCAACAATTTCCACATTCTAGCATGTATAACCAGTTTTTTTTTTGTTTGTTTGCATAAGAAAACAAAGATTCAGTATATATTCACTATTTTTCTATTAGTGGAATTTTTACTAGTCTTTTGACATATTGACAATAAATAACATTTATATAACTTTTTAAACACATAAAATGTATATGCATGTAAGTTTCTGTAATGATACTTCTGTCTGAAAGGGTAAGTACATTTGAAATTTTGATAAATATTGCTGAAATGGCCTTATGAAATATATTAAAGGGTGCCTGTTTATGCATGGTTAGCCAAAGGACACACTATTAAACGGTATACCCATTTTGTTTGTCAATCGAGAATATGAAAATTTCTATTTCAGTATAGTTTTAACGTGTATTTTTATTAAAGTAGAAAGATAAAAAAATTCCAATCCTCTATTTTCCCTATATCCAAATCTTATGAAAGGTGATGTCATGCTTATTAAGTAACTACAAAAAAGTAAAATATGTTTCTCCACTTATTGACTCTGAACTGGCCTTGTGACATACTCTTAGCAACTACAATTTGGAAAAACACTAATGATGTGCCAGTTCTGAACCTGGGTCTCAAGAAGTATGTGTCCATGTGTGTTATTTTTTGTGTGGTACTGGGGATCATACCCAAGGTCTGACACCAGCTAGACTCGTACTGTACCATTGAACTAAATCCCTAGCCCATGATCTTGTATTTTTGTGATCATTTTCTTTTGTGTTATTCTACTATCACCATATGAAGAAGCTTGGGCTAGCTTGCGTGATGATGTGGTTCATTGACCCATATTTCCTTAGTTAATTATCGATCAGACAATAAACTTCTAATTACCAATAAGATCATCAATGTCATTCTACATGAGCCTGCTCCTCTCTGTCCATCAAGCTGGCCACAGATACATGAGTAAATCCATCCCAGGTCAGTTTGTTCAGGTGATCTAGCATAGGTATATATTTGGAGTTTCAAAATAAAAGGAAGGAACAGAATGAAAACATAAAAGACTTTCATTTTGTTTTTCAGTGTTGAGGTACTTTTCTACATGCAAATCCCTAAATGTATTTGTTTTTTGTCTCTGCACATTAATTTTTTTTTTTACTTATCTGTCATGTTCAGTGATACATTTCTTATGTTACTGCAAATTTATACTGTGTTTTAATATCTGATTTCACTGCTCCTCATTTATTCTCTTTCTTTGCATTGCTTTTTTTTTTCCTTTTCTTTCCTTTTTTTGGGGGGTGGGGTTGGTGGTAGGTACCAGGGATTCAACTCAGGGGAACTCTACCACTGACCCACATCCTCAGACATATTTTGTATTTGATTTAGAGACAGACAGTCTTACTGAGTTGCTTAGCGCTTTGCTTTTGCTGAGGCTGGCTTTGAACTCACTATCCTTCTGCATCAGCCTCCTGAATTGTTGGGACTATAGGCATGAGCCACCATGCCTGACTATATTGCTTCTCTTAATGTTGGTTTTAATATTATTTTCTTTGTAATTTATAGAAGAGCTCATTTTAAGTGAATATGTATCCTTTTGTAATTCTTTGGAATTACATTCATGAATAAACATTAGTGGAACTTCATGTATTTGATATAGAAACTTTCCTACAAAAATTAGGTCTTCTCATTTTTAAAGACTATTTTAGTGCATTTGACCATATTTTGAAGGTTTCATCCTATAGGGTTCTGGATAGTCATTTAGTTTTAATGGAAAATGTTTCCATGAATGTCTAGGGAATGTAGTTGCATGCTTTTATTAATATTACTATTCTAGAATGCTAATTCACTGAATGGTGATTGGGTGAGGAACTAACTATTGCTTGGAAGTCTTTATTATTCTTAGGTGACAAATAGTACTAAGTATAACCTATTAATTTATATCCCTCAAGTGAATATGTTAATTTGATATTGTAGTGAATTTTTAATGTAAGCGTTTTCTTTAGTTCTTATTTTTCTATGACAGACCCTTTAGTTCTCCACAGCTTATATCAATTATGATCTGTACAAAGGGTTATAAAAACAATTTAGATAAATATGAGATAATGCAATTAAATTGCTCTGTGAGTCCTAGTGTATAAAAAAATTCTACAGATGGTTTTTTGACATAATTGTATTTTGAGCAATTAATAACTTACTGATGAGTTTTTCCTATATTATGACATAATTCATCTTCCCATTGATTTATACTTCTATGCTAATTTTCAAAATTTTTGTATTTTGCATTTAAAATTTAACTTTCTCTTTGAAGATTAATTTATCCATTTCAAATTTAAATTAATACCTAAACAGTAAGATATTTTCCCTGAATATATTACTTCAAATCATTAAAAAGAGGAAGAATGGCAATCATTGATTTTCTTACATTAGTCATGGTTATTCCTGACATATTTTAGAAATGGAAATTGTTATACTTTGTAACCAGACCATATTTAATCTTTTATTATTAAGAAACAATATGATAGTCAAATTGAGTATTAAATAATTGGATTATTTTTAACAAAATTAGTTATCTTTCTTCAAATAAACTATTTATTTCAGGATTCAACTTAAAGAATTTTATACGTATAGGCCATATTTGGTGGATGTCTTGTAAGTTTGGAGGATAAATTATAACTCATTTAGTGTCAAATGTAATTGATTTACATAATGGAAATCTTAAGTAGAATCTGGGATTCAAAAACAAAACTCATGTTAATTAGAGAGTTGTGAAATAATTTAAAATAGTTGAAATTTTATTATCAATACTCATTTGGTCAAAATTGTTTAATAATATAACTTAACCTTTGACAGGTTAAAATTCATCTTAGTGACAAGACATCAAGTATCAATGGATATAAAGGTATTTCTATATTTAAATTGGAAATGTATATGAAAAGGAAAATATAATTTATATTATATGTATAGGAAATTTTTCTCCTGATGAAGAAACTAAGAATCACTTTCACATTTTAGACAAGTGAAAGTATTTTTTTCACAAGAGAAATAAAATATCAGCTAGATATATAGCATACTGTTTGTAAAAACTTAAGGGCAACTATTACTTTTAGGAATAATTTTAAATAAAATTTTTAGTAATCTAGGAATCATATATTTTAGAGACAAATAAATAACATAATGTTCATTCAAAAAGATAATATAATAGAAGGTTCTCAGAGGACATTTACTTCACATAAACAATGATATTGTAAGGGTCCGGCGAAATGTCGGAGTAAGAGACCACAAGAGACTGTCTTATGCAAAAGCAGAAGGGTGGGTTTATTTGGAGACCAGCATGCTGGGGCCCAAGCTCTCTATAGCAAAGAGAGATGGAGCCCTGAGAACATCTTGAGCAGAGCTTATATACTTTCCCTAGAGAGGGCAGGGAGAGAAGTTACATTTTGTAGTTTGGAAGTTGGGGACAGCTCTTTCTGGGAACAAGATTAGCAGACAGTCCATAGTTGGGGACAGCACATTCTGGGAACAAGATTAGCAAACAGTTCTTAAGATTTCAACAGTGTTTTGTTAAGCATATAGAGAAACGGAGTGACAAGTACTTATTTTATTAACCTTTCAATATGACAGACATCTACTGACTAAATCCCCTCTGTGGAAGCTTTGGAATCTAGGTGGGATATTCTGAAGCTGCAGTGAAACCAAAGACTTGAAAGCAATTAGCCTGGCAAACAGCCCCATTCTTCAAGGAATACTGTATTAGTCAGCTTTCCATTATTATTACAAAATACCTGATAAAGAAATTTTAAACTAAAAAGGGTTATTTTGGAGGTTCCAGTCCATGGTCAGTAGGCCCCATCAGTTTGGCCCTATGACAAGACAGCATATCATGGCAGCAGCATAAGTGAAGACAAATCGATTGCCTCATCTGTCAGGAATTCCATAATACTATCCAAGGACAAATGCCCAATTTAAGGGCATTCCACTAGGTCTCACAAGTTTCACTATCTACCAGTAATGCAACACTGGAAAACAAGCCTTTAATATAGAGACCCCGTTGGACAATTATCCAAATCATAACAGATCCAGAGAGAACCACATTTGGTTGTGGCTCTGTAACTTGCCTGATGATTTGAATTCCAACTATGAACTATGAAGCAACTCTGAATCCCAATTCCAGGCCCATTGTGACATATTCTTGAGTCATCAGTATTCAGTGTTGTCTGTCTGTGATCATGGTAGCAAGCTCACCAAATAAAGACCCAGCTATGAAGTAGGCCAGTCCCCCCAAAACCAAAGGTCAAATGTTTTCCCAATAAGTGGATGCTGATCCATAATGGTGGGGTGGGGTGGGTGAGCAAGGAAATAATGGAGGAACTTTGGATTGGGCAGAGGGAAGAGAGGGTGTACTGAGGTGGGAACTATGGTGGAATGAGAGAGACATTATTACCCTATATATCGATATGGTTACATGAATGGTGTGACTCTACATCATGTACAACCAGAGAAATGAAAAGTTGTGCTACATTTGTGTACACTGAATCAAAATGCATTCTACTGTCAAGTATGACTAATTAGAAAAAATAAAAATTAAAAAAAATAAAGACCCACTGTAGCCTTTAAATTTTGCCTAAGTTTTTTTTTTTTTTTTTCCCCTCTCCTACTCTTCTGTAGTCTGGAGGCATTCCTACCTAGTCATGGGTTAGTGGGAGACACACTTCAGGGTATTCTACCAGTAGTTCTGCCAAACTTGAACTGACTTCGGATCTTTAAGGAATCCTGTGCTACATTTCTGTCCATCCTTGACCATAGTCTAAGAGCAATTCTATCCACCCAGAACCTAATCAGAGATAATACTATTTATGCACTTGGTAACAGACCATCCGATCTGGACACTGATTGTGGTCCTTGGAACAGTCTATGACCTGCTCCAGTTTTGTTTAACTGCAATTCTAGATGTAATCTTGTTTGACTGAGGCTCCTGTAGGAGGTCTTTACCTACCTACAACCAGTGTATGAAAACAGAAAAGGAACTTGCTATTCAAATGCACAGACACCAAAGCAAAGCTACAAGGGTCATTGAGAATCATGCAACTATAATAGTACTAAAGGAAATAATAAAGTGCCAGCAACTACCTCCAAGAAATGAAAATGGAAGCATGTTCTGAGAAAAAAAAATGTAAAATACTTATATTAAGGGAGCTCAAAGATGTACAAGAAAGAACAATAGGCAAGTTAATGAGATCAATAAAACAATATGTAAAAAAAATAATACATTCAACAAAAAATAGAAATCATTAATAAAAAACAAAGAAGCAAAAAAAAAAAATCCCTGGAACTAAAAAACAGCATAAATGCAATAAAAAATACAATAGCTCCAACAGAAGATTCTATAAAGCAGAAATATATGATTCAAGGACAGTTTCTTTGAAATTATTCATCAGAGAAGAAAAAAAGAAAAAACTTAGTGAAAAAAAAAACTCCTCAATATTTATGGAACATCATCAAGCAAATACACACACACACACACACACACACACATATATACACACAATATATATACACACACACATACATACACACTGATATATATATATATTTATATGTATAATATCATATATATATAATGCTGAAGCTCTAACATTGAAGAATAAATACTTATAGATATAACAAATATATAATTACAATTTATATATTCATACAAAAATTATAAAGAAGTATATAGAGAAGCATAAAAATAAACAAAGTATTGATGAAAATAATCTAATAATACAACATAAGTAAATGGAAAGATATACCATGTTAATGGGCCAGAAGAATTAATATAGTTCAAATATGTATACAACTTAAAATAACAATATTCCTCAAAATAAAATGTCAATCTTACAGAAATAGAAAATATAATTTTACAATATATATTGAATCACAAAATACTCCAGATAAACAGAACAATCCTGAACAAAAAGAGCAAAGCTGGAAATACTTTATTTCCTGATTTCAAAACATTACAAAGATACATTAAAGAAAACAATATACTACTGGCATAAGAGAACTAGACCAATAGAGAGCCCAGAAATAAACCACTCATCTATATTTACTGGACCTTTGACAAATTCAACAGGAACATATAATGGCAAGAGGATATACTCTTTTATAAATGATAAGAAAACTGAATTTCCACAATATCAGAGTAGAAAGATAGACTATGGAATGGGAGAAAATATTTGAAAGCCATATATCTGATAAGGTGCTAATATTAAAAAATTTATTGGAACACAAACCATTCAATAACAAGTGAAACAATATTTCCAAAAATATGGGTGAAGGACTCAAATAGATATTTCTCCGAAAAAGACAAAAATGACTAACAGACATAAAAAAATGTTCAATATCATTAAGGATATACAAAGCAAAACCTTAATACAACTTGGCATACATTGCAAAGTTACATAAAAAATAAAATTATTTTTAACAAGTATGTGTAAAAAAGAAAAATTCAAACTTTTTGTTGGATTACAATTTAGTATAGCTATTACATAAAATATATAGAGGTTTCTCAAAACAAGTTAACAATTATATGTATCACACAATCTGAGAATTACACTTCTGTGTATACCACCAAAGGAATGAAACCAGCATCTCAAAGAGATCAGCATCTTAAACTATCCATGAAAAATTATTCTAAGTCAAAGCTTTTAGAATCTATAATAAATCAGTGAAAAAATCACATACATTCCAAACATTGATGTTGCTTTTGAGGCTGAACTAGACCTTTCTTAGAGCATAATCAAGTATGATTCATAAAACTTTCTAATCTCCCTAGAAAATATATTTTTATGATTTTCAGATGATAGTACATACCTTGGTATATTTCCAAAATCATAATGGCTCAAACAATGCAAATTTAAGTATGTTGTACTCTAAAGTATTGTTTTATTCCCTCATAAGTCATTTAAAATATGAATAACGAATTATCTAAGAGTTGATAGCTTTATTCTGTAAGGGGTCAGATGTAAATGTTTTAATCTTTCTGAGTCATATGGACTCTGAAAACTACTGAGGTCTGCCATTCTAGTATGATACTAGTTGTAGACAAATACACAGATTAATAGCCATATTTTTGCCCTATTAAAACTTAATTTACATAAATTTCTTGTGGAACAATTTTAGACCACAGGCCATTGTTTGTGGAAATGTGAGTTATACCAATCCAAAATAAAAACTGTAAACCATGTGAAAATCCATATTATAAAATAATTCTTAAATAATTATATTACAAGTAGAAAATTTTAAAGATTTCAACTAATTACCAAGTATTTCCTCTTGCCCAGCATTTCTTTTTTCTTTTTAAAAATATTCGGAAAGTTAAACATGCCATCCTGAGTGTAGAATAGTGTTTAGCAGAGATTGGGAAAAGAAGGAGAAAGTAGGCAAATGGAGGGCAAATTTGATGAGTACAAGTTGTACACAGGGATGGAAATATCACTCTGAATCCCACTTCTATGTACAATCAATATGTGTTCATAATAAAAAGAAAGTAAAAGATTATTCATTTGTCTCCAAAACAAAATGTCTAATTCTTCTTTTGCACTGCCTCTCAAACTACATCTCTATTTGATACCTTCTGCACTCCTTATTATCTTCATCTTATTTCATTTTCTGTATTTTTTCCTGGACAATAAATTAAAATTAAAAATGAGGAAAATGCTAAGTAATTAAAATCATATAGATGATTCTGTTATATTTGGTTTTGTTTCATTTCTTCTTCTAATGTATCATTTTTTCTTGCTTAGTATTTCTAATAAAACCATGAAAGAATATTGGGGGTGGGGGAAACTAAGACACTGAGAAGTTTAAGTTCAGAGACAACACATTTTATAGTCCAAGTGGATTTGGTATGGTGGAGACCTGTTGGTTAAACCAACATGAAATGATATATATGTCAAAATGGACTGGCTGGCGGGTAAGAAGACAATCTCATTCAGAAAGAATTTCTGGAATTTCTGGAGGTCAAAACCTAACTATCATACAACTTGTCTCACTGTAAGTGATGTATTTGAAATGGATTTGGCATATTTGCACATAAGTGCAGGAATATTTTGAAAATTTTATTAGGTTCAAAGAACTTATAAATGCATATTTCAAGGGACATGGTATTCATGTCAAAATGGCATTAAAAATGAAGAGCTGTCAAATAGTCCTTCAGGAGTAAATAGAAATGCAGGCATCAATCTTACTTCAGTTCCTGGGATTCTCAATCAATTTTTAAAAGCAGTTTACTGATCTATCCTAAAGGGGAAAAATCACAAATATATTGAATTGACTTTTATCCTTTCATGCTTCAAAAATTACAATTTTCACACACTTTTGAAGTATTCATGATATTATGTTATTTGTGTTTCTAATGAATTTTAGGTAAAACATGAATTTCATCTTTTTAAACATATGTTAAACAGTCGTGTGTACTGCATAGCACTGACTATACTAGGTTTAAAAATAATAATTGATGTTCAAAAATTAAACTAAAGTGGAATAAGATAAAAAATTATACAAATAAAAACTATCACGTCTAAATATATACACATGGATGGTCCCTCAGTTTCAATGATTTGACTTATAAATGTTTTACATAATGCTGCTGAAAAAATGATGCAATTCAATAGAAATAATACTTCAGATTTGATCTATCTCCATCTCTGGCCCATAATAAACAGTATGAAGCTCTTTCAGGGTGCTGGGCAGTAGGGATAAGCAGTAACTCCCAGTTAGCCATGAGATTTATAAAATTAATCAACTAGTACTCTACAACACACTGAGTTGCTAAGCTATGATTTTTACTACATTACTAGTATTAAATGTGTTTCTTATGATATTTTCAAATTTAGATGTGTTTATTGGGATGTTACCCCATCATAAGTTAAGAAACATCTGTACACACACACACACACACACACACACAAAGTGTGTATATGTGTGTGTTCATCTGATTTGTTCAAGTATTATAATATCTCAATCATCCAGGCTTTACAAGTACTATTACTATTTAAAATTAAATGCCATCTTTAATATCTAGTTAGTTTTATTTTTATACACTCTAATGGGGGTTTGTCAGCAATTCTCTGCCCCAAATAAAATGTTAATAAAATAGTTTTATATTCTTAAAAATTAGTAAATAATAAAAAATACTTTGTACTTTATATATTGGGATTGATTTTCTGAAATTAAAACACCACCAATAATGAAATTAGGGTGATATTTTTTCTTGGACATTATTGTTATTCAAAACTTAAAGGCATTGATTCATGAATGGCTTCATACAAAATAGTCAAATGAAAAATTTTAGGAAAACCTTCATTATTTCTACTCTCATTCTTCTTAAGCAATTATGAACACTGACTTACTTCCTTTGAGCTCATTAAAAAGCACTTATGAGTTGGAAATCACTAGGATAAACTCCTATTGGGATTGACAGTAATTTTCTATATATATCATCCATCGATCAAAAGACTGCACATCATGCCATGTTACTGTTTATTTTTTCATAAATTTGCTTTCATAGTATTTCCTTTAGCTATACTTCTTTATATTTATCCAACACATCACTCTTTATTTATGTCAAATATAAATTTTGTTGTTTGCAATCAGACTTTTATTTAGACATATTTAAATTTAATTTCTCTTTATAAAAAATAATTTTGTCAACTGTCTGCATTTTCTAACTCAATTGAGTTAATGTTAAGTAAAAATATTAACATAATATATGCTTTTAGTATAAACATTTCAATTTAAAAACCATCATAACCAAATTTTTTCCACTTATTGAAATAAATGGATTTTATTATTGTTATTTAGCAGTGTGTTGAATCCAGGGTTTACTGGGGCCCACAGTAACTAATAGAGTGAAATTTTACAAACTGTATCCATGCAATAATATATGTAAATAATGTGCTTTTTCTTATAGTTCTAGTCATTATTATAAATATAGATTTGCTGGTGTGATTATTTTATATATTCAAATCTATTAGAATTAGAAAACATTAGTGCTTCAGATTTCTCATTTTTAAATTAAAGTACCTGTCTCAAAGGGTCATTAATATTTTATGTCACTTTGTCATTTTTATTTCTAATCTGAGGGTTTATGGTCAAAGTACTGATTGGTTGACCACCCACATCTGCAATCATCTGAAATAAAGTTGAACTTATTGGTCTTGTTTTTCATTGTAAACCATTTCTACATTCCCAACCATCTTATTCAGGTTATTACTATCAATCGTTTCTGGCTTTTCTTTCTTCCTTTCTTATAATAAAAATAAGCAGTTATTTGGAATTTAAAATTATTTGTTATACAAAATTACTGCTATCATACTATTAGTTTTTCCTAAACATTCTCATTAAACTACACCTTAGAAATTATTCCTTGTTAGTTCAGTACATATTCTACATTTTTGAAAGTTATATAACAAAAAATTATATATACAATATATATAAATATATATACTTAGTTTATGTTATGGTTTTGATATGAGATGTTCCCCTAAAGCTCATGTGTGAGGCAATGCAACAAATTTTAGAGGTGAAGAGGTGAAATGATTGGGTTATGTGGATCAGTGCATCAATTAACTGGTTGGAAACAGTAGGTAGTTACAGTGTGGTTGGAGGAGGTAGATCACTAGGGATGTGCCTTTGGGGTATATATTCTGCTGGAGAGCAGAGCTCACTCTGCTTTCTGGTGTTCATATACTAACCTGCTTTTTTTCTGACATGAAGTTCTACCCCATCTCAGATCCAGAGCATTGGAGTCAGTCCCTTATAAACTGAGACCTTTGAAACTGGGACCCCTAAATAAACATTTCCTGCTCCAATATTCTTGCCATGTGTTTTGGTACAGAGATGAAAAAGCTGACTGAAAAAGTTGATGTATATAAACAGTTTATTGTTGAGAGTCATATATTATGGTTTGAATATGAAGTATCCCCCCCAAATCCCTATGTAATTGAGGAGAAATGATGGGATTATAAGAGCTGTCATCTAATCAGTCCATCCTAGTTTGAATGACCAATTGAGTGGTAACTGTAAGTAGGTATAACATGTTGGGGGAGTTGGGTCACTGAGTGTGAATCCTGGAAGGCTGCGTCTTCTCTACTGCTTTTTCACCTTTTTCTCTCTGCTTCCTAGCTACCATGAAGTGATCAGTGTTCTACCGCCATAGCCATTCATCATGAATGATATGCCTTACTTTGGGCCCAGAGCAATGAACTTGGCTGAAAGTGGACCTGTGAAACCATGGGCCAAAATAAAATTTTCCTCTATTATGTTGTTCTTATAGGGTATATTGGTCATAGCAATAAAAAGCTGATACATTATGCTTCAGCATAGTCATTTTCTTATCATTTCAATTCCCAATATTCCAAATATATTGCATTTTTTCAACAAAGAAATAAGCATATAGATATGTATTTGGTATTGTTGGGGAATTATAAAAAAAGAAAATAAATTTAGAATTGTAGTTTCCAGGTCAAAAACTAAGCCCATTTTTCATTTTATTACATATTGTCAAATTCTCCTTTGCAAATGTACTCATTTCATTTTCCATAGGTAATATGTGAGAATTATTCTTTCCCCTCAGCTTCATCAGTAGAATGTACTGTCAAGTTTTTGAAATTTGCAGTCTGATAATTGAGTGTGTATCAGGGTGATATTTTTAACTATATTTTTATTGAGCTAATTATAGATTTACTTGTGCTTCTAACAAATAACAGAAATCTCATCTATACTTTCCCAAGTGTTCTCAAGTGGGTAACATGTCTTGAAACATCTTATGGTATGTCTCAACAGGCTATTGAAATTGATAAAACTGATCAATCTTGTTTCAGATATCCTGTTTTTCTTGTACTCATTTAACCTGCATGTGCGTATTTGATTCTATATTTTATATATATATAAATAGATCCACTACTACAGTGTATGTACAAAACAATTCTATCACCCAAAGAATCCTGCTGTTTGCAAGTAAATGGATCTAGCTGGAAAATATAATGCTAACTAAAGTTAGCGAATCCCAAAAAAACAAATGATGAATGTTTTCTCTGATATAAGAATGCTGATTCATACTTGAGTTGGTGGAGAGAACATGGGAGGATTAGTGACTTCTAGATAGAGGAAAGGGGAGGGAAGGGAGGGGAGGAGGCACAGGGGTAGGAAAGATGGTGGAACGAGGTGGACATCATTGCCCTAAGTACATGTATGAAGACACAAATTGTGTGACTCTACTTTGTGTACAGCCAGAGATATGAAAAATTGAGACTCTATTTTGTGTACAAGCAGAGATATGAAAAATTTTGCTCTATATTGTGTAATATGAATTGTAACTCATTCTTCTGTCATACATAGCAAATTAGAATAAAAATAAATAAAAAAAGAATTCTGCTGTTGTCCTATTATAGGACATGGCCCCCCTACTCTATCCCCAAGTAACAAATAAACTGTTCTCCATTTCTAAAATGTTTTCATTCACAAATGCAAATAAAAACTACTCTAAGATTTCATCTCACTCTTGTTAGAATGGCACGTATCAAGAATATAAGCAAGAATAAATGTTGGTGAAGATGTGGGAGAAAAGGTGCACTCTTGCTGGTGGGACTGCAAATTGGTACAAACATTAAGGAAACCAGTACGGAGATTGCTCAGAATACTTGGAATGGAACCACCATTTGAACCAGCTGTCTCACCTTTCAGTTTATAGCTAAAGGACTTAAAATTAGAATACTACAGTGATACAGCCATATCAATGTTTACAGCAGTTCAACTCACAATAGTCAAACTATGGAACCAACTGAGGTGCCCTTCAACAGATAAATGGATAAAGAAAATGTCATATATATAAACAATGGAATATAGCTCAGCCTTATGGATGAATGAAATTATGGTACTTGCCAGTAAATGGATGAAGCTGGAGAATATCATGGTAAGCAAAATAAGCCATTCCCCCAAAACCAAAGGCTGAAAGTTTTCTCAGATATTTGGATGCTAATTCACAATAAGAGTGAGGGTGAAGGAAAAAAATAGAAGTACTTTGGATTAGAGGGGAGTGAAGGGAGGGGAAAAGGACTGTGGGGAGGAAGGATAGTAGAATAAATCAGGCATCATTACCCTATTTGCATATATGATTACATGACTGGTGTCATTCTACAACATGTACAACTAAAAGAATGAGAAATTACACTTCAATTATGTATGATGTGTCAAAATGCATTCTACTGTATGTATAACTAATTAGAACAAATTAAAAATAAGTAAAAGGTTACATAGATAAAATCCTATGATATGAATTTGGAAACTTTCATAAAGCCAAGTTGTCCTGTGAATGGATAAACCGTTTCTTTATGTTGCTGAATAGTATTTCATGGCATGGATGTTTCACAGTTGTTTTAACCATCATTTCATTTAAGGACATCTGGTTTGTTTACAGATATTAGCTATTACAAAAAAAAAGTTTATCTAAACATTTATAGAAAGGCTTTTGTATAAACATAATTATCTTTATTTGGGTTAGATTCACAATAATGAAATTGCTTGGAATTGAATGTTTAGTTTTATAAGAAATTTTCAAATTGTTTTATGAAGTAGCTGTGCTACTTCCCATTTTCACCATCAAAGTGTGGTTGATTTTATTTCTCTGTGCAAGTACCAACATTTGAAGTTACCATTATTTTTCATTTTATACATTCTAATAAATGGTAGATACATAGCATTGTTGTTTTATTTTGAGTTTTCCTGATGGCTAATTATGTTCAACATCTTTTTATTGGTATTTGCCATCTGCATATTCTAACCAATGTAATGTTTGTATATAATGTTTGCCTATTTTCCCATTAGATTATCCAGTTTTTAAGTGTTGAAATTTAAAAATTTTCTACAGTGCATGCCTTAGTTGTTTGTCATAAAAGTGGTTTTCAAATATTTTTTACACACATGCAGCTGGTGTTTTTAATCCTCTTTATATTGACTTTTAAAAACCAAAAAATCTCATTTATGTGAGGCAAAATTTCATTTTTTTCTATGTCATTTTTAACTATGTTGTTTTCAAAATCAACCCAGTCTTAAAACCAAAATAATTTATATTTTTTCTAAAGATGTTATATATAGTTATGTGTTTTAGAATACTTATGATATTATAAATTTTGTAAATATTTAAAGTCTTTTTATTTTTGCATAAGTTAAAAGCTATATTTTAGTTAGCTTTTTATTGTCTTGCTTATGGATATTTGATTATACTAGTTGCTGAAAAAATAATCTTACTGTTAACTGCTTTTGAATCTGTGAAATATTTAATATAACTGTGTTGATCTTTTTCTGGATTCTGTGTTTCATTCATGATTTTGATGATTCCACTTCAACACCACACTGTTTCAATATTCAGCTCTATGATAAATCTTCATATCAGGTAGACCAATTCCTCTGATTTTTATTCTTCTTTTTTAAGTTTCTTCAACTAAACTCTGGCTTATGAATTTTCATGTAGATATTATACTAAGTTTGTATAAGCCTGCAGAAAACCTGAGGTTCTGATAGCATCTCCTTTAAAACCATAGATCAATTAGAGTACAACTTATTTCTTTGCCATAATAACTCTTCCGATTTAGTACCTATCTCCATTTTCAAAAAATCTGTTTGATTTATTTCATCAATTTTTTAAAAATTATCAACACATATATTTGGCTATGTTTATCTCTAAATATTTCTATTTCCTTTCATTTATTATAAATGATACTTTTTTATTTTGGTATCTTCATGTTTATTGTTGGTATATCAAAAGGTAATTGATTTTTATAGTTTGATTTTATTTTTGGTACTGGGGATTGAATTAAGTGGCACTCAACCACTAAGCCACATCCTCAGTCCTATTTTGTATTGTATTTAGAGACTGGGTCTCGATTAGCTGCTTACTACCTCGTTTTTGCTGAGGTTGGCTTTGAACTTGTAATTCTCTTGTCTTAGACTACACTTATTTTTATTTTTTATCCTCTGACCTTACAGATATCACTTACAAATCTATTAATGTTTTTGCAAGATTTATAAAATTATTTACAATATTTTCTTTTGTATTGAGTTGGTTAGAATTATAAATTATTTGGAATAAAATTTGTGAATTTGTGGATAATTGCCATGTTACAGAAGCAAACACTTAGTTCTTACCAAAATGTAGATTGCAGTATAATTTTTATGTTTCTTCTTTTCCATATTTAAAATTTTTAATGGTCATTTTTATATTCTCCTTTGAGAATTGTTTACTTATATCTTTTTACACAATTTTCTGTTGGGTAATATCCCAATAGCTCTTTCACTCACCCTTAATATTTTAGTTCTAAAAATATTAGGACTATTAACATTTATCTGTGATATACACTGAAAAGTTTTATTCCAAGTATTATTTTTTCTTTTCCCCTTTCTTGTGATATTCGTCATTTGTTAAAATGGAAAAGCCTGAGACTGAATTTTGGGGCTTATTTTTATAAATCTTTTTATGTCTTCTTTCATTGAATTTATCATATTTATTCATATCTATGGGAATTTCCCTGGT
Organism: Urocitellus parryii; assembly: GCF_045843805.1. Classification (NCBI taxonomy): domain Eukaryota; kingdom Metazoa; phylum Chordata; class Mammalia; order Rodentia; family Sciuridae; genus Urocitellus; species Urocitellus parryii. The sequence goes on from NC_135532.1 coordinate 192,116,850, forward strand.
TATCATATAACTGGAATGCTTTTCATTATTATATTCAGATATCTTCTTTGTGGTAGATAGGCAGCACTAGTCTGTTTTTGATTTTTCAAAACCAAACTTGTCAAATTAATCAACTTGCCCAATTATTTCAGCATCATTTACTTAAATATTTTTGATAAATTAATGTAATGTAATCTTTATCATACAACATTCTGCATATATATTTACATGGTCTGAATTTTCTATTTAATATTTAATCTGTCTATTCATTAGCCAAATCCACAGTGTTTTAATTATAAAATATAGCACATTTTATATAATATATTTTTGTTTTCACATTTTGTGGCATATTTTAATATGTTTTGGAAGTACACTTGAATATAACATAGAAATAGTTCCTACAGTTTTTTTTTCATTGTTTTTCTGGTAAGTATTTTATATTTTGTAAAAACTTTTGAATTCAGCAAAGTAGCAGAATATAAAATCAACACCCATAAATCAAAGGCATTTCTGTATTTCAGTGACAAATCCTCTGACAGAGGAATGAGGAAAACTACTCCATTTACAATAGCTTAAAAAAATAAAATAAAATAGTTGGGAATGAACTTCACAAAAGAGGTGAAAGAGCTGTACAAGGAAAACTACAAAATCCTAAAGAAAAAAAATCAAAGAATAAGTTAGAAGATGGAAAGACCTACCTTGCTCTTGGATAGGCAGAATTAATATTATCAAAATAACCATACTACTAAAATTACTATAGAGATATAATGCAATTCTGATCAAAATCCCAATGGCATTCCTCATAGAAATAAAAAAAATGGTGAAATCATCTGGACAAATAAGAGACACAAAATAGCTAAAGCAATCCTTAGCAGGAAGAGTGAAGCAGGTGACATCACAGTACTAAAGAGCAATAGTAACAAAAACAGCATGGTATTGGCACCAAATCAGACTGGTGGTAGACCAATGGTTCAGAATAGAGGACACAGAGATGAACCCACAAAATTACAATTATCTTATATTAGACAAAGGTGTCAAAAACATGCATTGGAGAAAAGATAGCCTATTCAGCAAATGGTGCTGGAAAACCTGGAAATCCATATGCAAAAAAAAAAAAAAAAAGAAATTAAATGCCTATCTCCCACCTTGCACAAAACTCAACTCAAAATGTATCAAGGACCTAGGAATTAAACCGGACACTCTGAGTCTATTAGAAGAAAAAGTAGGGCCTAATATTTATCATGTGGGATTACGTCCCAACTTCCTTAATAAGACCCCTATAGCACAAGAATTAAAACCAAGAATCAATAAATGGGATGGATTCAAACTAAAATGTATCTTCTCAGCAAAAGAAACAAAATGTGAGGTGAATAGAAAGCCTATATCTTGGGAGCAAATTTTTACTCCTAACACATCAGATTGAGCACTAATCTCTAGGGTATATAAAGAACTCAAAAAGCTAAGCACCAAAAACCAAATAACCCAATCAATAAATGGGCCAAGGACCCGAACAGACATTTCTCAGAAGATGATATACAATCAATTAATAAATATATGAAAAATGTTCATCATCTCTAGCAGATAAATGCAAATCAAAACTATTCTAAGATAACATATCACTCTAGTCAGAATGGCAGCTATTATGAATACAAACAACAATAATGTTAGTGAGGATGTTTGGAAAAAGGTACACTCATAAATTGCTAGTGGAACTGCAAATTGGTGCAATCAATATGAAAAGCAGTATGGAGATTCCTTGGAAAACTGGGAATGGAACCACCATCTGACCTAGCTATCCCTCTCCTTGGTCTATACTCAAAGGACTTAAAAACAGTATACTATAGGGACACAGCCATATGAATGTTTATGGCAGCACAATTCACAATAGATCAACTGTGGAGCCAACCTAGATGCCCTTCAGGAGATGAATAGATAAAAAAATGTGGCGTATATACACAATGGAATACTACTCAGCAATAAAAAAATAAAATCATGGCATTTGCAGGTAAATGGATGGTGCTGGAGAAGATAATGGTAAGTGAAGTTAGCCAATCCCCCCCCCAAAAAAAATGCTGAATGTTTTATGTGATATAAGGAGGCTGATTCATAGTGGGGTAGAGAGGGGGAGCATGGGAGGAATTGACAAACTCTAGCAAGGATGGTGAAATTTGATGGACATCATTATCCACAGTACATATATGAAGATTTGAATTGGTATGAACATACTTTTTATAAAACCAGAAATATGAAAAACTGTGCTGTATATGTGTAATAAGAATTATAATGCATTCTTCTGTCATTTATTTTTAAAAATCAATTAATTTTTTAAAATAAGCTATATTTATTTATATACCTTTTATTTAGCACTGCAAAAAAAAAACCTCTTTAGGTTCATCTTATTTAACTCCATAATAAAGGCTTGTGGTACATTAAAATGTACATATTTCAATGCAATAATGGTCTGTATTCAATCATTTTTATTGGTGTGTTATAACTTGACATAACTGGTTTCATCATTACATAGTCATAAATGTACAGAAATAAATTTAATCAATCTTGCTCCCTAATATCTCCCATTTCCCTCCCATATTTTCTCTCCATGTCCCCCTTTTACTCACTGATCTCTCTTCTGTTTGCTAACATACTGCTATCCAGTTCTATCCATGTTCCTGCAGATGACATGTTTTGTTCTTCTTTGTGACCAAAAAAATCTCCATTGTATATATACATGCCACCTTTTCTTAATCCATTCATCTGTTGATGGGCATGGTATGAAAGCTGGTTCCATAATTTGGCTATTGCGCTTTTTTTTCTATACATAAGGATATGCTTACATCAGTATAGTACGATGACTTTATTTTGGATAAATATTGAGGGATGGCACAGCTGAGTCATATGGTGATTCATTCCTAAACTTTTGAAGAACCTCTATATTGGTTTTCAGAGTTGTGTTTAATTTACTATCCTATCAACAAGTTCCACTACAACTTAAATCATTAGGATAGTCTCTAGTGCACAAATTGTGCTTAACATGATTTTCCAGAAACATGGCAAATCCTATAAATGCAAATTGTTTTTATTCACATAACAGTGTTTGAGAATATTTATATGTAATTGTGGTATTTTTTTCAAGCTGTGGACGATAAAGGACCCATTGTCAATGCTGGTGAGTATTCTCCTTTTTAAAAAGGAATATTTTGATGTGAATCATCTATCATACACTTTATAAAATATTAGTTTCTTTTATAATATTATGTATTATACATAGTTGCACATATACTTCTATTTTAAGGAGTGAATACAATTTCTAATTCTTTTTTAAGACATTTTGTATAAACTCTACTTTGACCTATTCTGAGTTACAAATAAATATGAAGTCAATATGTCCTTGAAATATTACCTATTAATAAATAATTTAGCATAATATTTTATTGTCAGTAATTCTGAAGTAACAACCCATTAAAACATTAAAAAATGTTTTAATCAGTAAATCTATTAGCATATTTTATTAAACATTTCTGAAAACCAAAAATGATATATTGTAACATCAAATGCTTAAGCTAAGAAAAATTTTTGTTAAAATAATGGGTTCACTAATTTGTAATATTATTGTTAAAGAAATGAATTTTAAACATAAAGAATCTTTTTTGGAAATGATATTTACGGGCTGGGGATGTGGCTCAAGCGGTAGCGCGCTCGCCTGGCATGCGTGCAGCCCGGGTTCGATCCTCAGCACCACATACCAACAAAGATGTTGTGTCCGCCGAGAACTAAAAAATAAATATTAAAAATTCTCTCTCTCTCTCTCTCTCTCTCTCTCTCTCTCTCTCTCTCTCTCCTCTCTCACTAAAAAAAGAAGAAAATGATATTTACAAGTTAAGATAATATATCAATATCTAATATCACCTAGAGAAAACAAAACTGTACTTGAAAACCACATTCCTATTTGAAGTTTAATCATGCTGTAGTCCCATTGTCCCAAGTTCCAAATATTGAGCTAAGAACTCAAAACTCTTAATATCATCTAGTGTTTATTTTTTCTTCTTATGAAATGTAGAAGTAATTATTTGAAATACTAAAATTATACATTATTAAAAAATTCTTAAATACATCTATATCAACATTGTATCTGTAACCAGCATGATATTTCTAGAACAGAACTTCCATGGCTGCAAATAATAATGGAAAACTGCATTTTCTCACAAGACATTTTATACTTGAAAAAGATGATTTCATTAGAGAAGGCCATTTATGTTGTGCTGTTTCATACTTTTTGTGATATTACACTCTTCAAGGCAACTTGTAAACCTAAAGAACAAATAGGATCTTTGTCACACATATAATTATATACACAAAATATGTACCTAGAAGAAATACTTGAAACAAACAAAAAACTGGTTGCTAGTAATCAAGGTAGTATCCAATCCTTGTACTTGTTGTATTTTTTAGGCTTTACAGAACCACATGTTCAGCATTGTCCAATCTTATATTTTGGAAAAAAAAAAACTGGAAAGTTGTACTGTTATAAAAATGTTTTAATAGTGGAAATAATCCAAATATGAGTTAGTATGTAGGGCAAATAATATTAACTCCAGGACCAGTTTTGCACATGAGGTGGCCAGCTTGCAGTTATTATTCAAGATATCACAAATGCTATTTTTGGAATGCTTCAGACCATGTGCTACAACTATAAAAATATCTGATGCCTATTTCATAAAAATAATAAATGCTGGAGAATATGATTAGGGATATAGAAGGCATTGAGTAGATGTATCATAAATGGATGTTTTTCTGATGTGTATGGATGGGGGAAGAAGGAAAACTTTGGAGAGGTAGTAAAATGAAGGATATGAATATTATACTTGAAGTGTTTCCAGAACAGTTAACAAATAAATAAAGCAAAATCGGGAAATGTAATAGAGGGACAAAATAATACATATGAATAGGGATAAAATAATATATAATCTTTTAAGCTTAAACATGATGATTTCCAAGGTATTTTTCCAAGTGTGTTGTATGGTGTAATTATTCATGCATATTTTGTGTATTTTATCAATTTCTATTAAATATTTAAAATGTTTTAAATATGTTGACGCTGTATATCTTTGTTAAGAATCATTGTTGAAAGTTTCTGCCTCTACCCTTTTTATCTGTGCATAGAAATTGAAATATCAGGTAACAGAACATTTTAATAACTTGATATTTTGCCTATTCTTCCAAAAATTCTAAAATTATCTATGTTCAAATTAAACAAATGTGATACTTATTTTAAATACTCTGATAACATTTTGCATTTTTATTTCTAATCACATTAATTTGATATATTTTATAATGGCATTATGATTTAATTAGCAGCTATTTGGTATAGCAATATATTTCCCCCATTATTACTGGATAATTATGCTTCATGTTATCTTTTTTACCATGTCCTCTATCAATTTTTGCCATGATAATTCATGTTTAATTTTTCAACATCTGCATACACATTTTCCATATATAATAGTTCTCTGTTATTTCAGCATATATGTATATGAATGTAATGATTAAAATTAAAATGTTGATAAGCACCTAATACTGTCACAGATGTGGCATAAGAGCAATTATCTTACCTTACTGTTGGGAATAAAACAATAAATCCCCACTTTGAGTAACAGGTCAGCAGTTTTTCTATCATCAAACCTATCTTATGAAACTACGTTTTTGCAAGTCTATTCTAAAGAAATGAAAAGAAAACATGTGTTCACATAACATATAATTTGTTCATAAGTAGCATTATTTACAATGTCAAAAGCTGAAAGCAGCGGATATATTCATCCATCTGACGGTGTATATACAATTTGTGGCATATCCATACAAATGAGTAATATCCTATTAGATATAGAAGAGCACAATTGTGTAATTCCATTCACATGAAATTTATGTAGAAATAAAACTAATGTACAGTTTTCAAAAATCAACTGTGGATGATCCCCAAGTGTAGAACTTCATTTCCAAAGTGATGCAAAGGACATTTCTGAGATTGTTTTGGTAATTTTTTTAAATATCTGTAATAAAAATACCTGACAAGGACTGTGTCGAGGAGGAAAAGTTTATTTGGAACCCACAGTTTTAAAGGTTGCAGTCCATAGATGGCTGATTCCATTGCTTTGGGCCCGAGTTGAGAGAGAAGATCATGGCAGAGGGGCACAGCAGAATAAAGTAACTCAGATTGTAACAACTAGGAAACAGAGAGAGAGAACTCCACTTATCAAATTGTAAACCCTAGTGAACTCTCTCCTCCACTCACACTATACCTGTCTATAGTTGCAAGTTAATCACCAGAGAATTAATCCAGAACTTAGGTGGTACCTCTCATAATCTAATCATTTCACTTTTGAAAATGCTAGCAGTGTTTCACATGTGACCTTTTTGGGGATATTTCATATCTAAACCATAAGAGATATAATGGAGTTCTATTCTTGACTTCAACACATATCATGTGGGTATATACATTAGTCACAAGGGATCAAAATATACATATTTCTATGCATTTAATTGCATCATTAAATTATAATTGTAAACTTTGAAGCATAAAGTATAAACAATAAATACTGAAACTAAATTTAAAAATATAAGAACAAAATAGAAAAAATTGGGAAGAAGTTTCATTCTGATCATTGCTTTAGGAAACTCAATTTAAAAAATTTAAAAATTCTGCCTAATATTAATACTTAATATAATTCTAAGTCTCTCTTCTTGGAAGAGTTAAATTAACAGAAACCCTTATTTTTTTTAAAGTGATGTAAAGACTAGGAGCCATACCTCAGTTTATTCATGTTATTTTTTCTGCTTGTGTTTGATAATTTGTAGTAAATGAACTCCATCCTTGAAAAATAGCATGAAATACTTCCAAGATATAATATTGATCACTTTGAAATAATGTTATACTTTATAAACAACATCTATTTTATTTTAAATTTGAGTAGGTTATTCAATAGTCTTTAACAATTTAATGACTGCTAATACACTATCAAGCTTAACCTTACTCTCTGTTTCACCAAAGCATACATGTATTATAAAATTTGTCTTACGTTAAGCAGGTTTTATTTAACATACATAATGTTTAGGTGTATTTTTATCTTAAAAGTAAGGAAGAAATATGTATTTTAGCCTCTTTTGTTTTGGGGGATACATAAATTTTAATGCTTACAACACCAAATTTTAACTCATTATTTTCTATTTCTATATTTTCCAATGATAATATGTATGCTAAATTATATTATTCCCTGCTATGAATTCTTATGTTTGATTGACATTTTCTAATATCTATGAATCTATTCTAGTCAGGTACAGAAAGATTAACAAATATAATTCTCAAGGATGCTGCTTCTGTTCTTAATTATAATGAAATATTTCATGATATCTATATTTGAAAGGATATATAGTCACATTTTTCAAGTAAAGTATCATAAAAAGAAAAGCATGCCTGTCTACTTGTGCTATATTAATCTTCCCTCCTTCTCTTCATCTTTCTAGGATTATTCTCTTTATTCCTTGCTTCCCTCCTACACCTTTCCTTGAACCTTATTTCCCTCTCCATTTCCTCCCTCTCTATGTATGTATGTATACACACAAATATGTGTGTGTATGTTTCTTTGACATAATCTAGTTTTTTATTTCAATCACATTAATATTAATTGATGGAATTTTTATTTTATTATTCTTGCACAAAAACTATACTTTTATGTAATAAATATTGTGTATGCAATATATTTGCAAACATACATTTCTAAAAACAAAATGCTAAATATACTTCTTCCCAAAGGAACAGATGTTATTGCATGCAAATATTGAAAGAATTCAGTTGCAAATTGCAACAGTCAAAATACCTTACACACATATATTTATACAAATGATTTAATGATTCCTAATACTGTTAAAAAGACTAATTACTTTTTAAGTAACTTCTTTAAAATACAATAGTTGAAAAGGCCATCAGAATAATTTATGAGAATAGCATTATGAAAGAAAATAAATTACAAAATTATCTATGTAGCAAATTTTAAAATAATTCACATAAGTAATGGTAATAAATTGTCAGAATTTTTTTTTAATTTTTGTGTTATTTCATAAAAATAGATTTTGGTATGTAAACCAAGTTTGTTGATTTTTACAGGACTGAAACTTTCTACCACATCATTCAATGCACTTTTTGTTTTGATATTCCTTTATTTCCATTCTCAAAATCATGAATGAGAAAAAATCCTGTGAGTATAGTCTTATGAAATTAGAAATATGTATTCTTTAGATTTTTGTTATATTTAAAAATCCATAGAAATAATATTTTCCTATCATAATTTTAGAAGAAATGAATAATTATATAATGACCTCATATATTATAGCTTCAGTACACATAATTCCTCTGTTTGTCACACTATTTATTAAATAATGTTTGATACAAATTACAAAAAAATACAATAAGATTATTATATCCAACCACAGTATAAAGTTTGTGATGTTCTGTACACAAAACTCTACAAAAATGGAAAACTTCAAGCTCATAAAAGTAAACAAGCTGTGTATTTTTAATAAAAATTACTGTTTTGAATGGCATTTCATATTATGTAATTAAATACAAATTAATTACTGACTTACACTTCTATTGACTGAATCAACAGTGGAGATACATCAGTGATTAATTATATAAGGAAAAGCAGTTGGCTCTGACATTTTAACATTTTCTTTTTTTTTTTTTTCCATTTTGAAAACACATTTATTAAAAACTTTTTGCATTAGAAACTGAGTTTCACAGGTATTATCAATGCTAGTAGATGAGTCACCTTAATTCACAGAGTACTACTATGTATCTGGAACTGTTTTGATATACATTATATATAATTAAACATAAAAGCCACTCAAGAAATAGGGTGCTACCAAATCCAGGTTATTGCCAAGGAAGGACTTACAGACCTTCATAACAAAGTGTTATGTGACACGATCAATTTACATTGGGGTTTCTTGTAAATTCTCCTATTACAGTCCTTTGTAGCAATCCAGAGTTGAGTGGAAATCTGAGGCAAAAGTATTTTGAGAAAGTAATGAAGTTTTCAAAAAATGGTATTTTATTACTCAGGGAGGGTGAAAGGATATCACACCTCCTGCATGGGCCAATAATAAAATAACATTTTCTTAAAATAATCTAGATTTGGAAACAATTCTATCTTGTAGTAGTTGCACTTTCTTCAAAAATCTCTAAAATATCCACCTTAAAACTTAAAGTGTTGTCACTTAAAGACATCTTATAAAAACAGGAGAAAAAGAAATACAGTCACAACTTTAGTGGAGAATTGAGCCAACCTAGGCAATTTTGGTAGATGTATTAGTGTTCAGTTATTTCTTAACTTAACCTCTAGGGAGTAACTGTAAAAAACTTACTCTGAGAGTATTCTCTAAGGATAAATTTTCTCCTCATCTTCTACTTGGACTGAAAACTCTGTCAGGTAAAAAGACCATTTCACCTTGCTGCCTGTTTGTTCTAACACCTATAAATAGGGGTGCTCTTTGGAACTAATATAAAAGAAAATTCGGGATCTAAAGAATGGGATTATTTTATTTCCTTTCGTTTGTGAATAGGTGTATACTATAGGAAAGAAAAATGAAATATTTAACAATCAGAAAAACACACACAAAATTGTAGATATTTCTCTGCAAAACTTTTCAATCCATCATTATGAGATTGATATCTTTGTATTTACCTTTATAACTTAAGTACTGGTAACTTTGGTATAGAACATTACAGTTGGTAAAGCACTACTTAATCTCCCCAAAATCAATGTGATTATTTTCAATGGGGACATCTCCCTTCACAGCAATAGTAATAAATAATTGGAAACTTAAAATTATGAAGTTTAATTCTTATATTCTGTGTTAATATTTAAATTAAAATCAAGCAACCCATAGTCAATATAATTTTTCTATTAGCTTGTAATGCAATTATCATATTATAATTATATGTAGGTGGTACCAAATTGTTTCTTTCTCAAGAAAAACATTGCCTTACTCTGTTTTCATCATTCTTATTTCTAAGTTCTTTTATTGTCTGGGAGGTGTCAATAACATGCTGTTTTTGTTACTATAGCTCTATAATTTAGTTTAAGGTCCAGTATTGTGATAACTCCTGCTTCAGTCTTCTTGCTAAGAATTGTTTTGGATATTTTGGGTGACTTATTTTTCCAAATGAATTTCATGGTTGCTTTTTCTATTTCTATGAAGAATATCATTGGAATTTTAATAAGAATTGTATTAAATTTGTATAACACTTTTGGTAGTTTGGCCATTTTGACTATATTAATTCTGCCTATCCAAGAGTATGGAATATCTTTTCATCTTCTGAGGTCTTCTTCATTTTCTTTCTTTAGTCTCCTGTAGTTTTCATTGTAGAGTTATTTCATCTTTTTGTTAGATTGATTCCCGAGGGTTTTTTTGTTTTGTTTTGTTTTGTTTTTTGTTTTTGAGATTATTGTGAATGGAGTAGTTTTCCTAATTTCTCTTGAAGGACATTAATCACTTATGATAGAAATGCATTTGATTTATGGGTATTGATTTTATATCCTGCTACATTACTATATTCATTTATTAGTCCTAGAAATTTTCTGATAGAATTTTTTTTCTAAATATAGAATCATTTCTTCTCTTCCTATTTGTATCCCTTTAATTTTTTCATCTGTTCTATAGCTCTTGTTAGAGTTTCAAGGAGTATATTGAATGGAAGTGGTGAAAGATGGCATCCCTGCCTTGTTCCAGTTTTTAGAGGGAATGCTTTCAATTTTTTCTTCATTTAGAATAATGTTGGCCTAAAATTCTTGTATTATAACCTGTAACAAAAAGAATGAGCACTTTCAATTTAGCATAACATATTGTCAGCAAGCCATGTGAAAGACAATCTGCTTGTGTTGAGGAATTGATAGGAAAAAAAGCTGAGCTTCAGTCCCAGAAAATTTTACAGTCAAACTATATATCTGGCAATAATACAACAATATAAATCAAGAATGATAAAAGTAGCACTTTTGGACTTGTAGCAAAGCTCAAATAACCCTTAATGAGTAGGGGAACCAAATATAGGCAAGCTAGTATTGAAGAAGGGAAGGGACGTTTTAACTGAATTGTTGAATATTTGTGAGATTTCACTATGTGATGTTGAGACTGAATATTCCATAGAAAGGCAATAATATCATGTGATTCCAGAGTGCAAATGCTAAACATAAAGTAATCAAAGAAATATTTATTCAGTGTACTTTTTTATATCTTTGTTTTATTTATTTATTTTTTTAATGTGGCGCTGAGGATTGAACCCAGTGCCTCATGCATGCAAGGCAAGCGCTCAACCATTGAGCTACAACATTTTAATGTCAGAAAATGGGCAAACTCCAGGATTATGAGTGCAATATGTCTTTCCTCAAATGATCAATGGAGAAAATACAGGGAACTATCTCTGATGATCCAAGACAACATAGTGTAACAATGGACTGTTGGAAGTACACACAAGAGGCCCTTAGAAAACATATAGGATCATGCCTTTAAATAACATAAGGTTTTGGTAAAAAGTAAAATTCAAAATTAAACTTTTGAAACATTCTAAAGGTAAGCATTAAAATCCAACAGATTCCCTTTAAAGGCATAACCATGTATGGCAATATAGCTGCTCAGAAATGGGAATAAATTGATTTCCACTCTTACTGTGAAGGAGAGACACCATGCCAGACCTAACACAGGAGAGAAAGGCCATGTGGTCATGGCAAGAGCTTAACATTTTGGAACACAGCAAATCTGAACATTAAATTTAGTTTAGCTAGTAATAAAAACACATTCCTGTGATGTCTGATTTATAACATAATTTTTATGGATTTATAAATTAATTGTGCCTGAATGAATCCAGGATTTGAAAATGTTAACTTATTATAAAATATTATGGAGCACCTAACATGTCTCAGGCTTTATGTCTTAGGTCAATGCTTGGAATGCCCAAAGTTACTTAATTTTTTTTTCTATTTCCTCAAAGTCATTAATACATTGATGAGACAGACAAGTACTTATGAAAGCACAATTTAGAGTCAAAATTAATTATTCTTTATGCTTGAGGAATGTTAAGTCCCAAGAAGATATTTTATTTAAACTTGTAGAACAAATTCATCAGAAAGGTATAGGAAATGAACAGAAGAAAAGATTTTCCATAATTTGTGAGTATTTGTGAAAAGGAACAGAAGCAAAAAAAAAAAACATGAAATTTTTTAAGAGTTTTTAGTATGATAACATAAATGTAGGAAGAAAAAAATTCAAGATAATCAGATGAACCTAGAACATAAGAAAAGTGATCCCAGAAAAACATGTGTACTCTAATAAAGATTTCGAGATTTAATCTAAGATAGAGAGCTTTCAAATGCAAGTAATGAGGAAGAGTATATCATCATATGTAAGTACTGAATAAAGCATTTTCATAAAGTATGTACAGAAATAATTTATGTAAGAAAGCATAATTATACATTATTGTAGTAATGTAGTGAAGAAAAGATGTTGATCTACAAATAAAAAGGTAAATTTCGAGGTTTGGGACAATTGCTACCACTAACTGAATACATGATTCTTGGAGTAGAACAAGTACCCATGGGGCAAAAAAGGACTTATTAATTTATGATTGCCCAACTCCAGAGGGCTAGAGATTTGTTTATTATACTCTTGAGAAACAATGAAGTTAAAGTAGCATAGATAATCAGAATGTCAAGGAGACTACCTGAGATAAGACCAAAATTTGAGGCAAAAATTATTCTGCTAATTAATGGTTGATAAAAGTGAAAAAATAATTTCATTGTACGTTCAATGTCAAAGATTACATTTTCCAGAGCAAGCCAAAGGGGCAAATGTAAGAGAACTATTTGAAAATATAAAGATAGCAAAAATTGATCATTGAATTTGTAAAGTAATGGACACCAATGCATTGGGATAGTAGGAAGATAATATACATTGCCGATTATTTATGTCAAGAAACCTCATTGCAATATTATTAAAAATAAAATATTATAAGATTAATATTTTATAAGAGTTTAAAAGTTTATGCATTGCTCTGATCAATAGCAATTTTATAGTATTAAAATATCCCCTTAAAATAACAATAAACAAGACACTATTAAGTTATATCTGGTGGTAATTGTATTTTAGTTATACTTGTATGACACTTTAACTATTCTAGTTAGATTCCTATTAACAAAGGTATGACTTTCCCAAGTGATGTCATTTGTGGAGTCCTTGACAAATTGATTATTGACCACATATATGTGCTCAGAAATTAAAGAAGCCAAGAAGGTATATTAAGTACTTGAGAATAGCAATAGTAGAAGTCATTGCCACCCTAGGGCAATGACTTGAAGAAACAAGAATATATCAGTTTCTAGAATATGAATAAGATACAGATAGTGGGAAGGTTTATACATGATACTGTAGTCATTATAGAGAGGTAGCCAACCTATAATAACTCAGCAAGCAGAAAGCTGAAAGAATTTTGTATTCTGAGGTTCCTTACCTTCTCCCCTAGTCTTTGACTAAATAAGATCAATGGAATTCAAAAGGAAGCAATAGGAAAATTCAGTGATACATTACAACAGAGACCCTTTCCTGTAGTGAAAAGATGCTATTATGGATTATTTTGTAAATACATTGTGTTTAAAATAGTACAAAAAAAAGCCTTAGCTTTCTCTTAATCAACTGCTTAATCAACTCTAGACATGATTCGTGACTCATAATGTTTTAAAATATTTTAAAATTCTGGGTTCCAAAGTCCTTTTTCTTAGAACATTTGCCTTAAAAAATTGAAATTATATATTCCTTCTCTGCCTCCTTGAAATGTAAATATTTTCAATATCTTGTTATATTTTGCACCCAGGAATATCTTCCTCAAGATATTGGAGTTGGAATTATTACTTTGTAAAGTAATCATAAAGATGTCTGTCAATATACATCAAAATATCCTGATATAAAAAATTAAAAAGGAAAATATGTCATTCTTATAAAAAAAAGCAAAAACAAAAAGCTCTCATATCTATAAGCTTTTGTGAATTGTTAGGAGCCTAAATTCAGAAGATACCTTGCTCCAAGTTGTAAAACTACCTGTAATTAGAAAGTTTACTTTGACTTTGTGTAAAGTCAATTCGCAAATACACACGTATAATGATTTTCACCCCAGATCTCCACCCTTTGGTCTCAGATGAATCCATACAGAATTCTGGTCTCTTTAACTTACTGTGATAGCCTTCAATAAAATTTCTCTTTGTCTTTTCAAATTTTCACAGCAAATTTTTTGTTTTGATAATCAGTGGTTTATCAAAGCAAAAAACAAAAATACATAGATTAATCCAGAAAATTACCTGAAGCTGTGCTACAAAAACTTTTGTTTTAAATCCTGATATTTATATTTTTCAAAAGACACATTTCTTTCATCCTACTATGAGGTCCTTGGGAGCAGAGCCTGAAAATTTATTTTCTTTCATTTTTTTTTTATAATTTAAAATTTTTCTTTCAGAACTGAGAATTAAGCCCAGGGCGCCAGGGCACTCAACTTCTGAATTACATGCCTAGCCCATTTTATGTTTTTTTTTGTTTGTTTGTTTGTTTGGTTTTTGTTGTTGTTGTTGTTTTTGGTAACATGCCTAGCTCAATATAAAATCCATTTTGCCTCAGCCTCCACATAGTTGGGCTTATGGACATGCGCCAGAACACCCAGCAAGCCAGAGACTTTCTAGTGCATTGACTCTATGAAAGGAGCACTGTGGAGAGCCACCCCTGAGCTATTTGAGTTATTTAAACATCTTCACTCAGCCTAGGAGCCAAAGAGATTTGGGGTTGACATTGCAAGCTATTTTGTGGCTCCTTCCACTTAACGGATTGAGCGATGCCTCCGCAGACTGATCTCCTACCTCTGGAGTTGGGAATGATCCATTGGAAATGGAGCAGCCCAACTCCCACCTTAATTGGTTTCGAAGTTTCTTCATATAAATAAAACAAACATGGGCTCTTGCTCTCTCTTTCCAGCATGGAATCTCAACCCTTAAGGTCTGAGAGTTGTCCTCACCCCACCCCCACACACAAACTCTTTAAAACTGTCATGTGATTTTCACCATATTTCTCAGCCAGCCGACTTCAGGGAGGGGAACCTAGCTTTCATCACCTGGGTGGGCAGAAGATGAAGGAGCACTCTGATTAACACTCTAAAACAATGAGGTCAACAGAATAGGTCAGGGATTTGGGAACAAGGATGAGAAACACTGAGAAGGCTTTTTGCCCTACCCACCACCAGGAGGTCCCAGATTCAGGCTGATCCTAGTCAATTTCAAATTAAAGCTCAATAATCAGAAGAGTTGGAGAAATGGGGGCATTAGCCCAGAAAAAAATGAATGTGGGCGGGGGCAAATAATTTGTATTGCAAGTGGCATTTAACATGGGTTTATTTCCAGTCTTCAAAACTGGCATCAAAAATTATTTTTCATAGGATAAAATGTATTCAAGGAGAATAAAGAATCAGAAATATTCTAACTTATATGATCATTTGTGTAATTTCCTAATCTATATAACACTGACAGTTTACTAGCACTCAAAATATCAAGTTGTGTTTAGTGTTTTGAGCTAGTAGTGAAATATTATAGGAAACATTTAGCTACATCAACTATCATTACTATTATCAAATTCCATTATCAAAATATTTTGAACTACATAGGGTATATTTTATTCAAGAATGTGCGTTTATATGATACAAATTAGTAATTTATAGCAATTTTAATATGAAGTGTATAGACTATTTTTTCCTGTACGGCGCAATTACAGAAGGAAAGAAACAGATGCAATTCTAAAAAGTATGCCTTTTCCTATAAGGCATTCAATTGTTTCTCTGCTATGATGAAGACTCACCAGGTAGTTTACTTTCTAGTTCAGTAATAGATATTTACCTCAGATTCTAAAATGGCATTCCTAAATTGGATGAAAGAAAGTTTCAGAGGCTTTTAATAAAAAAGAGAAAAATAATTTACTAAAAAACAAAGTAAACCTGACAGATAATTAGGAAAATAATTAAGTATTAGGTATTCATTTTCCTACTTCTGTTCTTGTACAAGTTTAAAATAAAAATTGAATATTAATTTTAAAAGTATTAATATAGCAGAATTAATATTTGATACTTATAGTTAATTAAAAGTATTCCATTACGGAATAATGTTTAGTATATGACAAAGTAATACTAGTTATAAAGCCCAAAATACTATGTCAGCAAAGTAATTCTTTTATTTCCCTCCTAGGAGGAAATACGCCATGGTTTTGTTAATTAACTTGCTCTATTTCAAAGAACTACAAAAACATAAGTGACTTAAAATATATGAATTAAACTGAAAATATTACATTCCAATATTAAAATTGTATCTTCTATCCTTAAGCTGCTAGTGGTTTGAATTTTGCAATGTATTGAATTGTCCATCTAGAGTTAATGGACTCCCTTTACTTCTACATATTATACTGAAAGTGAACTATTCTATTCTTGGTTAAATAATACATTGGAAAAAGTAAAAAATTCTACCCACCCTCAAATAATAAGATGATGTAATACAGCATCAATCTTAATACACCAACATTTTTTTTCTTTTTTAATCCATCCTATTCAGAGCTGGAGGAATTGTTTTAATCTATAGGTATCTATAGATGCTGTTGCCATTTTTTATTGTATGTTCTCCACTCATTTCTTTTGTAGAACTCAAAATACAGTTTCTAAGATACTTTTTTTTTCCTTTAAAAAAAATGTTCTCTTGTATAATAACTGCCATGTCTATTTTGTATTTCTGCATTATCTTCTTGTACTGATTTTTCCCGTTGAGATATTCCAGACTCATACATTAGCACAAAAATATAACTTTTTTTCTTCTTGCAGCTTATTGTTGTAATTAATTCAAATTCATTTTTCTAGAACCTGTTTTTCTGAAATTTAAAATTAAATTCTTTATATGTGAGGATCTAATGTTCTTTTTTTATAGCTTTTTTATTTCACCAAAACATTACTGTTCTAGAACTCCAGCTTGGTCTCTTTCAGGCTCATTGCTGAGTTCTTCTTCCACATTTTTTAGCTTGTACCTGTATTTATTTCGGTGACCAGGACACGTTTTTAGGATTTTTTTTCTGTCAAGTAAATCCACAAGTTATGTTGAAACCAGTAATATAGTTCAAGAGTTTCATTGGCTTCAGCTCTAAAAGTTTATGAGTCTTTGTTTCTGGTTTTTGTTGCTTATTTCAACAAAGATTCCCTTCCAATGTCTTGGTAGAGCTTTATATTTCCAAAACGTCTTTGGAGCTCTAGACATTAATAAATTTATTGGAAGGATGGAAGTCATCCATATTAAATTCAAGTCTACATCTGTAGTTCTTATGATATATATAGATAGATATAAGCATATATAGATATAGATATATGTATCATAGATATATATGTGATATACATGTGATATATCTGATATATATATTACATATATATATATATATATCTGTGAATATATTTATAGAAAATATTATATATTTTGGGTATTCACACATACACACACACATACACCCCCCCCACACACACATACACACATACCTATCTATGTATCTCTCTCAATTCTGAACTAACAAACAAGGTCTGCTTTTATAGGTCTCCCTGGCTACCAATATGCAGCAATAAATTTTACTGGCCTGAACTAAGGTGGCATACTTTATTTCTAATGATATCACATCAAGCATAATTTGGATGCTTGGCATGGACTAGCTGTGAGATGAGGAGGAGTGAGAAATGTGTCTCATGAACAGAAAGCTGATTCTGTGCTGCATATTATATTAAATTAATTATATGTATATAATATGTCCATTTACAAAAAGTCCTAAAAGAATGTTCCTTAGCTGAACTCTGAAAATTGACTTTGAGTTAACAATATTTTCCCTTCCATCTATGGACCATCTAAAATTAGCCTGACTGGAACTAGCAGGGCCGTTTCTTGATGTATGTTCACCCTGCCTAAATTATATTATTTGAATAAGTACTATTTATTAGTTGTGTCTCTTTCTAAATCTCTTTGTGTCAATCATTTTTTTAATTTTGTGTTTACATAAGTGGATCTTATATAATTCAATAATATGCATGCACATAAAGTCATCAATTTTATTTCAAAGCCTCATTCAAATTTTTATTACATTTTCTTGTTGAGTTGTTTCATTTTTATATATAGAATTTTGTAATGGCCTCTTAAATTTTGTCTACTATTAATATTGTAACACTAGCATATTGTTTAATATTTATTTTTTTATCCTTTACATCTCTTTTTTTTACTTTGTGTATGTGTGTGTGTATGTGTGTGTGTTAGAGAGAGAGAGAGAGAGAGAGAGAATTTAGATGGTTTTCTTGAAGCCTTGATATAATTTTTATATTTATTTCAAGTTACTGAAATGAACAATAGAAAATATGAACAGCTTTGAGAACGTCAATTGCCTGAAGTCTATGGCTTAATTCTTATCAAAAGTCAACACTGATGTCTGACTTTTACAGCTGCTTCTAGCAACACTGAACAATTTTCACATTTACAAAGTGATTCTCACTTGGTCCCAAATGTCATCACTTATCTTTTTTGAAATGTAGAAGCAAGTGTCATGTTTCTTCTCACCTAGTCATATATTTCATAAATTCCTGCCACATCACAGGTTTTCATATTGAATATCTGATTCAACAAGAACTTCAGCCAATAATTAAAGTGGAAACACATTTCAGGTGTTTATGCTGGGCAAATAATAGTACATAGTGACTTAGAAGGAGAGAGGAAAGATCTATTTCAAGAGTGTATCCTGATTAGATCATGAAATCAAAAAAGAGAGTGCTATTATATTTATCTTGTACTTCTGTCACACATAGGTGAGATGACTATGTAAAAATTACTATTGCCTTGAGTTTCAATTTCCTTATCTACAATGAGAATATTGATATGACTAACATTCGGCAGAAAAAGTATCAGATATACACACTTATTTTGGTATTTCAAGATTTCTACATTTATATTTTTATTTCTCTCCATATAATTTTTAAACATCATTACTTGCTCGATGAGAACAAGAAAAACCTATAAAATGATGTTTTACATGATAATTTATATTAGTACTTTGGTTACACAAATGTTGACAGTCAAGATACAGTAAATTGAAGACTCAACATGACAAGTATTGCATCCTTTTTTCTCATGTGAAATCTAGAAAAAAAATATAGAAACTGTGAGGAAAAGGGAAGGGGAGCTGGGAAGGTGGGGAATTAGTGAGACTAATAGGAAGGGGATATGATCAAAACATGTTATATTCACATCGAAATTTTACAATGAAACCTATTATTTTGTACAATTAATATGCACTTATAATTTTAAAAAGATGCAGTAATTTGATACAGCAATTTAAATGCCATTTAATCAAAAACTTAAATTTAAAGTTGATACTAAAACTTGGTTCATTTAAATATCTTTTTCCTTTAATTATTTTTAAATTAAATTTTTTTTCATAATACTGATTATTATAAAGCAAATTTTTGAACAATATTTTTCACATTTAACTTTACTCCTTCTTGGTTAGTCCAAAGGAACTTACTCAAAATTACTTAAAACTATCACTTAAAGGAACATGGCAATATTAATTGCCTATTTTATTTATGATACACTGATTGGGTCTAGATTTTGTTTTCCTTTTGAAATCATAAAATGGAGTAAATGTGGTACCAAGAAGATTGTAAAATTTAAAAAATACATTTGAATTGAAAAGTCAAATTAATGTTAATGAATGAAACTGAATATAGTTTATATTAAATAATAGAAATGTATATAATATTAATTTATACTTGGTAATAATTAATGTACTCAATATGTTATAGTTAACACTTGTATAGAACTAGCTATTTTTTTGAGAATCTTTTAGAAAGAGAGGTGTAGACAAGGGCTACACAATAGAATGAGAAACTTATTTGTCAAAATAACTTCATGGGATCAGTACCATTTTGCTCAGCATTATACAAACATACCATAAATATTAATGAATTTTACAGGGTCAGATAACTAATAAGAATGCAATATTGTGGCTTTTACTTATTTCTTTATGTATAGAATTTTAAGTATTTAAATCATGTTTGAATTTTATAATTTTCAAATGTAACAGTCATAGCCATTCTACTTTCTATTTCAAAGGAAAATATTACTTTATTAATTTTGTCATGGCAAGAAAAATATAATTTGCAAAATTGATTGTTAATATCTCTTTAACTAAAAGTACATTGATGAATACTATTATCAAAACAAAATATTAAAATACAAACAATATTATTTATTTTTAAAAGTACGTTATTAATACTTTCAAGTTGAATTTGCTTCAACATAAAAACCATCACTTATAATATTGCAGCTTATATTATTTCCCCTGAAGAAAAATTATGAAACTTATACTCATTCTAGTAGATCTTAATTTTGAAAATAAGCTTTTTCAAGTAGATTCTTGTAAGCACTAGGATAAAATTTCAGCATTTTACATAAAGGGATGAGTAAACATCAATTTCTATATGTAACCAATTAGTTAAGTAGTTAAATAATTAATTATTACCATCAAAAAACAGGTTTCTGGCTGTAGGACAAAAATATTTTATAGTGTTGTTTTATGCAGCCATTTCACATTTTCTTTTTTTCTTATTTTATAAGATGTTTCATCATGATTCCACTGTTATCTCCAAAATGACTATGTTAAACCTCTATACTGAGGGTGTCATAAAAACTATCACCACCAATAAAATCCTATAGCCATTTTTTTAAAACATCACAGATAGATTACCCTTGATTCTGACCATATGAAATGTGTTTAAGTTTAGAAGGAAAGGAATCACAGAATAGAATATGTTGCAATTACTTGTCTATACCAAAAAGTAGCTGCATAAAATGATGTCACCAATTAAATAACATTAATTAGGCATCTTAAAATAACTTTATTGCTATATAAATTTTTTTTGTTTAAAAATTCTCACACACACTTTGCATAGAAAAATGATATCAGAGTGAGAGAAGTATAACTTTTTTACTTGCTGAAGCAGAGATTATTCTTAAGTAACCCCACTAGTGTTATGTTTTAATTTATTGTTTTAGAAAGGGTTCATAACCCACTTGAATCTAATGTATGAAATATGATATGTCAAGAGCTTTGTAATGTTTTGAACAACCAATAAAAAATAGTAAATAATACAGACATGTTTAATTACTTCTATCAAAATTGGGTCATTATCTCTTATTTATGCTCCCCTGAACTCTTCATCCTTTTCTTCTTCTTTCTTACTTATTCTATTTTTTAAAATATGGTCTTTTAAACTTTTGGTTTGAAACCATATATAAAAGAATTAATTGCAATTCTTAGAATGCTGTGTTTTAAGAGGTACTATGCAACTCTGGTTAGTGATGGATTTCATGTCTCCTCAGAAGTTTTACATAATCTTTGATTCCTTATGTGTGTATCATGAATATTCTGTTGCATGCTTTCATTGAGTAGTAGGCAAATTTAGAAAATAATGGATAGACTCTGTTATGTTATCTACACATTCCTAGTTGGGAAGCACTGAGAACTGCATTTTCAGAGTTTTAACAACTTACAGAAAAAGTGAATTGAATTTCTGAAGCCTGGGACATGATAAGAGGGAGGTGAATGAGAGATAGTGTGCTAATAACCCTGGAGAGTTTGAAAAATGTTGTGGTCATGCCTTTTGAGAGAATCTCTTAAAAGGAGATAATGGGCATGGACAAATCTGTAAAGAAACGATCTTGTTATCAAGTGCCTGAGAACATGGCAATCAAAAGCAGGGGCAGTCAACCAGAATAGCCCCTGAGGAAGACATTTGATTCCTTCACAGAGAGGCTGTGCCTGTGCCACTGAAAATGAATTAGCCAGTACCATTTCTGTCTCCCCTCACCACACAAAAATTAACAACTTTTTGTGTAATGCATAAGTGGTAAACTCACACATGATGAGAGATAAATAAAGCATATTTCATGAAATTTCCTGACATGATACTTGGGAAATGGAATATCAGATTTAATGATTCTTAAACATCATTAAGTTCACAGTTCTTTGACCTGTTCAATTAATAACTTTAAATAAATGCATTTTATTTCTGCTTCATTTCAGCCATGCATCAAAATAGCTATGCTTTAGGTGTTACCATCCAGAATCGGGCAATACTTGAAATTCCAAACTTTGTTGATTAATTCTGATAAACTATCTTCCCTGCCCTTTTTATGCCAAATTGTCTGTGTTCTCCCATATCTTATTCTCAGTCTTTGATGTTTCTTCTCATCAGTTACATCCTCTTTGTATCCACCAAATCATTCAATCAACCCACTATGCTCTTGATACTGTCATGGATAATGACTCTCAATTCTTAATAGATGTTTGGGCTTCTATTAGGGTATGAAAAGTGGGACAATTAAATGTACAGTTCATGGCTATTGTTACCTTCCTCTAAATGGCTTAAAGAAATTTCCCCTTCACTCAGTTTTCTTTATGTGTCTGCCTCAAGATAAAAGAAAAGGAAAAATAGAGTCTCTTTATGAGTAGCAACAGTGCCAGTCTCAGACAGAATATGTGAAGGAGACTTTTAAATAGCAAAATGAGGTTCCTTAAGTCATTCATAAAATGCTTCTTCAAGGCAGTTTCACCCATCTTCCTCAAGTTATATTGTGGCTTTTTATAAAATTTTGGCTCCATTTTCTTCCAAAACTAAAATCTCCATGTCAGTTCATTTATATAATCTATGCTTTCTTTTTCTTTCTTTCTCCTCCTCCTCCTTCTCCTCCTCCTCCTTTTCTTCTGTTTCCCTCTGTATGGGCTATATGCATTTATTGAATTCTTTTTTTTTTTTTGAGAAATGCTAAACTGAGTTTTCCCTTCAAACTGTCAATAATCTACTGACCAAAATAATTGAGACTTAACCTGTAAGCCCTTTGACTCTTTTCATGATATCTCTTAACTTCTTGGCATTCAGAACTCCATATTCATCATTCCATGATTCATATTGGTTTGTAAGAACTCAGTTTGCCTCGATGAAGTTTGTTTTTATAAATTGATTTTTGTAAATTTTTATAAATTGATTTTGTAAATTGTGGTTCATATATATAGCTGTAAAAAATAAATGGAGAGATCCCTTGTGTATTTTCTTCAATTTCTCTCAATAATTACATTTTGTAAAACTATGTACTATGTAAGAGAGGAAGATGGTGGGAGCTAACTAGATTGTATGTTGTCCTTGGAGGAGGAGAAGGATTGAGTAGAAAATGGAAATAAGGAGAAAAAGTCTTTCCAGAAACTCCATGCACAACCTCTACATGGGAGCCAAATGTTCCCATCTCATGTAATATTCATGGTATTAATAAAGGCCCTGCTCATCATAGTTCACAGGCATGGAGTTAGAAAAAACAATGGAGCCTCATAACAAAGCTAGGAATTTCCAGAATCCTGAGTATGTCACCATAAAGAACCAAGAAGACATATCACCAAATCACCAACAGGAAGTTTGAATTGGTAATTCCAAAATCCTTTCAGATGTCTCCAGGTTTATTTGTCTGTGTGTGTGTGTGTGTGTGTGTG
Organism: Urocitellus parryii; assembly: GCF_045843805.1. Lineage (NCBI taxonomy): Eukaryota > Metazoa > Chordata > Mammalia > Rodentia > Sciuridae > Urocitellus > Urocitellus parryii. Next base: position 192,140,502 of record NC_135532.1, read on the forward strand.
TGTGTGTGTATGCACTCAATTTCATACAGTTGGTCACCAGTATAGGTTCTGTGTTTACCACCACATAAAAGATACTGAGCATTTCCAACACTACAAATAATCTATCTTTTTGAAGCCACGCTTCTGCATCCTTTCCATGTCTATAATACCAGGCATAACAATGTTCTACTCAGTTCTTTTCTATTTGATCAATAATCTTTCTGATTTCCTTAATTTTTTTGTTTGTTTTGTTTTGGATGCTGTGGATGGAACCCAGTTCTTTTGGCCATGCTCAAAAGCCAAGTGCTCTACCTATATCACCAAACTCTCTAATATCTTCCTTGATGAACTTCTTCTTGGTTCTTTATGGTGACATACTCAAGATTCTGGAAATTCCTAGCTTTGTTATGAGGCTCCATTGTTTTTCCTGACTCCATGCCTGTGAACTATGCTGAGCAGGACCTTCAGTAACCCCATGAACATTGCATGAGATGGGAGCATTTGGCTCCCATGCAGGGGTTGTGCATAGAGTTTCTGGAAAGTCTTTTCCTCCTTGTTTCCATTTTTTACTCAACCCTTCTCCTCCTCCAAGGACAACATCCAATCTAGTTAGCTCCCACCTTATTCCTCCCTTACATAGTACATGCTCTGCAATTATGGACTTTTAAAAGTCCAATGACTTTTAAAACAGCAAAATTTCATCAAGGATAATTTGGGACTTTCATGACTTTTTTCAAAAAATTGAGTTCTTTCCAAACTGGCTCATCTAAGGCCCATCCTTTCCCGTTACTTTCCATTACCATGTTTTTTAAAACCAACTTTGATCATCCTTTATCTCCCTTCAATATATTATATCATATTTATATATATCATATATATTATATCATATATTCCCCCTTTCCAACTTTACCCCTGACAGACTTCCCATCCCGCACAAGCTCCTCAAATACCTATCACTAGAACTCTATGACTCTTGCCACCAAAGAAATACCTTCAGTGTCTCTGAGACTCCTATACAATTACCTGAAGCAGAAAAAAAGGATATATGAAACATATTGTACATTTTATCCACTCCAATAACTTTGGAAATATCCAGATGATGGTGTGGTGTTTTTCAAAGCCTCCATCAGGTTGTATATCCTGGTAAAGAAAATCTTAAAAGTTCCCTCTACAAATATTGATAAGGACTCTTTAATTCTTATATTTTGTAATTTCAATCAATTCCATTTTTTTAAAAATTTTGATGAGAAAAAGAGTAATAGGGCAAAGACAATACAAATTATATTACATAAAACAATGGCTTTTATTTTTCTGCTTTTGCCTGGCTCATCTAATGTTTAATATTAAATGTATAAACTATTTGTGTCTAATTTATGCGTGTATATGTTTGTATATGTGTGTTAATGTATGTAAAATGTGTATTTACTCATCATATATTTATATATGTACACTATTTTATTACCTCCAGTGGTATTGCCAAGTTAATTTATAAAATACATTAATAAAATTCTATTCCAACTGTTTATAGATAAGCACTTATATAAAGGTAGTATTACCAAAGCATTCAGAAATTACAAAAAAAAGAATTCTAAATTTCTCAAACTGACAGTGTAAATTATTAAAAAAAATTACAAAAGTTTGCTCAAGTCTTTTAAATATTCAAGTTCACATTCACACAATCTTTGTCAAACAAGTCTAGTTTAATATCATTGGTTTAATAAGAAAAGCCATAGGCTCCAACTTATCAATCTTAGGTATAAAACAAACACATATTTTCATCTAGTTGAATATTTTCTTCACAAATGTATACAGGTACTCAATTAATAAAGTAGAATTATAACTAAAACGAATTAAGGATTTTAAAAAAATAAATGTACTCTACATAAATGTATGAAGACATGAATGGTGTGACTGACTATACTTTGTGTACAACCAGAGATATGAAAATTGTGCTCTATATGTGTGATATGAATTATAATGCATTCTGCTATCATATATAACAAATTAAAATTTAAAAAGGAAGATAAAAATGTAAATGTGAATTTTATCAAATTTAATTATTATTTTGACAAACTTAATTTCAATATAATCATGTTGTATAAAATATGTATGTCATTTTAAGGAGAGTGTCCAAGTTCTTCTTTGATGTGTTTGTTACTATTTTAGGGAAAATACTAATGTATTTCTAAAATAAAGTGACTAGTTATTATTTGGCTTTTTTTTTGAGAAAATATAGGCTAAAACCTGAGTCGATATAAAAAGTTATAATGGTTTTGCAGAAAAATAATTGAATTTGTTATGAAAAAGCTAGTAATGGGCATAACATTTTAAATAAAACTACTTTGACAAAATGAGAACATGGTTTTCTTTCAGTTAAAATGTCAAAATATATTGGTTATTGGCCTTACCTTAAAAAAGAGTTTGTAATTTCTTTTCTTTGTCTTCTGAGTAATGTGCCTAGAAGGCAGATTCTGTATTTGATTAGACTTTCTTTCCATTTTAGATTGAATTTTTCACTTTCATATTGCTTGAGACAACCAAATTTTCCCATTTTACAAATCATGATAATTTAGCAATCACATTTACCTTACATATCCTCTTTTAAGACAGTTTGTTTATTGTCACTGCAATTAAATAGGTATATAAGTATTGCTTCTCTTTTACTCATGATCCCTTTTAGCCAAATTATCAAACCTACAGACAAGTTTGACATTTTGCCCTCCCCAAATCTAGTATGAATGACATCTTTTAATCATAAAACTAACTGGTATTTTCCAGAGGGACCCAGGACTATCAAAATGATTTTATCTTCCATCTATACAAGGAAATATGACAAAAATAATTAGGTTTATTTACTGTAACTTAAATTGCATAGGGAATATTAAAAAAAAGATTAGCCTTCCCTATATCAAACAAGTTTATGGTTAAAATATTCTTAATATGAATATTTATAAATTTGTAAAGTTGCTAATGTTTAGACAACGCTGCAATAGGCTTCTATTTATTGGAAACTCAATCCTTTTATATCTGATATTAAGACAACAATGTAATGTAACTTATTGATTACAATTTCACTTACTTCTTTCAATATGAATTTGATCATAATTTAATTTCTTCAATTTAAATATAGTGTATTCCAAGACAACAATTTCCAATGCGGTTTCACATGAGTTTTCTATTCAGTTTCATTAATATAAAGATATTTAAATTCTTTCTTCATTTTCAATTAGATTTTATTCAAGTCCTCAAATCTCATTGTTAAAAATGTTCTTATACTCATATGCATGTTTGGTTACTGTCTTGAAACTGTCACTCATAGAAGGACCACTGCCACTATTGTTGCTAAACTTTGATCATAGCAAGTATTCTCCACATGAGAAAAATCTCTGTAAAACCATTCAAGAAATCTAGTGACAAAAATTTCCTTGTCCTAATCATCCCCAATCATCTGAAGTAATATAGAGAGCTAACAGATTATTAGTATTGAAACTTGCCAAACTTAGAGAAAAACTCAAACTTCCATCATCTATTTTTATCCTCAGTCCTGATAGTACTCCTGTCTTTTTGGTGGGTTACACCAATGGCGCCATGGAAAATAATAAACAGGGTGACTCATAATAATTTTCCATTATGCCTGGGACTTTAACCTAGGCAAAGAGATATTCTAAAACATTTATATATTGATTAAATATACACATATTTATCACAAAGAGGTTAAAGCTCGACTTTTTCTAGTGATAGAAACTTAATTCACTAGGAGCAAAATCATTGCAAAACAAATGTTGAATCCCACTGGAACCTTATACCCCTTATATTCCAAAGGTTCCAAATTTACATGCTCAAGTAATATCTTCTCAAATTGGAGACTTTACACAAGACTCTCTGAAAAGTCCTCAGAAACAGCAACACAACAGAATTAATAGCTTTCTGGAGAACTTGGGGCAAAGGAAATAATATCACAAATTGGTTCACTTATACCCAAGACGTCAATACAAGACCCCTTAGGAACCCTTTTTCTATTTACTATCTTCACCATTTCCATTAACTTTCTTTGCTTTGTCTTTGCTTCTCTATTGAATTATTTCTTCTTTCCCCTCACGAATGCCATGCCTTGTCTAACCATTTATCTATAATAACAAAGATGCTAAAGTCTATGCAATTCCCTTGACCAACTCATAGCATCATTTCATAATACTGATTTTGATCATTGGTTTTGTTTTATTTTTCTTTTGTCCACTTTCAGTTTCTCTCAAATTAACATATTATTCTCACATTTGAGGAATCCTTCATGTTTTGACTTCAGTGAAGGCTATTAGGTATAAAAGTTCATCAGTGTATAAAAATTGTTACAACTGCAAGTTGGGTATAGAATCACAGTCCTGGAGAGAGGCTGTGATTTCCCTTACCTCCCTTATCCTCCAGAAATATCAGAACAAAGCAACTTGGAAGGCTGAGGATTGAGGGCTGCAAGTGTGAAGCCTTCCCAGGCAACTTTGTGAATCATGTCTCAAAATAAAATTATCAAAGGTAGAGTGCTTCTATTTTCAATTCATGTACTCTACCAGCCCCTCTCCCCTACATCTTCACACAAACACAAATAGCCTAAAAGACTAGGAGTCAACCTAAAAGATTCTGGTGCTGTATCAGATCATGTATGGGCAACCTTTGTACCTGAAGGCAATAATGGATGGATCATTCAAAAGTACATCATAACTATTTTATTTTACGCTCTCTTCAGTGTACAATAAATGAAATTGTGTATAATCATATTAAATTCACTAATAGCATCTCGACATATCTACAAAGACTCTAGTGAGTGGCCTTTCATTGTTTGGCCTTGCAAGTGATTCTGGCTTTGTTGGAAAACACTGGTGAAGGAGTAGAAGTAATTGTTGTAGATATATTTTCTAAAATGTTTTTGATGGCTATGTCATTACACAAAATATGCAAATTAGAAGTTGAAAAGTACTTCAGAATGCTGTTGTCACCCTCAATGTACTTTCTTCTCTGAGATTTGAGTACAACATTTAAGGAAACTCTCAACTACCTCCCTTTAAAGCACAGATTGCTTTATTCCTCTATTCTACTTTTAATAATTTTTTCCATTTATTAAGTCCTTAGGTGTAGCTTTCATTAAAAACGTGTTCTCTTAGATGTTTATTCAGGCAGCAAAGTAAACATACCGTGCAATTGGTCCTTAAGGGCCAACAAAACCATGCCGATTGGCTCAATCTCTGAAAACTACTTGGATGAACTGCAACCAAGGTGTTGAGGCATATGTTCCATCAGTAATTAGGCTTTGTGTGTCTAAAACAATGGGGGGGGGGGGACTGACCAAGTGTTTGTAGTAGCCCATTTCTTACTCTTTACTTTGTCTTGACCAAACTTTCATCAGGGCTCTATCCCCCATAGATGTCATGGAACTCTGCTTGTCCCTGAGACTGAGCAAGCACTAAAAAAAATCTACCTCCTTATCAATATACACTACTATCAATACACAATGATATCAATATACACTAATAAATACAACATATTTCCTGTCAGAGCCTTGTGGATATTTCCCTTGCATGGGAATAGCTTAAAAGTTTCTGCTGATCTCTGCTATATGATACAATAAAAGCATTTTTTTTTTCTGTTTGACTTTGAGATGCTTGCAGTTACTGAGTTTATAGTATTCTTTCTATTGCAAAAGTCTTTCTGAGTAAAGTCTCCACTTATGTAGACTAAATTTGATTTTATTTGACACTAGAACGAACATTCATATACAGGATTTTGTATAAATTTTCATTTTCCCCCCAGATTGCAATTGCTGGGTCACATAGCAATTGAAGGCTAAATGTTATTAGGAACATACCAAAACTGTTCCCAGAATAATATAAATCTAACTCAGATTAGCAATCTCAGTTAGCAATCTAACTCAGTTTCAACTCATTCTAACCATCATTTGATATTTTCATTATTTTTCTTCATTTAGCCATTCTGATACATGAGCAGTGAAATCCGATTGAAGTTTATTTTGCACTTCTTGATGATTTATTTTATTGAACATCTATGTCTGCTTTTATGAAATGTCTATTCATGCCTTTTGGCTATCTAATTATTTCTGTATTATTGGATTCAGAGAGACCTTTATAATTTATAAATATGTATCCTTTTATGGATATGTGATTTGTAAATGTCATCTCCAAATCCATTTTTAATCTTCACTTGGGCTTTTCAGATCAAGTACTTGATTTTGCTTAAGCAGAGTTGATCTTTACTTTCTATACTTTTCTCTTTCTTTTTTTTTCTTTAACTCTATTTTTATTTTGCTGGGTATCAATACTAAGAAATATTTGCCCAGCCCTAGAATCTGGAAATTTTCTTCTAGATTTTTTTTAACTTTTATCCTTTTTGTTTTGCATATCAACCTATTATTCATTCTCACTTAATTTTCTTTACATAGATTTTAGGTTGATATTCAGTTTGGGGCCTATAGATGTTTGAACTGTTTTAGCAACATTTGGTGAAAAAGTTAGGATTCCATTAAACAGTGTTTCCACCTCTAAAAACAATCAAGTTCACTATAATATTCCAGGTGTATTTATGGGTCCTCCATTCTGTTCCATTGTCCTACATGGATATCTCTCCAGTAATAGCAAAATGTGTTTAATTCCATAGCCATGTCTGGGAATATTTCTTCTTGTTACTTTTCTGTGCTAGGATTATTTTTCAGCTATTTTTTTCCTATAATTTCCACATATATTTAGAATAAATTTGCAAACAACTATATATTTTGCTATAATTCCAAAAGCAATTGTATAAAATTGTAGATCAATTTATTAACAACTGAGTTCATTATTTGTCTGAATTCTCCCAAACATGCAGAGTGTAATTTTCACTTATTAAGGTCTTCTTTGACATCTTTCATCAGAATTTTGAAATTGTCTGCATACTGATACTCTATATGTTATATTTATGTCTAAGTAATTAATTATGTTTGGAAAGATTATAAATAGTACTATATAAATAGTGCTATATATTATGTTTTGGACTTTCAATGTTCCTAAGAAAGCTTATGTTTTGAACAAAAAATGGTCACTAATGCATCAAGATAAAACAGAGGGCTTTTAGGCAATGAAGAGACCTGTAACCACATCATTGGACTAATCTATTTTATAGTTTAATAATTTGAATGGACTACAAGTAAGCAGGTGTGTTGTAGGTAGAAGAAGTATGTCAGTAGGTTCATGCAAGCTCTTGGGGATTGTATCTTCTCCTATTTCTGTCTTTGCTTCCCAACTTCCATGAGCTGAGCACTTTCCACTTCCACCATGATGTTCCACCTCACTGTGGGCCCAGATCAATGGAGTTTGGCTGATTGTGGACTGAACATTGGAAATTCTAAGCTAAAAATAAACTTTTCTTCCTCTTTTTTCTTGCTGGTTATTTAGGTCACAGTGACAGATATATGCATAGAGTCATAGAGTCACTGTTTCCAGGTAGAAATGCAAATGTTTTGTTTTGTTTTAGTTTGGTTAGGTTTTGTATACTTGATATGGAGCTCACTTATTCTTAACGTGTATTTTTAAAAATATTCTTTGCTTTCTCTATTAAGAAAATTATGTTGTCTGCAAATAGTTTCCTAATTCATTCACATTTTATTTTTATTACTAATATTTTCCTTACTGCAGGGCTAGAACTTTCATTACTTTGTGAATAAGAATTGTGTCCTAGTTTCCTGTCTTAGGTGGATGGTAGAAGTAGAAATTTTTCTTGTCTTTTTGTTTGTCTTATTTATATTAGATGTTTATTTTCAAAGTAAAGTTCTCTTCTAATCCTATCTTGTTTGAAGTCTTTATTATTAAAAGATGTCAGACTTTGTCAAGTGCTGTTTGGAACTCCATTGATGATCATATGTTTTTTTCTTCTTTAGCTTGTTGTTTTGAAGCCTTACACTGAAAATTTTTTGAATTTTAAATCAGCTTTGAATATGAGGAATAAATCGCACTTGGTGTTTTGACATAATTCTTTATATATATATATATATATATATATATATATATATACACATATATATATATATTTCCAAACTTGATTTACTGATATTTTATGGAGAGTCTTAATTTCTCAGCCCATGAGAGACAGTGGCTTAAGTTTTCTCTTTTTCTATTGTCTTTATTGTATCAGAGTACTAAAGGCCTGATAAAGTGAGTTGAGAATTAGCAAGTATTCCCTCTTCTATTTTCTTGTTGAAATAGTTGCAATTGCTGTTAATTCTTGTTTTGATATTTGTTAGAATTCTCCAGTGCTAACATTGAGATCCCAATATTTTTTCCCAGTAATTTTTAGTTACTTCTTACCTTTAATGATTATAACATTATTCAAATCATCTTTTAATTACTGCTTCAGTATTATTAGTTTATTGTTTTCAAGAAATTATTGTATTTCTTCTATGCTGTGAAAATATATGAGCATATAGTTGTTAAAATAACTCTATACATATCCTTAAAATGGTTAAAGGATCTGTAGTGATGTCTTCTATTTCATTTTATATCATTAATTTAGTGCTCTTGCTCTTTTTCTTTTATATCATTTGAGGCTAATTAATTTTGTTGACACTTTCTGAAATGTAATCTTTTTATTTCAATGTTTAACTCTTTTTCTATTTTCATTTTCAGTGGTTTCTGTTTCTAGTTTTACTGTTTTCCTCCTTCTGTATGGTTTGTTTTCTTGATTTCTCTAATTTCTTGAGAAATGAACTTCAATTATTGAAGGTCTCATATATGTATGAGAAAAGGAAACAAAACAAGATAAAAAGAAGTAGTGTATTTTTGGGTGAAGGATTTTATATGTTTCAATTAAGTCCTGTTAGAGGATTGCACTGCAGATCTTCTTTATCTTTGCTAATTTAACTTTAGAAGTTTTATCACTTGCTAAAATGAAGAGAGGAGTGTTCAAATCCCTGATTGCAATTGTAAGTTTCTGTTTTTACTTTCAGTTCTATTAGCTTTGCTTTATGTAAGCCTTTATTATTTGGTACAGATTTATTTAGGATTCTTATACCTTTCAGATGAGGTCAGTCTTTTTTATATTATATAATGCTTCTCTTTGTCTCTAATAATTTTCTTTTATTACTTGTTGGATAGTTCAGTACATGATTATGACTACTGTATAGCATTAATATTCATATATTTAGTTTGTAAATTTTTATTAGCTCTGCCAAACTGAATAGCCTATTTATATCATATACACCTATTCCAATTATTAATATGTTAACAGTTTAGTGTGTTAGTTTATTATTCATTTCCTATTTATTTTATTTTATTTGTATTCCTCTTTTCTTGTTATGGTTTGGATATAAAGTATCCTCTAAAACTTCCTGTATTAATACAGAAAGTAAAATCATCACATTATGAGAGTTGTAATCTAACCAGTAGATTAATCAATTTGATGAGTTAAAAATAGGAATGCATTAGTGGGTGGGGACATAGTTGAAGCAGCTGGATTACTAGTGGTCGGCCTTGGGATTACTTGTTTTGTATTACATTCCAAGGCTTTCTCTACTCCCAAGCTGCTGTGAACTGACCAGCTTTCCTCCATCATGCCTTTCCACCATTCTACTCTGCCTCACCTAGAGATGAGAGCAGTGAAATTGGTTGACCATGGACTGAACCTTTGAAACCATGAGCAAAAATATACTAGTTCTCCTCTAATTTTTTCTTGGAGCATTTTCACCACAGTGACAAAAATCTAACAAGCATCATTCTTTTGCTTGCCTTCATATAGAGATTTTATTATTATTATTATTATTAAAGATTCCATTTTGGTTTACTTAAGTTATTCTTAGCCTATATCTTTGCATATTTTTGCAGAGTGTTTCTCGTGGTTTAGTAGTCGTTTTTATAGTAGTAGATTTTATACAACATTCATTTACACATATGAATTACAATATATTGATAGTGACATTTTGTCATATTGAGTAAGTGTGCCAATTTCACTTCCATTTAGTCTTCCCCACTATTTCCATTTTAAATTCCATTTTCTGAGCATCATGTAATGCCATAATTTTTATTTCAATTTTCATTTGATTTATAATATTCATGAAGAAAAATATGACCTATTGTTTGTACCTACATTTGCCCCTTCCTTTGTTCCTTTTTTTTTTCTTCTGATGTTTGAAAATTCTTCCTTTGTCATTTCCTTCAGTTAAAAGTACTCCTTTTAGCAAGTCTTTAAGGATTTATCTAGTAGAAATAAATTAATTCAATTTTTTTCAGATTGACTCTATTGTCTCTTCACCTCAGAAATTTAATTATACTACTTACAGAATTTGCAATTCATTGTCTTTTCCACACTTAGAAATACAATATTTTTTTTTAATCCTCATAGTTTCAGACCAGTAGTTTATACCATTCGAATTGAAATCTCTCATAGGTAATGTGTGATTTTTTTGATGCTTTCAAAGTATTTATTTTTTTAATTTTCAAATGTTATAATATATGTTATCATAAATTTCTCTCAGGGTTCATTCAGCTTTTTGAATCTCTATTTTTTTTCTTGTACTAAATAATGAAAAAGCTTTAGAAATTATTCCTACTGTAATTCTTTTTCCTTATGGAATGTCAATGGCACACATGTTAGTTCCTTTGTTAATTCCCTCAAGTCTCTGGAATCCTGTTTTTTTTTTTTTTCCCTCTCTCTCTTCATTTTTTCTCCGTTTTACAGATAGAGTAAATTTATTTTTTTGTATTCAAATACTAATTCTATTTTTTATTATCTTCACACTCTTACAGGTCCCATCCAGTGAGTTTAATATATATGTTAGTGATCTTTAGTATTTGATTTTTAAAATGTTATTATTCGTTCAAATTTTCTTTTCAAAATTTCTTTCAATTAATTTGTTATTGAAGCGTTTTTGTGATGGCTAATTTAAAATCCTTGGTAGATAATTGTAATAACTGAATCACTTGCAGATTGGTATCAGTTATGATAATTCTAATTTAGGCTATGGTTTCTTGGTATCTTGATATTATAAGTATCATATCCATTTTATTCTGCATTTCTGTCTGTGTCAGGACACTCTGAATCCTATTAAAATATTTTACTCTTTTATATTAAAATATTTGATTTTATTTTGAAATGGGAATGCTAAACTTATATGATAATAATTTAATTTTCAAATCATTTAGTAGTATATTGTGGCCTGCTTGGATTATCTCGTGTCACTATTTCTTTCTGACAGAATGGAAGAAATTTTCCCAGGTCAAGATATTGGGTGTCACTTGGAGGTAGGAGAGGAGTTCCATTATGGGTGGCCACTGTGTATCAGGAAGGGAAAGGACAGTCTTAAGGCCACAGACATTCCTGGTTTGGGCCACTAGCTTTCTTTGTTCAATCCACTTTTCCCAGTGATTTGTTGTAAAGGAGAATGGTCTTGGAACATTATTATTTTTAATTCTAATTGTGAATTCTAACAATTCCTATTTTAGTCTTTCCAGCTCCATAAATCATGACCTTGCTCACTAAATATTCCTATAATAACTTTCCAACTGCTCTTTTTATCTCTACTCTTCCTCTTATGGTCTATCCCCATATTTCCATCTAAATCAAACATTGAAACATCTTCCCATGTAAACTAGTCTTAAATCTCTTCCTCTTGTTATTCTTGACTAAATTTCAGAATTTGTATCTTTCTCAAAATTAGCATCTATTTAATTAAAGTACTCAACTATACTGATGTTTCTTTAGTTTTAATTTACATTTTTTTTAAACTTTTTTTTTTTAAAGAGAGAGGAGAGAGAGAGAGAGAGAACTTTTTTTAATATTTATTTTTTAGTTCTCGGCGGACACTAAATGTTTGTTTGTATGTGGTGCTGAGGATCGAACCCGGGCCACACGCATGCCAGGCGAGCGTGCTACCGCTTGAGCCACATCCCCAGCCCTTTAATTTACATTTTATAGGATTTTCTACTCTGTAAGTCTTTGTAAACAAATCATGTAGGTTCTTTCTTTCTTCTCTGGTGGGATCATGAGCTGGTCTCAGGCCTATTTGTTTCCTGGTGTTTGATATAACAAAGCTCTTCTGACCATCTTTTGTAGCCTTTCTCACCTTTCTGCTGTTTCCTCACATGTTCATTATCTAGATTCTTTTGAAGACAAAGTTTGAGTCCTTACCCGATATCCAGAGCCTTCCCTCTTTTTGTTCAGCTCTCTTTTCTCTAGTAATGTTTTATTGGAATTTTACACATGTTGAACTTCACAGTTCAGAACCTGTCTCTTTTACTTAAAAAGACTTCCTGTTTATTTGAAGTAGAGATTCCTCATATCACAGCAGAATTTCCATGTGCAAAACCAAAGCCATCATGAGTTCCTCATTCTTTTAATTTTAGTCAGGGTTATCTGAACCTTGTTGCTTGATGGCCAATATCTGAAAAGAGTGTGTGTGTGTGTGTGTGTGTGTGTGTGTGTGTGTGTGTTGTGTTTGCCTTTGTGTGAATGTTTGTAAGATCAGGGTTTCTTGGCTTCATCATGATTAGAAGACAATGCCTAAATGTCAAGTATTTATAGAAATTGTAAAATGGCAGCCCAAGATGAAAGAATATTTTACACAAACATACATAGGGATATTAAAAATTTTTATGCACCAATCATACTTTTGTTTGCCTTCTCTTTTAATTTATATGTTTGTTAAATTAAATTTAGTTATATACTTAGTTGATTAGGTTAGTTGATTTGGTCAAGATATGAAATTAATTAAAAATAAATGATATAATTTAAAGAATAGGAGTATAAATCAAACATTGGATAAAATATGTTTTTGAATAAAGGAAGATATAATTCTATTTTAATATATAGTGTGACAATTTTATAGCAAATTTCAAAGCTTCTTGGCAATATAGAAACCTATTTGACTCGCTGATTTATATTTTATTTCAGTAAAGGAGAAAAGTACAGGTGCTTTGGACCTTAGTTCAGAGCTCAATTAACTTTGAAAGGTTTGAAAGTAATTTCCAAGGCCATACAAGTATCTAATGAATCAAGTGCCAAGGGAGGTGAAAGTGCTTGAGCAAGAGATAATAATAAACCTCCCCCTTTTTGACCCACAAATCATAGATGACTTTCTTTAGCTTGGTAAGTAGGACAACAGATTTTTCATTTGTAGAATAAAGAAGATTAAACACATATAAGAAAATAAGTATACTTCTTATAGAAAAAGTGAAAAAAATGCAATTATAACAAGTAAAATTAAAATAATTAAAGCCCCTCTACTTCAAGTAACTTCATTCTGAAATGTTTTGACATCTTCATAGAGTATAAAGTTATTTGCAGTAGTAGCTTCTTTGACTAGAATTTTTTTTCTGTTTCTCTACTTCATTTCAAAATATATGACTGCTTGTTAAAAATTACTGATCTTTTTTTGTTATTTTGATGCTCTTTTAGATGGCTTGTCACTATCATATTTATGGATTGCAGTCACTTAAACTAATCATGTCTGTCTGCCCTCCAATCTTTACTTAGGTTTACTAAATTTCTGAAAAGTATTTTTAAGGAAGTAACACTGCCCATCTCACGCAAATTGCCACTCTTCTCTCTGATATGAAACTCTTTTATGATGGAAATTCATGGGGCATCTCAGGAAACTTCAATTATATTATAATTTTGTATATTATATGATTAGTGATAAATGTTGCCTTCCAGAGTCACTTGCTTTTGAATATGTAAAAGCCAAATAGTAATGAATTTTTGTGTTCTAGTGGAGCACATTGGTTTTGGTTTATACACTAATCTTTAGTCATAATTAAATGACTTTTACCCTCAAAATTGCTTACATCATTGATAAGACTATATCAAACAAAAACATTCTGAACAATAAAGAAATAAATCAACAGAATAACACAAATATGAATAAAATATTTGCAAACCCTTTTTTTCTGGCAAGAAATTTATGTACAAAATATATAATTACATCAAACAAATAAGCAGAAAACAAACCTCAAGTAATCCTATTAAAAATAGAAAATAATCTAAAAGGATATGTTGAGCAGAAGACACATAAATAGTCAAGTTTATGAAATAAATGCTCAAAATCACTTATTACCAAGGAAATGCCACAAGGGGATATTTCAACTTACATAGAATGACTTTTATTTTTAAAAAAAGTGTAAATGAGCATGAGGAGAAAGGAAACCTTTATATACTGAAGGAGTGTAAATTAGTATAGCTGTAATGGAAAACAGTATGAAAGTTCCTAAAAAAACTGAAAATAGAAGTAGCATATGATTCAACAATCCCATTACTGGCACATTCCTAAAGTAAAAGAAATCAGTGTGCAGAGAAGAAGTTCCTTCTCTTCCAAGTTCATTGTAGCACTATTTACAAGAGTCATGATTCGGAATCAACCTTGTTGTTCATTGACTAGTGAATGATAAAGAAAATATAATATATGTGCAACAGAATATTATTCATAGAACGAATGAAATCTTGTCATTTGATGCAACATGGATCAGCCTGGAGTACATCATGTTAAGTTAAAGAAACAAGAAATAGAATGTCAAATACCACATGTTTTGACTTTAACTTGGAAGCTAAAGAGTTGATCTCATGGATGTTTAGCATAAAATCATTCTTACCATGCACTAGGAAGAGTAGGAATAAATGAGGCATAATAAAGACTAAATTAATGGATGCAAAAATACAGTTTGATAAAAGGATCAAGTTTTAGTTTTCTATACCTTAGTTAATTGACTATAGTTAAAAATTTACAATATATTTGAAATAACTGGAAGAAAAGGTTTTGATTATTCCCAACACACAAAAAAGTGATGAGTGCTTGACATAATAGTCATGTTAATTACTTCGATTTCATCATTATACATTGTATACATATATCAAAATATCACTCTATACGCCCATTAATATGTACTACTATTGGGTCAATTAAAAATGAATTAAAAATTTCCTACATTGAAATATGTAATAGGAAGTAAGAACTATTTTTTTCTAGGGTTATGCAGCAGTTAAGAAATTAATAGATTAAATAAATTTAGGACAAAAGATACCCCACAATTATTTAAAATTTTATGGAGAAATGATGAGATACATGTTTGAGAAATGAACCACGGCAATATAATCTATATTCTTAGAATTTAAATACTCAAGTAAAGGAGGAGTTGGTTGAACCATGTTAAATAAAGATGACTTTTAACATAAGGTTTCAATTTGAGAATCTAGTCCTAAAACTTTCTTACTTCTAGTCAGTGGTCTTACAACTGTGCCATTCAGATACATCACATTTGGTCACATAGTACCAGAAGAATATTTATAACTCACTAAGTTTTAAGTTCATGTAGCAAACATGTAATTTAGTTTCAGAGTCCAAATGTTCTATATGAATTTTAACTAGTGCCTACATTTTTAAAAATCTACCTTATGATATTCTTTTCATAATACCTATGTTTCCAAGATTGTTAAAATCACTGTGTTTTCTGGATTTGGGATAAAATAATTATAAAATAAGTTAATTAAAATAAGTTAATTTTGTTTGTAAGTTTTCATAGATTAAAATGTACCTGAAGACTTGTGTAAGTATATTTTGGGTATGTCTGTAAAGATATTTCCAAAGAAGTCTGGCACACAGAGCAATGAACTGAGACAAGAAGACCCTTTCTGAATGTGGGTAGCACATTTCAAGAGCTTGGGGACCCAGATGTAGTAAAACAGAAGTGGGAAGAAAGCTGTCACTAGTTTTCTATCCTTCTATTTTTTTTTTTTTTTGTTCCCTGCTGGAGTCAGCTATGGACACTGACTCAAGCCTCTTCAGTCCTTTGAAAGCAGACTTGCAACAATGGATTCAGGGACTTTAAGGACTGTGGCCTAAGGCTGGGGCTGAATCACTGACCTCTCTCATTCTGAGGTTTCTGGCTTCTTCATTAAGCAGTATTGGGTTTGCTTCGCTTTCCAATCTGCAAATAGTGAAAGTGGGTATCTCTAGCGATGTGAGTCAATCTAATAAATTCTCTTTCATAACTATGTTTATTCTATGGGTTCTGTTTCTCTAGAGAATACTAATTCATTAATCTCCTTTAAAAAAATCTTTTATAGAACAAGAAAGGTTTTTGAATGCATAATGTTAAAACAAGCTTCATTTTGAAACTCTGTTTTTGTCCCAAATGTCACGCCTTTTATGTAAGTAAATTTTTTCTTTTGTTATATGCACATATCTCAGGTGAAGTAATTGAAGTTCCAAAATGTTGTTCACCTATTATTATAGTCCTTAAATCAAACTTTGGCACATTAAAATGAAAATCTTTATTGATATGTAATAAATGTAAGAAATTGTAAAATGGAATTTGCAAAACACATTTGGAATTCTTAGAAAGTCCAACCATCTTGCAATGAAGTGTGAATATATTCAGAGATCACATATGTAATTAGGAATAATAAAAATAATATAAATTGGAGGTATTTGTAGTTTTCTTCAAAATAACTGAAGTAAAATATGTAAAATAGAATATTTCTCTTTTGGAGGCTATATTACTTGAGGATTTATATGTGTGTGTGTGTGTGTGTGTGTGTGTGTGTGTGTGTATATGTTTGAGAAAATGAAATCTGTTATAAACTTTAAAAAGTACTGCTTATATCTTATTAAAATTGTGATTTCAACCTCGAACGTTTACTAAATAAATTAATTAAAATAGGATTGAATAACAATAAGCTTAAAGAGAAGCTGCAATTATATTATTTTAAATAAATCTTACCTTTTGATGCATTCAAAATGAGACCTCAGTGTCTTATTTCTGCAGCAGAGTCCCATTGTGTTCTTTACTAGTCATAAAGAATCAGGGATTTAAAAATCCTATGTTGCTATGTGTTATAGTGTAGATATTAGGTGTCCCCCAAAAGCTCATGTTTGAGATAATGCAAAAAAGTTTAGAGATGAAATGATTGGGTTGTGAGATGTTTAACCTGATAAAGATTAACTAGGTGGTAACTATAGACATGTAGTGTGTGGCTGGAGGAGATGAGTCCGCAGATGGATGCCTTTTTTTTTTTTTTTTTTTTTTTTGGTCCTGTTAAGTAGAGCTCTGTCTACTTCCTGTAGCCATGTCTTGAGCTGCTTTCCTCTGCAGCACTCTTCTGCCTCAGGTTGGGCCCTAAGGAATGGAGCTTACCATCTACCCACTAAGAACTCTGAAACCATGAGCTCCAAAATAAACTTTTCTTAAAATTGTTCTTGTCAGGTCTTTTGGTCACAGGAGTGAAAAGCTAAGGAAAACATTTTGAATATCTTGCAATTTAATTTCCAAGTATAAATTTTTCTGACATCAGATGAAGTACTTCAATTTTGGAAACTTAGCTTCTTTATGCACTAGCTTAACCTTTGACTATATTATATTAAAAATATAATTACATTTATTGGAAATATTTACATCTGTTATTCATATATAAGAATATGAGAATAATGTTAATTATCAGTAATTAATGTCTTTTATTAAAATCATAAATACATGCAAGAAGAATGAATTTTAATAAAATATTTTAATCACATTTGTGAAAGTAAATTTGAAACATGACCATAATATTAAATTGCTATATGTTTAAGTTAGAGAAGCAAATATATTTTTTGATATGGTAGACAACTAGATATATTTTATACTGATAAACAAAATAATATTTTATAAAACTCTAGCAGTAAATAAGAGGCACATATTTTATAATATTGTTATGACAGTTTGCTTTTATTTGTCTCAATTTCTAGAAAACTAGTTAATTAACATGTATTCTCTGGATAAAGGTAATCATCATGGAAAATAAAGTTTGCTAAAGTCTAAAATCTTTAAAATTATATAGATTTATATAGCATAATGTTTATTTCAACCTGCATTATACTATCATTTTCAATCTCACCTCATCATCGACTCTATTTTATTTTTGATATTAGAATATGAAATGTAGTTACACAAAACATGTACTAAAGTATTTTTTAATTACTAAGAGGAAATGTGTCTATAATAAAAAGGAAGGATCCTTATATTTAACATACCAAATATTGAAAAACCAACAGGAGAAACAACAATGCTTTTAGTGAAGTAGTTAATATATAGTTATTGAAAATACTCATCACACTTCCCAGATATTTCTATAGAGAAACCTATAAAGAGAAAAATGTAAGGACCTAGTTAATGGATTTGTTTAAATTGAACAGATGATAAAGCAATGGTAAATGATTTTTCCCCAATATTTTGAATGGCACATGTTATAAGGGGAGGAAAACAAAGAAATAAAAATTAATTTTGTTAATTAAATCTTTACATATATCATTTGCTTTGCTTTTGAAAACATGGTCCCTATGTTTAATGACAAAGTACTCAACATATCTTGGCAATTGCTGTGAGCAGAGTATGAGTTTCAATACAACATGCAATATTATCAAAACTTTTCAAAATCCTAAAAATACATGGCAGATTACAAAAAAAAAATAAAAGTAATGATTGAAAGTAACTTTATATAAAGATAATTATATTTTCTAATTTTATATAGAATCAACTATTTAATTCCTTCAAATTAATTTAAGATATTTTTTCAGTATTAGAGTTAAGAAAAATCTCTCCCCTCCTTTTATTTATTTATCTATCTATCTATCTATCTATCTATTTATGTTTTCAGTTGTAGTTGGACACAATGCTTTTATTTTATTTATCTATTTTTATATGGTGCTGAGGATGGAACCCAGGGTCTTGCATATGCCAGACGAGCACTCTATGGCTGAGCCACAATCACAGCCCTTCTTTTATTTTTGATTGATTGTTTAATTAAGCACAGTTATAGGTAAGTCTTATGCTGTGTATTTTTAATTCATAACATTAATTAGTGATCAGCTACAATTTTAAAAATCAAAATATGATTTACAAATATGCTCATTAGATGAACTTGTATTATCTCATTTTTTTCTTGTATTTGATATAAAATAGGAAAGAATACATTGTTTTCTTTACTGTTTAAAGCCATGTACTTGGTAGTTCTATCATATCAGTCCAAGTTGAGATAGATTTGATATATAAATATTCAATCATGTTTCAATATTAGGCTTAATATTACTGAACAACAATTTAATTGTAACAATGTATATAAGTATGTTGAATAGAACCATGGTCAAAGATCACAACTGAAAGCTTCCCTTGACCATTATTATATGTCCTTTATTTAGGCTACTATTTTCACTTCTACCTGCAATTACTTTTACATAGATCTATAACATAACAAAGAACAAACATCTGATGTAAAATTCAAATAATAGAGCCATGGTTCAATTATTTATAATAGCAGCACCAGGGTATTAGTACCAGTCTTTATTTGTAGGAGAGATAAAGAGATGTTATTTTTTTGCTGATGGATTTTTCCGATTTTGACCTACAGTACATTTGGGGGTTAAAATGAACATCTTGCCAATTTCTCTCTCTCTCTCTCTCTCTCTCTCTCTCTCTCTCTCTCTCTCTCACACACACACACACACACACACACACACACACACACTTGTGTGTGTACAAGTTCATTTAAGATTACAATCTCATTTACAGATGTAAAATTACGTTTAGTTTACAGTTTGCTTTTATATCAACCAGAAGTTTAAATAGAGATCTTGAATGACATAATATTATTTTATGAACAAATGTTCAATGAACAGTTTTGAGTTTGACTTTCATACTGTGTAAGTCACATAATGATTTTAAATATTTCATATTCTAATCTTACAAGTAGTAAGTAATATATAACCAACAGCATGCAGTTGATTCAAACTACAATTGAGCACGTTTTAGAAATATTCTCATTTAGAATAACATGCACAATTCCAGTGTTGAATACTTTCATTCTTAGTAAAATATAGACTTCATTGGTCTTCTGATTCAAACTTAGAAGGACAATTCAAGAAGTAAATATAATTATTGGTTAGTAGATGATATAACATTTAATTCTTTGAACTTATAATCTATTATGTTAGGATTGTATTCTTATTAAATATAAAAGAGAAGATGGAAAATGAAGCTCTATAACATTTAAATACAAGCAGAATTCTCTTGAGAACATCATGAAATTGTACACAAGTCATATCTTGTCTTGAATCTTGAGTTTTAACTCAGGTGTAAAATTTTTAATGAAAAAAAATTCTGAAAACTTTTGATACACATTCTTCATTCTTTGTGCCCTGAGGTAGTGATAATACAAAACAACTGCTATTAATCTATTTAATTACCAGTAAATAATATGGACAATGACTATAAATATAGTATCATTTTAGGTATTTTATAGAAAAGGTTTTAACAACCATGTACATGCCTATTACACATGAATTAATAATATGAAATTTCCTTGGATGTTAAGGATCTATAAAAAAAGGAAAGCGTATTTTGAATCCTTAGACCTAATTTTACATTCTCCATTATAAAAATTTACAGATAACTATCTCCAATTATTGCATTTTTGTAGTAGGGATATGCATATAATTTCCCTTCTATATTTACAGTTCCTTTTTATTTTAGTAAATATTTAAAAGAATAACAATTAGATAATTATATAATTGCATTTCTTGAAAGCTGACACTCTAATAGTTCAAATTTATTAATAATGGAAAATGTACAATTCAGTTTTAAGTTGCTACAGGCATATAAAAATCTTTGATTAAAAAGAAACATGCAGAGCTGTTGTTTTGTTATATTTAAACCTCAGAAAATCCTAAGAAATTTATTTACTAACTAGTAATTCTAAAAATAATCACATTAAATTTGATCTCATGAAGAATTCATAAGATCTAATTTAACATTATTCCTGTTTTTGAAATGCAGGGTTTTTTTCATGCTGGTTTATAATGAGTTTACAAAATAGAAGTAATAAACCAATATAGGTTCATGTTTAAAATTAAAGTTTGAAACAATGCTTTAAAGTAGTGAAAATATAACATTTTCTAAATATTTTTTAAAAAATGATTTTAGTTTTTTGTTCTATATTGAAACATATCTTTAAAATAATGTTGCCCCTTTATGTGCCATGAAGGACAAAATGACAACTTTGCACTTTTACATTAACTATTCACCAAAAATTTACACACAGAATGCATTGGCATGGTGGAACATCTCTGTTGTCCCAGCTACTCAGGATGCTGAGGCAAGATGATCACCAGTTCAAGGCCAGCCTAGACAACTTAGACAGGCTCTGTGCCTAAACTAAAAAAATAAAATAAAATAAAAAGGTAAGTGGATGTAATTCAGTGGATATAGCTCAGATTAAATTTCCAGTGCCACAAAAAAGAAGAAAAAATTAACAATTACAGATATATTATCTATTTTTACAGATTAAGTTATTTTCAAGAACAGTGAGGAATAAAAACATACTTCACTTCCTTCCTTTAAAGTCTAGAGACTTTCCAAAATTCCTCCCTCTATCTATTTTTAATATACTTTGCTTCCTAATTTCTGGCCCTTTTGACTTTTTATCTGAGAATTCTCTTTGGGGATAATTTGATTTAGATTGAACATCACTGCTTAGGATATTTTTGATTTAACACCAATACAGGGAAATATTCTTGAACTCTATGAAATGTACATATTTAGGAGCAATCACATTACTTCCTATTAGAGGTATTTAGATAATCATGGTACCTCTTTCTCTAAAAAAAAAAAAAAAAAAATCATCCTCACTTCTACTTTGGCATCTCCAATGGAAATTTTTTCAGTTTGGGAGTGGCATCATGCATTTATAAAGATCAATTTGCATTTTAAATCTTTCATAATGTTTTCATGGGTAAGATAATTCTTCATAAGTCCTACATTGAAGAAAAGAAATATATCCCAGCAAATGAAGTCAAGAAGTCATGTTATATGGAAATTTTTGTGTGCTATCCGAAATGACCTGGATAAGTTTTTGGGTGCAATCAATCTTCTTGTCTGTAATTCTTCTTAGGTTCAACATTGATTTCTATAGCCTTTTCTAGTAGACAATGAATTTTAAATGTTTGCCAATAACAGTTGGCAGAGTCATATAAAATGGATGGATGCTTTTTACATTTTTTACTTGAATTCTTTCCACTATTCCTTTCTCAAAGCTATATAGTTCTTTCCTTGTTGGAAAACCAAGAAGTCTAGTTCTCAAGTTTTATTTTTTTCTTTCCAGCCCCCCTCTCTTGAGGATATATTGGAGAGCTCTGTGACTTTGTGTATGTTGAGGAATACACAACTATTTGACACTCTAAGCTGCATTGTAGCATACTCTATATTTCCTCAGGAAATCCAGGGCTAAGGTAAGGATTTGAATTCAAAACTGTTAATGCTCTATAACATTGTAAAATATTGAGAGGAGAAATGATGATAAATCATTTGCTGATATTCTTGTTTTATCTAAAAGAAAACAGTTTCAAAGTGATTGTCTTTCACCAAGTCACAGTATCTGTTTGCAACTAAAGAAGGACAGACACCTAGACCTGCTGATCTGGACATAACCTCTTACAGTTAAATGAATATGGAATCTTCTGTATGTCAAAGTAGTGACAGTGGAACAATGCATCATCTACCTTGATTAATAACCATAGTGGAAGGTTTTATTATACCATGGAAGTAAATGCAGCAAACAAATTGGGTTTTTTTGCAAATAAATTTATTGAATCTTAAAACTTGTAATGTCTGTCTGGAGTGTACATGTAGTATAGCATGATCTTTTTAATTGACTTATAGTTATCTAATATAGTTACCAAGGCTAGAACACCTGGTTATTCGGGTGACTATGAAGAAGGAAAACAAAACAAAAAATTCCTAGATATGGATAATTGTGTCAGAAAACTGTGTTGTTTTAAAAAAGTCAACTTGTATGTCAGAGAAAGGTATGTCTGTGTTTATATGTTTGTATGTAATTGTTAATTATAATAAGGAAAATATTTTCCCTCTATGTTCATTTGGAAATATTGGTAAAATATTAAAAGAAAGCTGAAAAATAATCCTAAAAACTACATAACGTGGTTTTATAAAAGGGATAACATTAAATTTAGATATTTATGAGAGAATGTTAATATTTACAATTATAAGGATGTATGATTTTTTATTAGAATTTTATTTTCTAAGAGCCTTTATAGATTCCGTCTTAACTTCTCCCCACAGTTGATGTGGGAACTCATTAAGGGAGCTTTTTATGATTTACCTATTGTTGATAAAACAACAGGGCTAAAATGATTAAGTGATTTGCTCAATTTGAATCAACTAGTTCAAGTAAAAGAAGAAAATATAATTTTTTCTTCACATTTTGGATTTCCAAAAGATACCCTCTAAATTAAAGTATTAAAAAATAGATTAACAAACAAGTTTATTAGTGTATGCATTATGCTTACACATGAGCACAGAGAGATGAGTACCTCTAAGAGATAGATAATTAATAAGAAGTTGGACATATACAATATCTTAACAAAAGAATAACACATTTAAAGTGAATGACAGGACAAAGGAAAAAAGATTTCCAGATTCCTAGACAAATTCTGAAAAGAGAATTCTTACTCTATTATGTAGATTCCTCTGGTGTCATTCCAAGGTTAAGGGTCTAGAGTTGTTTTAGTAATTGACTTTTGCCCTTCATGGTAGACAGTAAAGAAGGGGGTACCTTTGTAAGTTATGTCCTGCTTGTAGGCAAATAGTGAGTGAGCAGAAAGTCCTATTTTTCTTATTAATATATAACTATAATTTATTTTTTTATCTTTTGAAACACTTTTAAGTGTTGGATTATCACAAATTGTGTATATTTATGATATAAAATGCATATTTCAATACATGTATTCAATGTGTACTAATCAAATGAGGTAATTAAATTTCTCCAAGCTACTACTTTTTGTCTTGAGCCTTTAAACTCTTTTGTTCTAATTATTCATAAATACATTGTAGGTAACTGTGAACCATAATCATCTAATCCAATACGCTAGAACTTAGTACTTTTATCAACTCTATTTTGTTACCCATTGTGGATTTTTTTCAGTTGTCTTCAGTTTCCAAATGCTTTATTTCAAAATGGCATATTTCAGGTGGTGTATTCTGCTACCCTGCAGTTGTTCAGACCCTTGACCTATAATCATCTATAATAAACTAAATTAGCAGTTTTACTCAATTTCAGTGCCATATTTTTTTATAAAAATACAATCATCTATATACATCTCACGATGATTATCTTACTATGAAAGTAAAATCACTATGCTATCAATTACTGAGGTTAATTTAATACACTTCATAATTGGTTTTTGCATCCCAATCCCTTTATTACAAAGAAATATGAGATTTTTATTTATAACTCTTACTGAATGTATTCTAATAGTGAATTCTACTTATAAAACATTGTCAAACTAGGGTCCTACATACATCCTTCAATTCAATATAATACATAAAAATGGGTGAGAACTAACAGCAGGAATTATCAGCTTATAGTCAGCCTTAAGAATTATGTAATACTATGCCACCCTCAATTTATATTAATAACAATCAATAATAAGATGATTTTACTATACAGTTGAATTCTTGACAATTCCCAAATCAGTGCTTACTTAGAAAATATGGTTAGTTTCTGGAGTAGATAATGAATCTTGGGTTTGTCTTGCTGTTTTAGTCCCAACATACAGTATAGTTACAGTGAAGCAGTATACTTACCACAATGTGGGTATGTAGTATGTTCAGTCATCCTACATGAGGAGAAACTATCTTATCAAGTCTCAAATGTATATGGTATTTTCCAGTTTCTGGAATAATTATGACAGGAGATAATGGTTTCCTTTTCTCTCTACATCAATGATAGCTGATTTTCCCATTTCACAAGTAGCGTGGCTAGTTGAACTCACTGGTGCAATATTAGCTCCTTCCTTTGAGCACTGATCTTCCTCAAACCACCTCTCCATCTTCAGGAACCTTATATTTTAAAATGTTCTTTGAAAGTGCTTAATTCAGTATGGTGTAGAGCACAAAACCTTACATTTTTAATGCGATTTCCAAGAAATTGTATTCACATTTAAAATACTTCATGCATTTTTATTGTGTTTACATTTAATGCTGGGTATTAAAATATTTTTTTCAGTTTTTTAAAAATTTTTCAAATTAAAAGAATTATCTAAAATATCATCCAATCTCTATCTCCTTCTACCAGAGTATGTGTCAAATGACAAAGACTGTTGAATACAATGTTATTAAAATAGAACTCAAGGACAGCAAAATAATTAGAAACCATCAAAATGCAAACATTTTTTAAAAAGTTGTATATGATATATTAATGGTAGAACAAATCAATATGGTACTTAAAATATGTTCAATTTTTCAAAGAACAAACCAATTGTAATATAGCAGAATATAAAATAAGTATACAGAGAACTACACCTTTCTTTACATCAAAATAACCACTTAGAATATATAATTATAGAGAAATAGAAAATGTAGTTGGAGAAAAAAATAATAAAATAAAATTGACCAAATACACAAAACATATAAGTTGAAAACTAAAGGAAATTCTCAAAAGGTGTACAAGTAGAATTCAACAGAATAATATTCTCTTTTGCAGAATACTCAACATTACAAAGATGTTAGTTATAAGCTAATTTATAGGTTTAAAATAATTTCATTAAAAATAACTGCAATTTTATGGACCTTGATAAATCGAAACTAGTTATCATAGATAAAAACATTAAAAAATGTTAATAAAAAAGAAATATAAAATATACAAGTGTGACTAAATATATCACAAGCTAGAATATATTTAATGTTCCTATAGTCTAAACATTATTATTTTGGTACAGGAATAGACACAATAACCCACTTGAATCAAAGTGTGAAATATGATATATCGAGAACTATGTAATGTTTTGAACAACCAACGATAAAAAAAAGAACACATTAATTTTACAATTACTTACTTGTTATGTGTCCACATAACCTCCATGCTTTCTGTACTGCACATCTCTTAATCATTACAATAATTTTGTTATGAAATCGCACAGGAAAAATCTCCTGATTTCTCTTTTCAACTGTGTCAATTTCATTCTCTTCTCTATTTCTTATATATCATAAAGACCCTCATATCCACTTATTTTCTTTATACAAATTCCAAGTTCCCCTTAATTTTGTCCTTCATTCATGTTCTCCTCTATCAAATTCATGATTACATGGGGAGCTTTCAGACTCTAGCATATATTTGAAATTTATTTCCTTATTTTTTCATAGGCTATAATTCTACTCTATGGCCACATCATATCTACACTACAATTTTAAATTTTGGTTCAAAGTGATAAATATTTGTAAAATATAGGTCATTTCTTTGCAACATATGATTTATCTTTTCTTCACTGGATTCATGTCCTCTAATACCTTCCCACTACATTTCCAGTACAATTTAACTTCCATAAGATAGTCTTCTAATTTTTACAGAATGGAATCTCTGTTCATATCCTACTTTCTCATACAAATGTTACACTTAATTTGGCCACACTGCCCATATTCCTACTCCTCATTTGAGTAAAGAATTTTGTCTTTTCCTTGTTTGGAAGGCTGGCCCCAAGGTAATCCCATTGGTTGGCAAATTTCCATTTTTTCAAATTTGTATTCAAATGTCACCTCCATAGAAATGTTTTCCATAAGTATTCCATTTGAAATAACACTTTATTACAATCTATCATGCTTTTTTTCTATTTTTTTCCATAACATATTGACAGGGACAAATTATTTTATTTGTTCCATTATTTTTATTTTGTTTTTCCTGAACAGCACTGAAATCCTAGATAGATCCGACATTGCTTATCTTTGTTTTAATATCTTTGGGCCTAAAAATCTACCTTCAATAAAGAAAATAATAAACAGGTGTAAAACAATATTTTTATTTCGAATTATATATGTACTGGGTTTTGACCCCCACAGAGTATAATTGTAATGTCAAACATGAAAGTAAAATTACATATACTTAAAGTTATCTTCAAATATCTTTTTTTTTAACTGTTAATGAGAGGGTAAAAACTTTTGTCAATGGAATAGCATTGTATAATAGAGCAGGAGTACTGGTTCTTCTAACTCTTCACAAATCATGTATCTACATGGCAGTCAATCAAATATATGATAAATTCTTTCTGAGATATTCATAATTTTCTCCATCCAGAATTGAAAACTTGGGGTTTAATCACAAGTCATTTTCCAGTGCTGAACTATTTTAATTGTTATTCAAATTGCTTTCTTCTTGTTCTCTCTCTTTCTCTCTTTTTTTTCCTAAGAGTTTTAGTTTGGAGGAAAATTTCTCATTATTTTTGCCCAAACAATTTTTATCACCTAAAATGAATCAAAGTCTGAAATGTAAGATAGAAAATTATAAAAGTCTTAGGAGGCAACACAGGAAAAAATGAATGTGACTTTATGTTTGATATCAACTTTGTTATATATATATATATATATAACAGGCATTCTCCATAAAAAAACATAGAGATATGAACTTCATAAAATTAGAAATATATGCTCTGCTAAAGACATTGTCCACAGAATGAAATGACAAGGCACAGAATGTTAGCTCAATATATGGAAATCAGTAAGTGTAACTCACCACATCAATAGGCTTAAAGACAAGAATCACAAGAAAATCTCAATAGACACAGAAGAAACATTTGATAAATTTCAGCATTCATTCATGCCCCAAACTAGAAAAACTATATAAAAAGCCATACACACAAACCCCATGGCCAACATCATTCTAAATGAAGAGAAACTGAAAGCATTTCCCCTAAAAACTGGAATAAGATAGGGATGCCTTCTTTCTTTACTCTTATTCAAAATAGTCCTCAAAACTCTAGTCAGAGCAATCAGACAAAAGAAAGAACCTAAAGAAATACACATAGGAAAAGAAGAGCTCAAAATATCCCTATTTGCCAATGACATGATTCTATATTTAAATGACCCAGAAAGCTCTACTAGTAAGCTCCTGGAACTCATAAAATAATTTAGCAAAGTAACAGGGTTTAAAATCAACACCAACAAATCAATCTAATTTCTACAAACCAAGGAAATATTAGCTGAAGTAGAAATCAGGAAAATTATTCCCTTTAAAATAGCCTCAAAATGCATTTGGGAATCAATCTAACAAAAGAAGTGAAAGACCTCTATAATGAAAACTATAGAACACTAAAGAGTGAGATTCAAGAACTCAGAAAATGGAAGGATATCCCATGTTCCTGGATAGACAGAATCAATATCATAACAATGTACACCCAAAGCTCTATAAACATTTTATGCAATTCCTGTAAATATCCCAATGATGTTGTTCACAGAAATAGAAAAAATCCATTACTAAATTCATTTGAAAAAATAAGAGGCCCCAGAATAGTCAAAGCAATTCTTAGCCCAAAATAACTGACATAGGAACCATCACAATACAAAACGTAAATTATACTACAGAACTATTAAAACAGCATAGTATTGGCACCAAAACAGACATGAAGACCAATGGAACAGAATAGAAGACACAGAGACACAACCACATAAATACCGTTGTCTCATCCTAGACTAAGGCACCATAAGCACACATGGGATCTGGACGACATGGTGCATAACTGAAATCCAGACAGCTCACTCGGGAGGTTGAGGCAGGAAGGTTGCCCGCCTTAGCAATGATGAGATGTTAAGCAACTCAGTGAGACCGTCTCTAAATAAAATAAAAATAAGGCTGGGGATGTGGCTCAGGAATTGAGTGCCCCTGAGTTCAATCCCCAGACCCTCCCCCTGCAACAACCCCCCCCCCACTTAAAAAAAGAAAATAAAAACATACCTTGGATAAAAAAAAAATAGTCTCTTCAACAAATGGTGCTCGGAAAACAGGAAATCTATACATAGTAGAATGAAATGGAACCCTTGTATCTCACCCTGCACAAAACTCAACTCTAACTGGATCAAACACCTAGGCATGTGACCACAGATCCTGCACTTACTAGAAGAAAAATTAGGCCCAACTCTGTAACATGCCTATTTGGAAACTAAATTCCTCAACAAGACTCCTAAAGCACAAGAAATAAAATGAAGAATCAATAATGGGATGGTATGAAACGGAAAACTTTCTTTATCTCATAGAAAACAATCAAGAATGTGTACAGAGACCCTACAGATTAGAGAAAATGGTCCCCACCAGAACCTCAGATAAGGCACTAATTTCCAGGATATATGAAGAAGTAAAAAAAACTAACCACTAGAAAGATAAATAGCTCAATCAATAAAGGGACAAAGGAACTGAACAAAAACTTCACAGAAGAAGAAATACAAGTGGTCAAAAAGTATATGAAAAAATTTTAAACATCTCTAGCAATTAGAGAAAAGGAAATTAAAACTACCCTGAAATTCCATCTCACTCCAGTCAGAATGGCAATTATAAAGAATACATGTAGAACAATGAATTTCGGGAGGATGTGGGAATAAAGTACCCTCATATATTGTTGGTAGGACTGCAAATATGTGCAACCAGTATGGAAAGTCCTTAGAAAACTTGTAATGGAACCACCATTTGAACCAGTTATCGCACTGCTTGGTCTATATCCAAAGGACTTAAAAACAGTATACTATAGTGTCATAGCCATATCTGTTTACAGCAACTCAACTCACAATAGCCAGGCTATGTAAACAACCTAGGCATCCTTCAACAGATGGATGGATAAAAAATAAAGTATGGTATGTACACACAATGAAATATTACTCAGCTATAAAGAAGAATGGAATTATGGCATTTGCTGATAAATGAATGTAAATGGAAAATGTCTTGCTAAGTGAACTAAACCAACCCCCCAAAACCAAAGGCTGAATGTTCTCTATTATTTGTGGATGCTAACCCAAAACAAGGGAAGTTAGGGAGGGGAATAATAGAAATTCCTTGGATTAGACTAAGGGAAGAGAAGGGAGAGGGCAATAAGAGAGTAGAATTGATAGGTCAAAATTTCCCTAGTCTTACATTTGTATATGTGATCAGGGTAATTGCACATGATGTACAATCATAAGAGTGGGATCTCAAACAGAATAAGTTATAGTATATGTATGTATGATCTGCCAAAATACATTCTACAGTCATATATAACTAACAAGAACACATTTTTTAAAAGTAGAAGCATCTATTTTGCTAAAGACTCTGTCAATAGAATGAAATAACAAGGCAAAGACTGGAAGAAAATACTATAAAAGTCATATTTGATTAGCAAAACTGCTATTAAAAATAATAATATTCTCAAATCTTAACACTAAAGGAAACAAACATCAAACATGCTTATTATAAACATGTAAAATATTTTAACCTACACCTCACACACAAAAAAGATACATACATGTAAAATAATCCTATTCACAGATGTTCCACACAATAGACAATCATGGTAACTAAAACAGCATTTATATAACTGCAATTGTTTAACCATCATACTAATAATACTTCTAAAATGGCAAATATATAGCATACTGATGCTATCAAGAGCTGGTAAAGATTGGTTCAAGAATGACTCTCATTCATTGCTGATGGAAATACACAGTGGTACAGCAACTTTGGCAGACAGTTTGGCAATGCCTATGAAATTAAACATACAACCCTGTCTTGCAATCAAACACTTAGGAATTTACTCCAGGAATTGAAAGGTTATGTCACCAATAAAAGCTGTACATAGATATTCATAGCAGAATCTTTTTTCATAATTGCTAAAACTTGAAACAATTCACTAATCAAATAAATTAATGGACTAATAATTTGGAGGTGGTACATCTAAAAAATGAAATGGTAATATAAAAATAAATAAGATAACAAGCCATTAAAAGCCTAAAGGAATATTTGTCTTTTAAGAGACTTAAATGAATATTATTAAACAATTGAAGCCAGTCTAAAAAAATTACATACTGTAAGTTTGCAATTTATAACATATATGAAAGGAAAACTATGGAAATGATAAAAATATGAGTGTTTGCTTGGGGATAAGGGAAAGGAGGGTGTGTAGGAAGAGCACAGAGTTTTTTAGAGCTGTTAAAATACTCTTCATGATACTGCAATGGGATAGGTGTCATGTCATCATTGTCCAAACCCACAAAATGTTCAACATTGTAAAATAAATTATAGACTTTGGGTGATAATGAATTGTCAGTGGAGGTCTATCAATTATAACAAATTTATCAGTTTTGTAAGGAAATTAGTAAGAGGGGAAGCTATGCATCTCTGGGTCAGAGAGTATATGAGATATCGATATTGATATATCTTCTTTCTAGGGTCAATGTGAACCTAAAACTGTTCTCTTTTATTTTTAAATTCCGAGTTATTCTGAAGTAATAAGAGCAGGGATTTGGGTGAGGCAGCTGAATGAGTGGTGATCTTACGTATGAATAGGGGTTGGCAAAGTTATGTAGTAAGAAGATCCAAATGATTTTTGTTAAAATTAAAAAAAGTAAATATCAATGCTGCAACTTTATTTCTATAGATAGAGGCAGAGTTCAGGAAAGAAATTTGAGATTGAAACTCTGTGGTCATCATTTTACAGGTGAATATAAAAGGTGGGCATTCGTGAGATCACTCAGGGATTGAACTAAAAAAAAATGAGCATTGTCAATTGCCCCAGACAATTCAAAATTCACTACTGTGCAGGTGGGAAAAGTAGGAAGAGCTGGTGAAAGAGAATGAGAAGGAGGGGGAAAATGAATGAGTGTGATATTTTGATGAATTTCCTAATTCAATGTTGTATTTGTTCTGAAGCTTTCCTTGCTGCACATACCTAAAATTGATAACTTACAATTTATTTCTTCCCCACCCTAAATCCATGTGGGTATGTATATGTGAGTGCATTTGTCTGTGCTAGATTATAATGTTTCATAGTCAAAGCAAATTTTGGGACCTTAATACTATGCACATTTCCTAAATCGTGTATATTTCTCCTTTTGCATAGATACTAAACTTTTTATATCCATTACTAATGAGTTAAGTGAATTTTTTTTATTATTTTGTGCTCAACTGTCCTCTTGGATAATAAATTAAGGGAACATTGTTGGATAATTTTAATATAACTTGTTTTCCTATTTTAATTTAATACATAACCATGAATCAAACTAAAGGGTTATTTTTATGTTTTTTTTCCATTGTTTATGCCACAGGCCAATGTCCCTCAAAGTATACTTTTACTTTTTTTTTCCACATAGCATAGAGTAAATATGAAGCCATATATATATGTTTGCCATGTCTGTATCTAAGTTGGCTGCATTTTCTAGAGTAGATAATTGAAGCTTCGAATTTATGTAAGAAATTCTGTTCACAATGTAACTATGTTTTGGAGGTCAAGAAACTATATTCACAAACTCTGTATTAAAGCAAGTCAAATATACTTGGGAGGCTGAGACAGAAGGATAACAAGCTCAAGGACAGCTTTGGCAACTTAGCAATACCCTGTCTCAAAAATAAAATTAAAAGTGCTGAAAATGTAGCTCAGAGCTAGACCTCCCATGCATGAAGCCCTGGGTTAAATCTGCAGTACCAAATGCACACATACACACACCAAAAAAAGATTGATTACTTGGACATAGTTTATCATATACAAAATATTGAAAATTTCCTAAAATAACATAAGAATTCAAAGATTATGTCATACTCATATGCATGCCAACTGATTATTTTCAAATTATCAGTATTTCTCAGGAGGAACTCTAAAATTCATTTTAGATAACATAAATGAAAGAAAATGTATATCAAGGAAAATAATACTTTGTTATGATTTCTTTTTAGCAATATAGCGTTTGCTACAAAAATAAGTCTGACATATCAATTACCAATTTAATTAAATTTATTTGTATGTCTATCAGTTATAGGTAAAAATAAATTTTTTCATCAGAAAGTTCTTGTCTTTTCACATAATTTTTTTTCAGGATTTTTTTAAAAACTGTGGGTCTATATACATTTGATATTAAAATATCTTGTCTAGATGACAGGGTTAGCATTCTATTTAAAATACAGCCAAATGTCACTAAGATCTGTATTTCCTAAGCTATTTGTGTACGGTGACAGGTATTTCTATGTATATGTCAGTGTACATACATATCATTTTATATAATTTTATACAATTTCAGTGATTGCATTTTAGAGCAAAAGCAGAGACAAGATTAGTTAACTCAAAATCATGAATACTTATACTATATTTTAAACAAGATAATACTTAAATAGTTATTGGATTTGTATTATAATGTGAACAACAATATTTTCTGCTAATGATAGAAACATGAGTAAAATATAATACCTGATTTTAAGGACGTCAAAATGAGAGGAGAAAAGAATGTATGCAACCAACTGCATCTCATAATTATCAGATGTGTTCCAGTGAAATGGATAAATTATTATGGGAATACCGAGACAAAAAAATGAGTGCTTGAATTAGCTTTTGGAAATGGCTTCCCAGAAAAATCAGGTTGTGACAAAACTTGCGTTGTTTCTCTAGTGTGAAAGAAACAGAACAGAAATGTGATAGAGCATGATTCAAGCAGATATACAAGTAAGTAGAAACTATGTCTGATTTATATTTGCATTATTATGGCTTAATATACGTTTGGGTGTAATAATAAATAATAAATAACTTTACTGCATTAAGATTTATAGGCTGACTAAAAAGTGGAAGCAAGTGACTGAAGAAGATTGACAAGGGAGACATTGCGACAATGACAGAGGCTGAAGAAAGTAAATTATGATGAGATTGATATTGCCATTAGACTACCTACTTTAGAATTTAGAAGTTTTTTTGTAGAAAACACAAAATTTGGGGATGTTTCTAAACGCATCTTCAACATTTTTAGTACTCTGAAAGATTCAGAAATGGAAAGTGATAACATGGCATTGTACCATAAAGTAAAGAATTTGAGAAATGAAAGAGACTATAATACTTCTTATTTGAAACTAAGAAGAGATGAGAGGAAGACCCAAAAAGTAGAGCAGTTACCTATATTTTGAGAGATAAGTAACAGGAGAATATTGCCCAAAGCATTGAGTTAATTTATTTAACAAACAATTTATAAGCCTTTATAATATGCAAAGAAATCATAATCTGCAATAAATTGTAGTGGCAATCCTTTACAAGTATAATATAATCATAAGTACTGTCTTCTCATTATAATGAATAATGAAATATATAATACAATGCCATAAGTGGCTAAAAAATAAAAGAAAATATATAATCAGTCCAATTTTCTCAAAAAAAAAAAAAGAAAATGAAGTGTGATTTTTCAGTTTTTCTTCTTTAAGGACACTTAAAATCATTTAGTTAATGAAAGTCTTTGTTGTTTTTGAAATAGTATACAACTGGCCTCCATAACAGACACACACGCACACATACACACACACACACACACACACACACACACACACACATTTTCCCCCCTGAGAACTGGGGATATTTTTCTAGGACACTTCCCATGGATACCACAATCCATAGATGTTCGCATGTCTTGTGGAAAATGGTGTAGTGTCTAGATATAAATAGCGTATAGTCTCTTATTCACTTTAAGTCTTCTCTGCATTATTCATAATACCTAACTAACACAATGTAAATGCTATTCAAATAGGTTGTTGTTTTACTGTATTTTAGGGAATATTGACAAGAAAGAAGTATGTATATGTCCAGTACAGATTATATTTTTCTAATTTTTCTAGCTATAGTTGGTTGAATCTATGGATGCAATACCTATGCTTATGGAGGGCTGACTCTATATGTGTATATCTTCTTATGTGTGTCTATACATTCAAAACAAAATATTGTGATATGTTGGATTTTTTTTCTCAAACAGCATTTTTAGTTATCTATGGCCAAACAAATGTGGACAGAAAAACAATGAGTTTAGATAATTTGTTGACTTTTTTGGATACTCAATATACACAATTTAAAATATAACCTACTACTTTGCATACTGACTAATACATTGGTGTTTCCACCATTTAAATATAATTTACTTATTATTTCAAATATGGACTTCTTACTAGGATTTTTCAGGAGGTTTGGTCTAACATGGGAAAATAAACTAAAATATGATTTTATAGAAATTTGGGTTTTTTCCTGTTTTTATTGTATAACAGTTGAATATAAAAAGTTGAAAAACAACACAAATAGTGAACTTCCTTATATTATTCCTTCTACACAATACTTCCAGGTTATTTTTTATTCTTTCTAAGGATTTGCATTGCAATGATTCTATAAATCTTTCTTAACTCCTACAAGGATGGTTGATTTTTAGAATGCTATTGAAACCAAACTTGTGGGACAGGTAATTCCTATGTGGCAAACCTATTTGCACACTGCCATCAGCATGCAATGACAAGATATAAAAACTGTCAGAGCAATTCATGTGAAGAACATCACACCAAATAACATCATAGAGGACCCATGTAACCAATAATAACACATTTTTCTTGATCTGTTTAACACTGTACATATAATAAAATATTCGCCTGATTGCATTTATTTGCATTTACATTTTATTCCTATAAACAATAAACATACACACATATCCACAAAGTTTCCAGTGCATTAAGTTCCATTGATAAGAAATATGAGACACAGGCAGAAGTGGAGACTCTCTGAGAGATGCAAACCTTTATTACCACACGGCACTGCTGAAGTAGTTCTAGCCAGCAATTCCATAGGCACTTAAATCTAAATTAGTTAATGGTCCTTGTCAGCAGCCTGCCGTTCTAGGGATGCTGCAAAGTATTTCTTTCTTCCAGTCACAGACAGCCTTGGCTGGAGTGAAGTATATTGAGGAAATAAGGCATGTGTCATCAATGAAATATATTGGATCTCTAATGTGTATTTCCTGGAAGCTGTTATTAATCCCAAATTTCTCAGACTGAATGTCTAGTAGCTGCCAAAAGGAAATAGTGGTGATGACAGAGCAACTAAGACTTTAAAAGTTAAATATCTTCCAAGTATAGATAATTGATTACTAGAACTCAATATATATATATATATATATATATATATATATATATTTTATACATATATATATACCTTTGAATAAAAACTTATTTTAAAGCAAAACTACATTTTGTTTAAGAAGTAGTGACTTAAAACAATAGCACACTATTTAGCTTAACATTAAATTGTAGTCACATCTATCATTGTATTGAAAATAAAGTATTATTGAGTCTTGGTCATTTGGCTAATATCAAGTTAAAAGAAAATATTGATAAGCTGTGCCTCATTGAGCTACTTATTAAACATTTCTTGCCCCAGAGTGGTCTTCTATAAAAAAAGTATAATAATGCACTTTTTTATCAAGGTTTTTTTTTTGTGTGTGTGTGTGTGTGTGCAGTGAAAACACACTTAAAGTTCTTAGAACAGTGCCTTCCATCTAGTGGACAAAATAAGAGTATATGGCAAAAGGCAAATAAATGAATAAGAGTTAAAAAAACTAATCACAGAAAATTCAGCTTGAATGTCGGTTTAAGGAGACAGGATCATGGAGATATCACTCTATCATTTGGGAGCTCAAGGTTCACGTACAAATTCCTTAATCTTGCTACACAGCATCTGTGAAATGGAAATACTAGTTTCATGATGATAATATGGGAATTAAAGGAGCAAGTTCCTATAATGCAGTATATTGGTTAAAACAGATGTTCAATAA
This sequence comes from Urocitellus parryii, assembly GCF_045843805.1. Lineage (NCBI taxonomy): Eukaryota > Metazoa > Chordata > Mammalia > Rodentia > Sciuridae > Urocitellus > Urocitellus parryii. Next base: position 192,177,101 of record NC_135532.1, read on the forward strand.
AAAAGAGGAAACATATTCTATCTTCTCTTACCACTAATTAGAGCTGGGCTCATCTCTGGGTTAGTCTCCACTTGTTCATCTTTCTGACCTATTCTGAACCAGATTCAAACTTCTATCAGCACTTTGATACTAAGTCTTTCTAAGCAGTACTTGTAGTGCAAACCTGTTAAGAAGAAAAACCTCAGGGTGCTACTGCCAGAGGCATGTCTGAAAGTATTAACCTAGGAAGTCACTTAGAATCAATGCCTTCTGAAAAATGGAGAAGACTTGATCTGCTAGAATTCACCTTGGAAGTCATTCTCTTTTTTATCAAAAGCTGGAGCCAAAGAAGATTTATAGAATGAATGAGATGAAGTTCAACACAGCACAGAACTGCACTTACAATGGGTGAAGTCTCTACATTTTTGTTCAAAGAATCAGCAATTGCAGACATAAAATGAAGTTAATTTCCAAGCACTAATATAAAAATATGACCATTTAAACTCAGCCTAATTTACAATATGTAAAATGATTAATTGATGAAAAAAAGCATAAATGAAAAATAAGATAACTCCTAGAGGAAAAAAGTAAAATTATTAATTTTAATTGCATCTGCATGAAGAATATGTTTGTTTATGTTGAGAGCTGTTTGCTAACAGGATATTATGGTGGATACGATATGATACTATTTGAGTGCAAAATCAGGAATATTTATATTGTATTTATGTATTTTATGCATATTAAGCACATGAAATAAATACAGAGGTAAATAAAAGCAATATAATTCTAAATAAAAAAATATTTGAACAGTTTATGAAGAAAAGGAAAACTAACAAGTTGAAGGGATTACTCTAAAGTCATCAGGGGAAAAGGACCAAAGAAAGAAAGTATGACCACAACTATATGAAAGTGAATTAATTATTTCCCTGTTATCTGTTCACTATACAAAAGAATAAAATTTTGAAAATAAGCAGGAAATAGAGCTGGATAAGTAGGAGTGGGGCCATAGAACCCTAAACAACTACAATAGCAGTCTTAACTGGTAGTAATATCACAAGGCTGAAAGAGTCCTAATTAAGAATACAATGTAGAATTTAGGGAAAAAAATCATAACAGTTGGACTGCATGTGATCTAGCAGGAAACTTTGGATATATGTACATACATGTAGAGACTCTAGATTTTAAATACACAGTCAAACTGTATTTACAAAATAATTCATCAATAAATCAACAGTCATAAAATTTCAGATACCATTGTACAAGAATTGAGGGAATTTCTTTTTCTTAAACTGGGACTGGAAAACTTTAGAATCTGATGGAGTGGAGTTCAAAACATAACAATGCATTCATATTTTTTTAAGTATGAAGAATTCGTAATCTGTAAGACTCATAATTTATATAAGAAAATATATTAAATGACTATTGTATGTTAAAATACATGATACAGAGATAAAGGGCCTCTGACCTTGTTAATAAAAAAAAATGCTCATTCAGGTGAGAGAATGTTGAATAGAATCAGACAAAGAGTACTAGAAATGTTAGAGGAAATTTATAGAAACAGTATGATCAAGGCAAAAGTTAGGGCATTGATGATGTGTTTAGGTAGTTAGCAGGAAATTAAGCTTTTGTTAAACTAAGAAAGCCAGAATTTACTAGTAACTATATGTTCAACTTTTCAAAGACTATTCTTCAAAGATGGAGCAGTCTATCCAAAAAGTATGCAAATACATTCAGAAGATGACACTTTAAAATATTACAAGTAGATCCTTATGAATACCATATAAGGATAAAGAAATTAAAGGGAAGCAAAAGCAAGCTAATGTGGAATTAATGTGGAAGCATGTAGGAAGCCACTGATGAAGTATAATTAGGGAATTGAAAGAGTTTTAGAAACTTACTTGGATGGTGTAGTGAATACAGTTGATATTCTGCCCAGATGATAACTATCTTTTTTCCAAAATATTAAATCTATTTTTTTTTTTTTTGTAATACAGCTTCCACTGTGGCTATATCCACCTGGATCCCAGCTGCCAAACAGTAGAGAACTGCCCTCAGCCATGGTGACCTGCTTAGCATGTCCTTATAATCCCGACTATCTAAGAAATTCCATAGCCAAAGGGCTGTGGGGAATACAAGGCTGGTCCAAGGGAAGCAGAAACCCTGTGGAATAGTTCCTGCTTTAGCAGACCCCAAGGGATTCAGCTGAAAGAAGGATTCCTGCTAAGACCTGGTTGCACTTTTGCTGTATCTAGAATCTCTCAATTCCCTTCTCTAAATTAGAGCACTACCTCACTGAGTTGTTTGCAAGACCATTACCAAGTGAGAATTTTCTTTAGAGAATCAAACCTAAATGAGTCATTTATGTAGAGAATGGGCCCGCATGGTAGTCAGAAGATTGGGGAGGAAGAGTTAAGTCTATAATCGAAGTACTTATAGGGATCCTACCAAAACTTAGATTAGAAATAATGAAGAGAAAGAATAAAGCATAGCACATAGAATAGTAAGAAGATAATTTCCATTTCCATGCAGGGTTTAATTGATAAAACAAATATTCATGTTAAGGGATAAGGGAAAGTCAAAGATAACATCAAGCTCTGGTTGTTGGTCTTACCACACTCTAAAACATAATGCATTCAATAAATTTATGCAAACATTCAAATACACAGAAACAAGACTAAATTTTTAAAAATATGTATGCACTTAAAAAGTCATCAAAAACAGTAAAATAGGTATCTGGATTGAGAACAGGGCATGGGATCAAGGATGAAGAAGAAAATTACAGCATCATAAGAAAGGGTTTTATGCTGGAGAAATAATAATGATGTTTTATGATGTCAAGTATGTAATTATCTTAGCATTCCCTTTTTCTACTACTGAAGTAGGAAAACCATGAAAAAGAAGAGGGTAGACTAAGTGAAAAATAATTGAAGGGAGAAGAGGTTAGGCATCAAAATTTGGATATTCTAGGCAGAAAGGTAAAGATTATAGAGTAGACTTGAGAAAATCCTTGAATCCAATTTATTCATCTGTAATGAGAAAGCACTTATATATACAGTGAGACATAAATTCTATACTATGTGTAAAAATGTCAATTTCAGCATACCTTGCTTACCTCTTTTCCTGTGATCACAGCTAATTATGCATTGATACACTGAAAACTCTGTATATTTGTTTTTTCTTCTTAATATCAGAGCTCCTGAATTTGCCCTTCCAACTTGCTAGCATTTCTTTTTACCTGACCCACTTCTAAACTAAGGACTTCTCTAGCCTTATGCCCTCCACTTTACTATTCTCTGTTCATCCAGGCCAATTTGCCAAAATAAATAGCATATAACTACCACATACATTTGCTTCATGAATCAATTTGACTATTTTAAGAGTGCAAACCTAATTTTTTTGTGTGTGTGAACAGGTAAGGCGGAAAGGGAATCTATTATTCTCCATATAATTTCTTAGTTTGTGTTATTGCTACCTAAGATTAAGTCCCTTAATCCAAAGAAGAGAAAATAATTCCCTGGTAATTAATTGGTATATATAAAGTACACTTAAAAAATAAAGGTAGGGAATTATTTTGATTATGTTTCTATAGGGTCATAAATACATCTTGGCCAAAATACCTAAGGAAGAAGATTCAGATCTCATAGTGGCAGTTTAAGTTAGAGTAGGGTGTGGACTATATACAGAACGTGAACTGAAGAAATATATAAAACTGAGATTTTTTTAACTTGCTTATGTTACTTTATTTTTTATTTGTTTTAATTAGTTATACCTGACAGTAGAATGCATTCTGACACATCATGGAGTATAACTTCTCATTCTTCTGGTAGTATATGATGAAGAATTATACCAGTCATGTAATCATATATGCACACAGGGTCATACCTCTGATTCATTCTATTATCCTTCTTAACCTCATACCTCCTCCCCTGTCTTCAGTCCCCTCTGTCTAATCTCAAGTACCTCTATTCTTCCTTAACTGTCACCCACATTGTGATTTAGCATAGGCATATCAGAGAAAACATTAGGCCTTTGTTTGGAACTGGCTTATTTCACTTAGCTCCACTTATTCGCCAGCTTCATCCCTTTACCAGTAATAATTCCATTCTTCCTGAAATATTAGCTTTATTTCAGTGTAAACAATTTATTACAGGTGTAACAGAAGTTATGCCTGTATCTATGCATGAAATTTCAAAACTAAATTTAGAAGTAATATTCCATTTTGTACAAATACCACAACTTTTTTACCCATTCATTTATTGCAGGGCACCTAGGTTGGTTCCATAATTTAGCTGTTGTGAATTGAGCTGCTATAAACATTGATGTGGCTGTGTCACTGTAGTGTGCTGTAGTATTCTTTGGGTATAAACTGAGGAGTGTGATAACTGGGTCAAATGACAGTTCCATTCCAAGTTTCTTGAAGAATCTCCATACTGCTCTCCATAGTGGTTGCCCCAATTTGCAGTCCTACCAGCAGTGTATGAGTGTACCTCTTTCCCCACTTCCTTTCCAACATTTACCGTTGCTTGTATTCTTGATAATTGCCATTCTGACTGGAGTGAAATGGAATCTCAGTGTAATTTTAATTTACATTTCTTTAATTGCTACAGATGTTGAACATTTTTTCATATATTTGTTGAGTGGTTGTATTTCTACTTCTGTTAAGTGTCTGTTAAGTGACCACAAGCAGCAGGGCTAGATGTAATACAAATGGTTTGGGAGGCTGAAGCAGGAGGATCACAAGTTCAAAGCTAGCCTCAGCCAAATGAAGCACTGAGAAACTCAGTGAGACTCTGACTCTAAATAAAATCCAAAATAGGGCTAAGGATGTGGCTCAGTGATTGAGTGCCCTGAGTTCAATCTTGTGTACCAAAACAAACAAACAAAAATAAGAGACCACATACAAAAGCCAAGGCTATGAGAGGTCTCAGTCAACTAGTCAACTAGAACATGATAACAGTTTCTTGTAATCGGGACCAGGTAGCATTCATTCCTTTCAAGCACAAAATTAGGGAAGAGATGGAGAAGAGATCCTGAAGGATAGATAACAAGGAAAAATATTGGGGCTGGGATACTAACGTATAAACCCATCCTTCTGGTTTCAAGTCAAATCTCTCATAAAAGAATGCTTATTCTCCCTGTTTACACAGGCACAGAAAAATGTATACATGTGAATATATTGCACAATATCCACCTGGAATAGAAATCTATCTGTAGTAACAAAATGATATGTTGTCTACGTAATTTAGATCTTTCCAAAATAGAGGGGGCTGGTGCTAGAGCAGTAGTTTCAAAGTTGTTTTTTTAAATTTTATTATTATTATTTTCTCTATTCCTGATATTAAAAATATATTACTATATGATATGATTGAATACTCATTCATTCACAAATATATACAATTATATAACATTTATCTTTTGATTTTCCTTCCTTTTTTTCCTATTTCATTACTCCTCACTATCCTTCTTTTACTTCCTTTCCTCTTCATTCTTTTTCTATCTGTATTTCTAAACCTTTACATTCTTCATTTTTCTTCCTTTCCCTAAGTATAATTCTTTATTGAGTGTATGTATGTGTGTGTTTCTCCCCAAGTAAAAAGGATTACCTTTAAGACTACTTGGCTGAAATGGCTAACTTATTTTATGCTATCTTTTCCTGTGAGCATTGTTTTTACATGCTCTATAAACAATACTACATCACAGCATTAGGATGACTGAAGGGATTCTAATAAGCTAAATCGTGACTGCCTATAATTGAGATTTAAAACAGATCCTAAAACACAGCCATTTCTCCAAAGTATTAAAACATACAGAAAACATTTAAAAAAATTTACAACCATATTTTTACTACTGATTATTTATACGATATAAAAGAATATTGGAAAATTTATACTAAATCAAGAGTTTTTTTCTATATTTCTCTATTTTGGGGCCAATTCATTAAAATAATACATTCACCAATTGGCTAAGCAGCTAGTTTTTTTTTCCTATTATTTTTCCAGCTTCTTTTAGACAAAAATCTGAACTTAAATACACATAATTTATTCTTTACACTATCAAATATTGATAAATTTATTACTTGTGTCATCCTTATAAGCTAAAAGCTTGCAAGTGATTCATGCAACTATACACCTGAAAACCCATATACAGAATCTCAAAAAGGTCAGGTCATATGGCAAGGAAAGGCAATACAAATCAGATTACCATTTGAACAGTGAGTTGATATTGATGAAGGAACAAAACTTGTAGATACCTGAAACATTGCATGATAGGGGTAAAGCAACTACAGTTGGCCTTAAAGCAGCCTGTAAGTGGCATTCTTGAAGCTTGAAGACTGGAAAAGAAGCTAACGTTGCTGCAGTGGAAAGAGAAAGAGGGAGTTGACATTAGAAAAGTAAGGCAGGCAATTTAGTGGGATCCTTGGATTTTATTCCGAGTGAGATAGGAATCAGTGGAGGACTTTGAACAAGGTCAAATAAACTGTTTTATGTTTTGTCATGCCCAATATGCTGTGTTTTTTTAAACTTTCTTTTAGTTGTAGATGGACACAATACCTTTACTTTGTTCGTTTACTTTTACTTGTTGCCTGGGATCAAACCCAGTGCCTCATGCATGCTAGGCAAGTGCTCTACCACAACCCAGGCCCCCAATATAATGGTTTTATTAAAGAAAAGATTGACATTTGGATGACAGGATATTAGTAGAATGGTAGTGCAGTTTCTAAATTATGAAAAAATGCATAGTGGAAATTAAAGATATAAGGTCTGTAATTTTCAGTATTTCTCTCCTTTTTTCAAAAATATTGTATCAATTTATTAAGTTAGATTTTTAAGTTCTCACCTATATTTTGCCTTATATATGCTTTGAAGCTTAGTGAACACTTTCATCAATATTAGTGATCAGGGTAAGAATAAAAATTTAAAAAATAAGATATTTCCACAGTATAGAAAAATCTTTTATAGACTTGTGTTATGGTTGATTAGGAGATGGTCAGGCACAGAGGGGAGGGAAAAAAAAATTACAGATTTAAAAGAGCAAATGTAAAGACCCAGAGGGAGGAAAGATCTTATCATAGTCCAAAAAGTGAAAGAAGTCAAAGTGACATAAAAATAAGGGTGAAGTGAGTGGCTACAAAGCTGAAGATAAAGGCAGGAATCAGGTAATGCAAGGCCTTTAGATTATTGAGTTAATTTCACATTTTATCCTAAAAGAAAAGACACTCGTTGAAAATTTCTATTGGGCAGCTTATACTATATTGTTTCATTTAAAAAAAAAATTACTCTGAGCTCTCCAAGGCATAAAACTGGGACAGGGAGGGACATGTAAAAAAGAGAAAGTTAAAACATAGATCATTGAAGAAGACTGACACTACCAGACTTCAATATTCACCTTAAATCTACAGTAACCAAGATATGGTACTATTTGAGAAAGAATAGACAATAAATAATGAAAGGAATAGAAACATAGAATACACTAAAATAATAGCTAATAGAACAAGTGGATATCCACATGCAAAAATTCAATATAGACATAGACCTAACATCTTTCAGAAAAAAAACAATCATAACTCAAAATGGATCACAGACTTAACTATGAAACACACACAAAAAAATCAACTTCTATAAGGTAACATAGGAGAAATCTAGATAGATAATCTTGTGTTTAAAAATGACTTTTCAGATCCAACATGGAAAATACGTTGCTCAAAATAATTGATAAAATGGATTTTATAAAATTAAATTCTTCTCTTTATGAAATTAAATTCTCCTATGGAAAGAATGAGAAAATTCACAGAATTAAACAAAATGATTGCAAAAACACATTTGATAAAGGAATATTATCTAAAATAAGAAAAGTAACTTCTAAGACTCAACAATAAGAAAACAAACAATTCATTCAAAAATGGGCAAAAGACATTAACAAATACCTCAGCAAAGAAGATGGTAAACAAGCATATGAAAAGATCTAAACTAAAGTTAAAACAAGGAGATTTCACTGTACACTAATTAGTTCGATTTCAAAATTGTAAGTGAAAGGAAAAAAATGATAAAGTTATATAAATATAGGGTTGGAATGGAATGCTATAATATTGTAATGACTCCTGATATAGTATTACTAATGTTTTTATAATTAAGAATTAAGTCCATTACGTAAACTGAAATGGGGAATATCATGTGAAGATCCAAGAAGAGATAGGTATGATGCCTCTATAAACCAGTGATTTTCAGTAAATGCTAAACGCCAGGAAAAAGGCTTGGTACACATTCTTCCTCACAGCTCTCAGAATGAAATAGTATGGAGGACATTTTGATTTGAGAAATTAGTTTCTAGAAGTATAATATAATAATATGTAATTATATTAAGACAGTAGTAGCTCTTTGATAAAGCAGCCCTAGCAAATGAACAAAAGAAGTGTTAAAGCTAATATTATTTAAATTATCCTTGTATAGAAAAATCACATAACGTACTCATAACTAGATCATCCTAATGAATAAAATTTTAATAGGGGGATATGCACACATTTAAAGGTTGCTTTTATTCTGCAAAATGTCATAAGTTCAACTATAATGTTTTTAGTATATCCTGTGTGCTTAAAGAATGTTAATAAAAAACGAGTAAGTTTTATATATTTTATGTCTGTTTATACTATCCATATGAAATAAGAACCTGTACACATCACAAAATTAACATAAAATTGCTACCAATTCTATGAAACCCAAAACAACCATAGGAAACACAAACCAAACATAAAAATTCCACTATAATAGTGGAATTTCAGTCTTCATCTTGTATGATGCCCAGGTGGAAAAAAAAAATCTTTCATTTCCCAGGATAAATCCCACTTGATCAAAGTAAATAATCCTTTTGTTCTGTTGTTGGTTTTAATTTGTTAATATTTTGTTGGGGACTTTTTCCCTTTCTGTTTATCAGGAATACTGAACTGTTAATTTTCTGTTGTTGTAGTGTTCTTGTCAGGTTTTGGAATCAAAATAATTCTGGCTTCATAAAATGAGTTTTGAAGGTTTTTTCTTCAACTTTTTGAAAAGTTTAAGAATTGAAATTAGTTCATTATTTGGCATTGAAGACTTTGCTGATCTGGATTTTTCTTTGATAGCAGACTATTTATTAATGACTCAGTCTCCTAGAGTTATGTTCAGATTATCTATTGCATCATAATTCTTTCTTGGGAGGCTGTATGTTCTAGGAATTTATTAATTATTTCTAGGTTATTAAGTTTATTGCTACATAGTTGTTCATGGCAGTCTTATATGATCCTTTGGTTTTCTATAATGTCAGTTGTAATGCATCATCTTTCATTTCTGATTGTGAGTCTTCCCTTTCTTTCTCTTAATATTTTTTTCAAGATTTGCTGATTTTATTGATTTCTTAAAAATAAAAAAAAAAGCTGAGGCTGGCCTTAAACTGGTTATTCTTTCATCTCAACCTCCTGAGTTGCTAGGGTTAGAAGTATATGCTACCATTCCCAGTCACCCTACTTTCCTTTTATGTTTATCCTTACCTGTGAAGTGGGTATCATGTAGGTAACAATCTACATAATGGGATAAAATATTTGCAATTCATATATCTCATATGGGACTAATACTCAAAATATATAAGGAATATATAAGGTATTCAAATAACTCAATTAAAAATGGTCAAAGAATTTGTATGCACATTTCTCAAAAGAAGATATACAAGTGACCAACAGGTATGTGAAAAAAAATGTGCAACATTATCAATTACCAGACAAATGCAAATAGATACTACAACATGATGTTAATTTATTTCCACTAGAATGACTAACAAAAGACAATAAGTGTAGCATACATTGTAGAAGAAAATGATCCTCTATATATTGTTGGTGTAAATATATATTAAAACAACCATTATAGAAAATATAATGGAAGTTCCTCAAAAAAACTAAAATAAAAATAGATATATTATACAATCCAGCAATTACACTATTATAAGTAAACCTAAAGGAAAAGATAAGTGTTTTAAAGAGATACATGCACTGCCATTTTCTTTGCAGCAGTATTCACATTGACAAGAGATTGAAAAAACTGTGTCTATCAATTAGAGAATAAATAGAGAAAATGTGGCATAAATCGAAAATGAAGTACTCTTCTATTTTGCCATTTGAAACAATATACATAAACTTAGATGACATGTTAAGTGAAATAAACTAGGCATAGATTGACAAACATCACATACTTTCACTTACATGTGGAGTAAAAAAGAAAAAAAGCTGAACTCATAGAAGTAGATATTAGGGCTAAGAACGGGGGAGGGGAAATATGGAAGAGGCATTGCCAAAAAGATACAAAATTTCCATTTGATTGATAGGAAAAAATAATCTGGTTATTTTGTTAAAGAACTGTGACTGTATTTCATAATAATGTATTATATTCTTGAAAATGACTAAGGAGTAGATATTAATTATTCTCACACACACACACACACACACACACAAGATTATTACTTATGTTAATTAGCACAACGAGCCATTACAAATTGTGTATGATTTCAAAACAATATATACACAGTAAATATACTCAATTTTTATCAATTACATTTTTAAAATGTTATTAATAAAAAAGACAGGAAATTTTAAGCTATTTCTATAGAATCCCATGTTTTTAAGTTCAAAATATTTGATGATTTCAGTAAAAAAATGTAAGTTAATGTTAATTAGAAATGATTTATAGCTTCTCTTAAACTTCACCTAATAGATTCTGTTATCTCTCTATATTTGTCTTTATTTTGATCTTATCTTATTCTACTTTTTGACATTAGTAGGCATTTATTATAAAAATAAATGTTTTCTTTTCAATTTTCTGGTTGGGTACTCAAGTTAAAAATGTAAAATTATAACCCACATATAACTTGGGTCTTATTAGCATAATATCATTAGAAACTCTAATCACTGAAAGTTACCCACCTTCTCTGATTTGTATTAAATTCACAAATTTATTCTGAGGAAAAAAATAAATTTAATTCCTATTTATTATTTACAATATGAAAGTAAGTATTGTATATCATATAGATTACTAAATATTTGAAGCCAAGCCAAGCATTCAAACATAAAATAACTAACATCAAGTGACTAATGTTCACAATGATCAAAGTCAAGTGATAAAATCAAATCAGATCAAATTCATAATATGGATGATAAGAAAACATTTTTTTTTTACTAGGTAAAGGAATATTTCATGAAATTTTACTCAGAGGAATTAATCATCTAAAAAATAAAATAAAAAGGGGCTACAAGGTTTCACATGCACATCATGATAAAGTAACAAGGTATACATATTATCGTATTTTTTCATACATATAAGAATCTAAGTACTTTCAAGGAAAAAAAAACAGAGTTTTTTTTTATGGTAAGAAAAAAGTAGGTGATAACAAATGACATAATGGAAAAATTGAGCCACATAAGAACTCATGGCACTCTGTGAGTGCTCTCTCACCTGTCATAATTTCTGAAATTCTTTTTTTTTTTCCCTACAAGAACAGTATCGTGTGTCCTTAGGAAAACTGCCTATTATGATTCTTATCTCTTCAGTTTTCACTTTGATAAATCCAATTTCTTCTCAGAAATTGCTTCAGATTTTGATTAACCAGGAAAAACAGTCATGTCACATATATCCTTCTTCCTCTTACCCATATGAACATTCTTAATTGGATTGATCTGAGCATTCTTTAATAATATATCTGACATTGATCCTAGAACCCTCAATATAAAGCTTCAGCCGACCAGCTTGAATTAGCTCATGGACAAGTCTGTGTAGTCAATTAACAATAACTATTTCATGCTGCTACTCATCAATCTGGGTAAAATAACTGTCTCTCCAAATTTATTTTAAATGTGAGTACTAAGTAAGTGTGTATTGTGTCTTTTTTTTTTTTATTGGTCGTTCATAACATTACATAGTTCTTAATACATCATATTACATGGTTTGATTCAAGTGGATTATGAACTCCCGCTTTTACCCCGTATACAAATTGCTGTATCACATCAGTTACCCTTCCATTGATTGACATATTGCCTTTCTAGTGTCTGATGTATTCTGCTGTCCGTTCTATTGTCTACTATCTCCCCTCCCCTCCCCTCCCCTCCCCTCCCCTTTTCTCTCTCTACCCCTTCTACTGTAAATCATGTCTTCCATTTGTATTCTCTTGACTTACCCCTCCTTACCTCTTATATGACATTTTGTATAACCCTGAGGATCGCCTTCCATTTCCATGCGATTTCCCTTCTCACTCCCTTTCCCTCCCACCTCTCATCCCTGTTTACTGTAAATATTCTTCTCAAGCTCTTCGTCCCTACCCTGTCCTTGTTTACACCCCTTATATCAAAGGAGTCATTTGGTATTTGCTTTTTAAAGATTGACTAGCTTCACTTAGCATAATCTGCTCTAATGCCATCCATTTCCCTCCAAATTCTATGATTTTGTCATTTTTTAATGCAGAGTAATACTCCATAGTGTATAAATGCCACATTTTTTTTATCCATTCATCTATTGAAGGGCATCTAGGCTGGTTCCACCGTCTTGCTATCGTGAATTGAGCTGCTATGAACATCGATGTAGCAGTGTCCCTGTAGCATGCTCTTGTTAGGGCTTTAGGGAATAGACCGAGAAGGGGAATAGCTGGGTCAAATGGCGGTTCCATTCCCAGCTTTCCGAGAAATCTCCATACTGCTTTCCATAGCGCTAGAGTTAACAAATAGAATCAACAAATGGGACTTACTCAAACTAAAAAGTTTTTTCTCAGCAAAAGAAACAATAAGAGAGATAAATAGGGAGCCTACATCCTGGGAACAAATCTTTACTCCACACACTTCAGATAGAGCCCTAATAACCAGAATATACAAAGAACTCAAAAAATTAGACAATAAGATAACAAATAACCCAATCAATAAATGGGCCAAGGACCTGAACAGACACTTCTCAGAGGAGGACATACAATCAATCAACAAGTACATGAAAAAATGCTCACCATCGCTAGCAGTCAGAGAAATGCAAATCAAAACTACCCTAAGATACCATCTCACTCCAGTAAGACTGTATTGTGTCTTTTAAGACAAGATTTTCCTTTTAATAGGTGTGCAACGAACATATATTCATAATAATGGTTACAAAAGGAGTGGGCTAGGACTGGGCAATAATCAGTATTTTTACATATTTCAACTCATGAAGTGTCACTATTGCTGGTCATTAAATGTCTCCTATTCTTTTCAGAATATTTGGCAGTATATTGTATATCCCCACTTATTTGATGTTAAATTTACTCAAGGTTTGCCAAGTTCAGTGTTTCTCAAATTTCATTATTCCTCAGAATCTACAAAGGGCTTCTAGAAATAGATTTCTAGGTTTCAATTCTAGAATAACTGAGAGGAATAGAAACTAAATTTCTAATAAGTTACTAAGTTGTTCTGATGTTGCTGGTCAGGCAACAAACTTTTGGTACCACATTTTATGAATTCTTACTGAAAAGGCAATAATTTTTGAAAGCCAGTGAATGATTGGCAAAACTCCCTTTTCTCTCTCTCCTCTGTGGAAACCTCAACATCCAACTGGCAGTGTGTGTTGGGTTGTTATGGTTAGGATATATAGTGTCCTCAAAAGCTCCTGTGTTAATGCAGGAATGTTCAGAGGTGAAATATTTGATTATGAGAGCTGCAACCTATTTCGTCCATTATAGTTTGAGTGAACCACTGGGCTAGGTGATAACTCTGGGCTTCTGAGGTATGGCTGGATGAAGATGGGTTGCTGGGAGTGTGCTCAGATAGGGGTTACCTTCCATATGGCCCCTTCCTCTCTCTGCTTTGTGGAAACCATCAGGTAAACAGCTCCCCTCCACCATTACATTCTGCTATGATGTTCTGCCTCACCTGGGACCCAGATCAGGAGGACTTGGAGGACTATAGACTAAACCTTTAAAAAGGTAAACAAAAATATACTTTCCTTCTTCTAAGTTGTTTTTGTCAGGTATTCTGGTCAGAGTGATCCAAAGTTGACTACCATAAGGACTTGTCTACTAGCTTGGGTGCTACACTGAAGACATGCAGCAGAGCTCATACTTGGTAAATATGTAATGTGAGTGACAGTTAAAACTTTTTGTTCAAGTAACTAAAATTTTCCTGTTGTTGGTTTTCAAAGCATGCACAGAGATTGAAGTAGTAGCTCCCTGGTATGTCACCTGCTAAGCATGCAATTCAATCCCCAGCACTGATTAAAAAAAAAAAAACTGAATCTAATTGACAATTATGTTTTACAAATTTTTTAAATATCAATCTGTGATTTTTAAAATAAATGATTCTAAGCAGAAGAAAATAAATTAATTCACTTTCTTTTTCTTGTTTAAGTGTCTCAGAATAAAATGTGAATTGATTTTTTTACATTAGAAAAGTGAAATGATTTTCTTTGCACATTTAAATGTATATAAGAAAAATTTATTAGGTAACAGTAAACTACAAAGAAGTGTACATTTCTAAAAATAGTGCTTGGTAATATTTATTTGATAATTATTTCATGAAATCTGATTTTCGTTAGCTATAATATTTGTGCAAAATTTTGAAATAAGTGGGATAACAAATGTTTAACAGTAAAATAATGACGCAAAGTGGAACTATAATATATAAAATACAATACAGTATGCATAAAATGGAAGAATGATACTGTAGTTTCCAAATACATGAATTTAAATTAATAAATAAAATTTACTCTTAAGTTTAGGGAAAGTTTTCCTATACTTTTTCAAAGTCATGATCTATTAGATAAATAAAATACTTCCTACAAATAAAATATATAAAACCCAAAAAGTAGCATTTTAAAATACATACGTATACCAATTACTATTTTTCTCTTAAGCCATAGATATTTTTACTTTGTAAATACAAAACTGAATAATCTTTCATATCTCATATTTTGTGTATTGGCACTTAGATAGTAACACTGGAAACATTTGAGCTACTATAAAGAAAACAACCTTTAAACCAATTTCATTTGACATATCTTGAAAAATCAAATTACACTTATGAATCAGATTAATGTGTCTTAAATATCCTCAGATTTCTTAGAAGATTATATCAGCATTACGAGATCATTCAATTCTAAATGATTAAAGTACAAGGAGCTACAAATTGAAAAGATAAGACAATTTTTCATTTTGAAAGCTATCTGATTAAAGTACAACAAACTGCACATCACATGCTGCTGAAGAAAATATTTTTTTATCACCAACGCACTGAAGAGTTTTGTATTTATTAAAACGTTTCTTAAGATAATGTATGTCTATACAATATTATTTGAAATTTTCAATAATAAAATCCATATTAAAGTATCATTATATAAATATATAATGCTTTGTCATGCTAAGTTATTTATACTCTGTGATGTGACTTATTCAACAATTTTACCAGGATGAAAACTTTTCCATCATGAAGTATATTTTTTGAAATATTAGAATCTTTAGATAACAAAGAAGAATTCAAGTAGCTTGATAATTGTGAATTCTCTTAAGGATGCTTGTTCACACCATGTGATTTGTAAGAAAGGACAAGTGTCTAATTCAACTAAATTTTAATTGTTTTTAAATTCACAATTTGTAATCTTAGTAAATCCTCATGAGATTTTATGTGTCATTTTCCATAACTGACTTCATATAAATCAATGATTTATTTAGTATATTTATTATCATAAAATTAAAATCAAATACTTTAAATATGTAAGTGTAGTCTAAAAGATATTCACAAATCTCGTAGAAGATTATTTATAAATCTAATTTGGGTGTATAAACATGGATTTGGAAGTACATACATGAATTTATGTAAATATAGAAAATAAACATATAATTTCTTTAGTTGGCATTTAATTTCTCTTATATACTGTTATTTGGATATATGCTTTGTGAATTTCTCCTTCCTTCTTTTAATTGACTAATTGTAATTCCCCAATATTAGATATTTTCTCAAAAATCTTGTGCCTTAGCCAGATGTGTTGTCACATGCCTGTACTCCCAGTGGCTCAGGAGGTTGAGACAAGAGGATCCAGAGTTCAAAGCCACCCTTAGCAAAAGCGAGGCACCAAGCAACTCAGTGAGACCCTGTCTCTAAATAAAATAAAAAATAGGCTGGGGATGTGGCTCAGTCGTTGAGTGCCCCTGATTTCAATCCTCAGTACTAAAAATAAATATATAAATAAATAATAAAATCTTGTGTCTTTCATAAATATTCTACATGTTAAATGTCTAATATTACTTGTATAATAAAATCAGAAGAGTGTGATATAGTCATGTGTTTTATAGTCTTCTATCATTTTGCATCTGTTTCAGAAATTACACACTATCTATTAATTTTGTTCATAATTATATACATTACAATTTTATTTCTCAACTTATTTGAAGAACATTTTAGATTACACCATGTTTGTTTCAATAGAAAGGAGTAAAACCTTATCTTCTGAAGTAGCCAGAACTTTCTGTAGATTAAGTAAAATCAACTCACTAGTGTCCAAAAGTACAGTGTTCAAAGTAGATCTTTCAGGACCTAAATAGTGTTTATAAAGATAATATGAAAGGTGAAAACAGAAAAAGTTTGTTCCTTTGACAACATCTATGTTTGGAAAACAGCAATAATGATTGAATCTATAATTAAACAAAAATTTCTGATGCAACCCCTACTCTAGATTTCTTTTGAATTTACAAATAGAAATAAAATTGCCAGTTGTGTTTTCAGTACTCATGTGGTTTTAACATACATAAGTAAATATAATTTTTAAATTTAAATTTAAATTTTATTTGCTTACCATTCTAACCAAGTGCTGATAATATATAGATTGATAATTAAATCCAGTAATGTGTAAATACTAGACAGGTGCTGTACTACTGAGCTCCATACCTAATTAAGAAACATTTTTGACAAAGGTGTTAAAATAGACATTTGAGAAATGACGTGTCATATCCACATATGGTAGAAGGATACTAGATTACTCTCTCACCAGTAATAAAAAAACTTTTTAAAGTGGATTAAGATTGAAAACTATGAAACTACTAGAAGAAAACATAAGGGAACCCCTCTGAACATGGTAAAATACCAAGGTTTTATTTTGCAAAAATACCTTCTGAACACAGGAAACATAAATAAAATTTGACAAACAATATTACCTTAAATTTAAAAGTTTGCACATATTAAAGGACAGAATCAACAGTATAAGAAAACCTGTGAAATGGAAAAATGGTTTTGCCAACTACATCTGACAATATCTAATGAAGTCCCAAAACTACATAGGTGAAAATA
The DNA here is from genome assembly GCF_045843805.1 of Urocitellus parryii. Lineage (NCBI taxonomy): Eukaryota > Metazoa > Chordata > Mammalia > Rodentia > Sciuridae > Urocitellus > Urocitellus parryii. The sequence goes on from NC_135532.1 coordinate 192,194,379, forward strand.
AAATTGCTTTAAAAAGAATGATAGACCTAATTATAATTTTTGTTTAAAAAAAATTAATATCCAACAGATATATGAAAAATTTTTCACATCAATAATCAACAGGGACACCCCCCTAAAAAAACACAAATTGATAGCACCTCATCCCAGTAAGAATGGTTATTAATGAAATTAAAATACATTAAAAGTGTTTATAAAGATATTGAGAAGGAAGATATTTGCATACTGTTGGTGGGAATGTAAGTGTAGACATTATGTAAAATAGTATGGCGGTTTCTCAAAAAATTAAACATAAAACTACTGTACATCTCCAGTAATCTCACTAATGGATATATATATTCAAAGGAAACACAATCAGAATATCATAAAAAATCCGTATACCCACAATAACTTCAACAATATGCATAATAGCCAAATAATAGAAACAAAGTGTTGAATACATAATGAATAGATAGAAAAGGAGCTACCTATACACAATTGAATACTGTTCATTCATAAAAAAATAATGAAAATCCTGTCATTTATAGCAACTTGGATAGTACTGGCAAAATTATGTTACATAAATCAATCAAAAAAGACAAGTAGCACATATGTGAAACCTAAAAAAGGTGATCTCATAAAAGGTAAGACCATAATGGTGGTTATCAGAGACTGGAGAATATGAATGGAGGATGGGGAAAGTTTACTCAATTGTACTAAATAATGGTTAGGCGCAAGAAGTTAAAATTGTATTGCATATATCATGAAACTAAAAGATAGTTTCACCATGATAAATGTGTGAAAAGGTAGATATGTTTAACCTGATTTGAATACTACACAATGTATAGAAAAGGTGCTACCTATACATGATTGAATACTTTTATGTATCAAATATTAAAAGGAACTCTCTCAATATGTACAATTTATGTTTTTATGTACCAACTTAATATTTTTAAGGAGTCCAAAAAATAAAATGTAATAGTTTAAACAGCCTGTTTCATTTTATAGTGAGTATCTATAAAAATTGCCCTAACTTCATTTATTTTAATAAGGCACACATGAGATTTGTCATCATGTTCTCCTTGAATTTTGTCAAAATTCATTGCTGCTAATTCTGTCAGAATAATCAATAGTCAAGAATGAACACTGGGAAATACTAAAATATGTAGATATCTATCAATCTAGCATCCATCATTTTATCTGAATATTTATATTCAATAGAAACATCTGAAATACACATAATTAATAATGTTTAACCCAAATTTATTACTTTAGATAAACTTTTGTTTTATAACTCTTCCATGTGTAATTATTTGTTACAACTTTTAAATTATACATTTCATTTTCTTCCATGTATGATTGTTTTTATTAAAGGTTATTTTCATGGTTCTCAAAGTTTGGTATTTTTTAAATTTATTATATGATGCAAAGAAATGCACAATTCATAAATCACATTGAAATACACTGCATTTGACTATCTAGCAGATTTTTTTTTGTCTAAGAGTGAGCATCATTTTGAAATTAACTGCACTTTATATAATCCTTGACACTTTAGGCATTACTATATTTTTAATTTTAGCTATAGATAAAAGTAAAGATTTGGAGGTGATGAATTGTGGGGAGCGGCAAATAAATTATCACTTTGAACTCCATAGCCTTGAACAGTTAGAGTGCTCTTTTGGGTTTTCTCAATACAACAGTGTTGAAAGACACGCCCACTTGCAGGTAGCCCAAGGTAATGGGGCGAATTCGGTGGGGAATGGAATTTATGAGCTGGATAGTTTTGAACTTAGATGCCTCCCAACTTTGGGGGATACCAGTGCACCTACATATCCTGGAGGCGCAGGCTGCCCGGAGGAAGATAAATTACTGTTCAAGTGATAAGTCCTCAACCAGGATAATTCCCCACCTCTCCTTTGTTCTTATTTACATTTGAAGAACCCTTCCTCAGGAAAAAAAAATATATATATATTTTGGTATGTTTCCCTATAAATAAAGAATTCTTTGGCTTTTTTCCTTTGTTCGAGTCAGACTCATCAGATCCTTTCCCCCAGTCAAGCCTCTGCTTTCAATGTAAATATTTTCTGTGTCTTTTGTTTTGTTTCTTGGTATTACTTTTTCAGCCTCTTGTTTCCAGCCTGTCTATACCTCGGAGGTTTACTTATTCCATCCCAGGCAGGCCACGTTGGAGAATGAATCTTTTATTATTATTGTTGTTTCATCAGCATATCTATTTATCCTGTGATAAAATGACAACAAACCAAAAAATTAGTATTAATAATATGAGCTCATGTTGTAAATGAATATTCCTATAATGTAGGTAACCTAAATTAATCAAGTTGAGTTGTTGACATATTAAACAGGTAGGGAGGATATTACTTCCACAAAATATTTTAAATGCATTACCTCAGAGTTTTTCTTTTGTATTTCCATTTTTATTAGAAAAACAAATACAGTCAGTCTCCATATATCCAGGTTCTGCATCTGCAAATTTGAACAATCAAGAATAAAACAAATTTTTAATAATTGCATATGCACTAAATATGTTGATAGTTTTCTCATTATTCTCCAGAAATACCCAGGAACAACTTATTATAAGTAATGATCCTAAGTATAAGAGAGGTTGTAGACATGTTATATACAAAAATTATGCCATTTTACTTTAGCATTCATGGATTATTTTTTTGGGGGGGTGGGAGACAGGGTTCATTGAACCAACCCTTCATGGACATTAAGGAATAACTGTATTAGAGATATTCAACTTACTTTTTAACACTTATAATTTTAAGCATCATCACATGGGCAATAATAAATGATATGTCACTTAAATATATCTCTGGGTGAAAATAAAAAATGATGAAGAAACCTTTGTTTTTTCTAGCTATTGCCTTTCTTTTGAAACATGTGGATCACTTTTTCCAAATATTCTATCAGTAAAGAGTTTCCAGAAATCTCAAATATTTTGGTGGCTGTTCTATTATTAAAATTATAATTCTACATAACATGAACTTGTTTAATAAACTTATCTATTAGTTTATTAAAGATCAAGTCTATAAATTAACTTAATGTGTCTATAAACTGAGTACTATCATTTGAGCTGTTCCACTTGAAACAGAGGTAAATTAAAGATAAAACACAATTATAATTTATACTGATACATCTAAAAATCATTTTAGGACTAGAACCTAGTGCATGATTCTTCACTTGGCATGTAGTTTATTTCATACTAAGACATTAATTTATTGTAATTAGATAAAGTGATCGTCCATGCATACTAGATTTATCTTTAGGCAACAAATTGAGATTTAGGATATTGCAAATTGAATTAAACATATACTTTGCCATAGAAAATATTTTCTTATTTACTCTGGGCTTTTCCACAAACTTCATAAGTAATATTCAGAATTTGTATATATAGTATTCTATATTGTAAATATAGTATATATATTTGCAATATAGACATTACAATATATATAGTATTCTATATTGTAAAATCCATTATTTTATTCATTTCTGACTTGACTTGCTTAGTTTTGGAGTCATACTTCTGTCTGAGTTGGGAAATATTATTTCATACTGAAGGTTTTCAGCATATATTTTTCATCTTTAAATTATTTTAAGTGACAAATTTTAACTCTTAGCAACACACAAATATTGACTGAATTACTAGAACATTGTACTTAAATAGTTTACAAATATAAGCATTTTTATTTTAAGAACTGCAGTTTTAGGATATGAGAAATTCAAGTTGAAAGATACATTAACTTTTCAATAATTGAACAGTTTATATTAACTTTGTTCTCTTTGATGACACACTAGATTTTTGAAGTTTTAGTTCATTTGGTACCAATTTCAATATTACTCTGTGACCTTGCATATGCCTCATGACCCTTTATCTTATGAATATGTCTAGGTAATATTTTCATTGCACTAAGTGGAACACTTAAATCATTAACAGATGTGTTTGAATTTTAACCATTCTGAAGGCCACAAATCACTCTTATCATATTATTTTTAGTTCATCATCACATATATTTTTATCTTAATTTTTCACTCCTTGGCATTATTCCGTATACCTCTCAGCACACCTGTACCCATTATGTTTGATTTAATGTGACAATCGAAAGAAAATGGTATTGACAGATTCTTCTTGGATGTAATTACTCAACAAGAGCCATCCTGAATCAATTAATCATAGTTTAACTGAAATTTGATGTTCTGAAGCTACAGGAAAGTAATCATTCATAAGTTTTCAGAGAAGAGGTACATCCACCTTATTTACAATTTTTCACTTGTTTTGGAATCACCTGGACAACTGTTGTATCATTTTTTTGATGAATAATACACTGAAAAATTGCATTAATGCTAGATTAATGCTCATAAAAGAAAATACCAGTTTCTCCTTTTAATCACATTATCCTCATGATTTATTTTGTCCTTCAATAGTCCTGCAGAAAATACAAGCTTTTTACTAAAAATTAATGCCTCCAGTTTTCAGTTTATTAGTTCTAGTAATAAAATTAAAACAGGTAATTATTTATTTATATGTGCACATAGAAAATTGATGGAATTTTACTTTAAATACATGTGCTATCATTATAGTGTAGAGATTAATACAAATTTATTAACATTAATATAAAATTTTAAGACTTTCATTTATTCTATAGTAGAATAAGTAAAATGGTCACTTCTAAAACAGTCTTATTTATTTCAAATTATCAGATTATTACTAAATATTCATTTTTAATCTTCACCTAGGCATGATTTGAATACATAACAAACTATTGTGGGATCTTACATATTGATTTCTCATGCCATTCAGAGTGAAGTAATAATTATTAAGTTAAAATTATTTTAAAGAGTCTAAAAGTAATATATATGCAAGGATACACAACAAAATAAAAACTCAAATGTTATGAAAACATTTTGTGTGAATGTGAAAAGACAAGAAATCATATGAATTTGATAAAAATAATGGAAAACAAAGATTTTTTTGTACTAAATTAGAATCAAGTGATGAACAATATTGTGTTTCATGCATGTAACCTAAGTTGCTAAAAACATGAAAAGTTTACTGCTTAATGGTGATGCAACTTGATATTCATGTTTTTAAATTGGATATTACATAACAAAATTTAAAAAACAGATACAAATGTGTATAAACATATTGCAAAAATGTTTTTAAGAATTGTTATAATTTTTTTCATTGAAGTCCATGTAACATCAAAGTTTATAGTAGTAATAGTAATTGATTGCAAAATGAAAGTACAAGAGACAGTGGCTTTAAGGTTATTTCTGGCAATAATAATTGTATTGATTTTTGTTAAACGTGAATCTTCATAGGTTTAGAGAAACTCAGGAAGAGTTATTTATTTGATCAAACTTATTAATATTTAATATTAACAAGTAATTAGTTTTGCAAACTTTGGATGTTGCTCAGCTGTAGAGCACTTGCTTGGCATGTATGTGTATATATATATATATATATATATATATATATATATATATATATACATATATATGTACATATATATGTATGTATACATGTATGTATGTATGTATGTATATATACATATATATAATTTTTCCATTTTTTAATTAGAAAATAATAACGTAACTTTTCATGAGGTTAAAAAATTCTTAGATTTCCTTATCTAAAATAAGCAGTTGTTTCTTTGTTTTATGATTTTATCTTCATAAAGTTAAACAAATTAAAATGTTTCCAATAATTTCAATATGATTAAATCCTTCCAATAAACTTATAAATTAATTTTATATGTTTTTCTTTGTTAAAATTATTTTGTTAAATATATTTTAAATACCTATTTCTTCATATTGCATTTATTTATTTTGTTTTATATGCTCCATTCATTATGTAATTACAATGTGATAAACAGTGTCCTAATTATTTTTAATAGATAATTTCCTGTTATACCTGCTACGCCCCCATGAGATAGATAATCTCCCCATTAGTTGCATATGGAGAAATCTGAACCTGAAATATTTTGTGACTTTCCAAATCAATCGCACAGCTATTAAGTGTCAATATTAAGATACAGTCTCTGCTTTCTTAATATTAAGGTCTATTTTTTGACATTACAGAATACACTGACAAAGTTCTTGATAAGAGTTCTCCACATTTGCTGTCTTTATTCCTCACTTCCTATTTTCTCTTTAGTTATTTGAATGATATTTTTTCACCCACCTGTGGCAAATCTTCTCTATAAGGTTATACACAAACTCTTCTTGGATAAATCATCTCTAAAGTGCCAAGTCCCTGAACAATTGTCTATTATACCTTACTTAGTTGGCCTCTCTCAAGAGCTCTTTTTTTTTTTTTTAAGATTTGGTTCTCACTTCATTTTTCCAATTATTTAACTTAATGATTATCTTTAGCAGAATAAACAAAAATGTAAATTTTCTAGTTTTAATTATAGGGAAAGATTTTCTTTTCTTTCTTTTTTTTTTTTTTTTGTACAGGATTGCGCTCAGGAATTCTTGACCACTGAGCAACATCCCCCGCCCTTTCTAGTTTTATATTTTGAGACAGGGTCTCACTGAGTTGTTTAGAGCCTAAATTTTAGAGGCTGCCTCAGCTTCCCCAGCTGGTAGGATTACTAGTGGGGCGCTAATGTACCTGGCTAGTAATTTCCTTCAAAAGAGAGCTTCATGAAATTGATACCACAGGATGGACTGTAAACCTGTAATCATTGAGTTTAATAAGGTTGAATGCATAATGAATAAATGCTTTAATAAAGAGAAAATTAACTTTTCATCTTGAGAGTCAATTTCCCAATTAAAATGATATATAAGGATGCTTCCAACATTCTATCACTTTTCAAGTGGTAAGCCAATACATACACACCTATATGCAGGCATGCAGATCTATATGCAGACCCACAAGTGCTCCAAAGTATGGTGCTCCATTTGAAACCATCATAAAGTTAAAAAATTGGAAAATTAGACACAACACACTATTATATAATTTAGATGCACTTGATAACCCGAATATTTTCATCAGTTAAAATATGGCAATGAAAATTGAGTAGGGTAAAAATAGTGTCTCTAAACAACAGTCTGTTTTGTTTTTTTATGTTTTAAATGTTAACAGTCAACCAATGTTAAAGCTCTCATGTATAAAGTGGAAATAAAATCATAAAATCCTTTAGGCTTATGCCCTCCACCAAAATTTTATAAAGAAAGTTTTTGCTTACTCATATGGCTTTAGTTGATGTCTAACATTTCAATATAAATATAAATATTGTAATTTTAATATATTTTAAACATAAGTGTTTAAAACAAACTATTACTTCAGTATTTCAATACAAAAAATGAATTCTACTAGTAAACTTTTTGAAAATACATAAAAGTTCATTTTTAATGTTGGAAAATTTACTTCATTCAATGAAAGCTTATCTGCATTTTTATTTTATCACAACCAGATAATTTTATCAAAGTATGTCTTTTGTTGTTGTTTATTTGCTTGTTTCTTGGTACTGGGCTTTAAACCTAGGGGAGTTTTACCACTGAGAAATAGTCCTCTTTTTATTTGTAATTTGAGAAAGGTTTTGGGGGCTGGCTTAAAATTTGCACTCCTTTTGCCTCTTGTTCTTGAGTCACTACAGTAGCTATAGGTATATGCCACTGTGCCATTTCCAAGTATATTCTTCTACATCACAGTCTTTTGTTGCTTTCTTTATTATAATTTTCTTCAAAAATATAGATTGAAAATTGAAATTTTTTGTTGAAAAAAATATTGGTCTGTGTGACTTCAAGTATTAAAAATTTAGTCATTGCTGGATTATCATTAAAATTACTAATATGTTATTCATCAAATATAAAATAAATTTAAAAACAAATAGTAAACTTTAACAAGTGCACTTCTTAGTGGTAAAATACCTTTACAAATTTATTTTAATTATTTTTTGAGCATTTTACCTATATTATTTCTTTTTCTGTGTATAACTGTCATTTAAAGGTAAATATAACAGTGTTCAATCTATAATAGTATGTTTTGCTTTATTCCTGTTGTTTGGTTATATGCTATTAATAAGTTAGATATTTGTTTACATTTAAGTGTTTAAGAATACAATTTTTAAAAGATTGTCATTCACATTTTTTAACTGATTTGTAAAAAGCCAACCAATAACTTAGAAATCTAGCATTAAAACTTTAGTGTTTAGGCCAGGTGTGGTGGTGCACATCTGTAATCCCAGTGACTCAGGAGGCTGAGGCAGGAGTATCGTTAGTTAAAAGCCAGCCTCAGCTGTGCTCAGTGTTTAAGTGCCCCTGAGTTCAATCCCTGGTAAGTTTTAGTGTTTAAATTTTTTGAAAGCAAATCTTTTGGAATTATTCAGTTTTCAAAAGATTGTATTTTTCTACAATCAGTGCTTAGTTCACTGTGTAAATTTCTCCCTTCACACTTGCTAGAGGAAATACCTGTTAATACTTGACATGGTCACCCTAAGGCATGTCTTTGATCTGAGCTGTTAAGTCAAAGAGGTTTGAAGGAATGATCTAGGTAATGTGTAGACACCATGTTTCTTCTTTCATATTCGCAGATATAAAAAATCAGTACCAAGTAAGAAGATAAATGTGTGATAGAATAGAGCAAGGGCTATCAAATTACTAGAAGGAATATTAGAGTAGGAACTGACAATTTTCTGTCAGCATTATCTTAATGTTAAACTAATGTTTTGTTAACCTTGTCAACACAAAAATTATCTGAGTTTTTGAGTCATTTTAATCATCACCTTTATTCATAAATGCATGTCATGTAAATATGTGTATATGTGTATATGGATGACTGCATTGGTGCATATATATATATATATATATATATATATATATATATATATATACATCTCCTTTTGTACATATTTAATAAAATCAATCTATCAAAGATTATTAGGCTATATTTCTTCATTTCTTATTACATTTTAGAAAGCTTTGTGTATCCAGATACATGCCCTTTTTACAGTATATTCTTCTCCATTTAAAGTTATACTTTCCTTAAAATTGTCTTAGAGATTTTGAAAGTTTCAGTAAGAGGAGATGACAAATGTTTGAAGAGATAAATATGTTTAACCTGATTTAAATAAGATGTTACCCAATTAATATGTACAATTTTTAATGTTTTTGTGTATGTATCAGGTAAAAATAAATTTTAAAAACCTATATAGAGGGCTCATTATATTTTACAGGGTAAAACATCCTTCCATTATTTTATAAAAATCACAAATCACTTATCACTTTACATACATTATCATACATTGTTATATTTTTTTTCACAATTTGTTATTCTGAGATCAGTTTAATAGAGAAATATTTTTTTCAATAAGAATTCTCCATGTGACTAATTTTTATAATTTTCATCTTTAGCTTTTCCATTCTCATGCATCACAAAACACTGGAGTCATTTTCAGTAATCATTGTGTCTCAAGTATTTTCTTTCAAATTCATATCAGTGTTTACAAAATATATTAAATATCCCAGTTATCCCCACTCACCCTATTTCATTTTCCCTTTAAAAAAGTAACAATTTAGAAATGTGTTATATTAGAGGGAAACTAAAAAAATTAGCAGGAAATATATCCATTTAAGTATAATTAAATAATTTAGATGCTTAATTGTGATGTGATATATAGAGATCTCAAATATAATAATAAAATTTTTGATAATTTTAAGATTGTTATGTATAATACTACTGTGACACTATGGTGTCAATATGAATGAACCAAACAGGTGGTGTTGGTCTTCCCTAGTTTGCTCACATTGCAATTTGTTTATTGAAATGTAAAGCCTTTTGTATTAGTTTGACTCATTTATGTTTTGTTTCTACTGTGTAAAACTAATTTATGAGAGCTATATTGTAAACTACAGAAGTACAGAGGAAAACAGAATGATATGAGATATGGGTTCTCATCTTATAATTTACATTACTTATTTTCAGGATATGATATGAATATAATACAAATTTTATATCCTTTTTCTTTACATCTCCTTTCTTAAATAATGTCTTGTTAGCTTATCCTAAAAAAGGCTAAGGTTAGAATATTTGGTGTCTTATTATTATAAGATATATAATACCTGTCATTATTTCAAGTATAATGCCAAAATTAATTTTAATTGTTGTGAAAATTAAAAGTCACTGACTGACAGTTTTTGAGATTACACATTTTCTTTGTTTTAAAAATACAGGGTTATTTTTTCTTAATTAAAAGAGATTGTTTTCTGGCTGTCATGGTAAGACTAATATGTATTATACACCTAGCAAAGCACTTCTATATGCTTCATTCTATACAGGTGTTTGTTCTAATGTAGAGATCAAGTTTCATAGGAATGTTTTTTTCTACCATCATGAGTTTTAAATTTTAAAAAGAATAGATGAAGTCACAAAATACGTATAATAGGTAACAAATCAATTCTAATTTAAAAAGCATAGGGCCAGACCATCATTTTTAGTATATTGATATTTAATTCACTACATTTATTAATGTTGTGGATAAATTACTAGAAAAGTGTAATAATAAAGTATTAATTAATTTTATATACATCTTTGTTGGGGTTTAAGTGTGCAGAGTTTAGCTCCCTCAGCCTGACACTTTGCAAGGAGCTGTGGCTGTGATTTAGGTCAGCTGAAGGCAAGCCTCAGCTAGGAGGAGGAAAAGTTCTCTTCCCCTTATCACAAGACACAAGCTTCTGCATGGTTTGGCCAAGAGGAAGAAGCTTCCTGCATACTGGACCTGGGAACAGTACATTCGGGGATTAGATAATGTCTACAAAGAACTTTGGGAGGGTACTTATCAAAAGGAACAGGAACAATCTGAATTTAGCTCTGTGTACCCGCTGAGGCATGATATTTGTGCAATGTAGATGAAATATTACTGAAGAATTGCTTGCTTTGTTAGAAGAAGAATATAAAAGGAACATGCAAATAAACCTCAGCATGCAGTTGCAATTGCTGCCTTGGCTCTGCATTCCCTGTGTCCCGGTGATCTCATGACCCTTACCCAGGGACCCTTACCCACTAGACGTTCACACATCTTCATTACTAGAAGGTATATACTAGTGGCTATTTCCTTATTTAGTAATATGCCAAGGTTTGAAAGACAAAAATGTACAGTATTACATAGAATATTTTACATTACAAATGTTATTTTATGAGAAATTTAGTAGTATCTACTTCTTCACCTCTTTTATTTTAATGGCTTTCCTATTATGCTAAATTTGTGATGTTTGATGAGAAAACAGAAATAAACATATATATGTTAATTATGTAAAAGGAATTTAAAGATTTTTAAAGCATCATCAAAACTTTAACAATTATAGAACAATAATTTTATTAGTTCATGCTTTATCAAGAAGAATGGGTATTCTTAACACAACAATAAATCAATTAGTTAGGGCTCAGGTGAATATTTGAAGAAATAGAACTTTTTCAATACAGCATTATGTAATGCTCTAATAGACCATAAAAAGAAACAATGAGGCAAAAAGAAATTATGACTAGAAATAAAAAGGATAAATTTTAATACACTATTTAAAAATGAGATTAGATCAACATCTTATTACTTTATTGTAATTATTTATTTTAAATAATATTCTGTAAGTTCCTTTGGATCATGAGTTGTTCCCATCAGATATGTGGGAAGAGAGACAATGATAGGGATAAAATTAGTGATAGAAACAGAAAAAACAGGTTTCTGCAAATATTTCACAGAAGTATACAGATTTAATTATGATGTGTCCATTCATGAATTCAGCTCATGAATTTGTTGTGCTATTATTCATTTTTCAATCACTAAAGGACTGTGCTCCCGGAAGTGAAATTTCAATAAGTGTTCTCACAAAGTTTAAAACATTATTAAACACATATTTTAGAAATGTGTAATTGGAGTAAATATGTTCATGAGAATAGACATCTGAATATTGGTATTGAAATATATTCTGCAGGAAATATGTCCATTTAAAAATATCATTAGATATATTTGGTGGAAGCTTAAAATAATATATCCACTCTATAAGGTAGAAGGGAATTCAAAAGTTTTTCTAAGTTTATAATAATATGCCTAATAACAAATATAGAAGAAATTTTGAAATAAAATATCAACCTAGTCTCTATTTGTCTTTCCAATATATAAAATAACTTCATAAAAATTATAAAAAAAAATAACTTCATAAAAGGAAAGAGAATCCTTTCTGAAGCTACCTCAAGTATTTACATCAAACATCACTAATGATGGAACTCTTTGACATCACAGGAACTTCTTAGGAAGCAGTGATAATAATATGGTAGTATTCCTGTGATATTTTTGCCCAAAAGGCATAATTAAAACATAATAAAGAGGAGATAGAGATAAACAGAAACTAAAAATGTTCTAAAAATACATTTTTATATTCTTCAAAATTATGTAATTCATATATAAGATCAAAAAATTTTGAAGAACAGTGGTGCTTGCCTATAATCCCAGCAACCCTGGAGCCTAAGGCAGAAGTGTCTCATGTTTAAAACCAGCCTGGACAATTTAGAAAGAAATGTTCTGGATTAAATTATACCAAAGGGCCAAATTTAAGAGTGTGTATTATAATTTAAATAGAAGTTATATTACTGAGATAAGTTTCACATTTTGAATGAAGTATCTTTTTTTCCTGTTCATTATCTTGCTCTGTAATTTTGAAATGAATTTAAACTAGTTTAAAAACAGAAGACAAAATCCTATAAAACCCTGCTTTGCATTCACACTGTACTTATAATGTATACCTTACTATAAACTAGACCTTATTATCCTTATAAAAAGAAAAGAAGAAGGAATCATAGAATTAGGAGCTCAAAGGGAGCAATTAGTACATAGAAATAAACAGCATATGACCAATAAAGAGGGAAAAGAGGACCAATTTATTCATGCTGTAAACAATGTCAGTTAATGTTTATTTGATTGACAAATATTTTGAAATTTTAAAATGTTCAATAATGTAAACATTTAATTGTATGCCCATATTATTAGCATAGGTATAGAATATTATAACTGGAGGTCAGTGTGGAAAGAGACATAACCAGTTGATATAACCTGTGACAATGTTCCTGTTTCACTTTAATCAAAAGACATCATATTATTCTTTTTTTAACCTTGTTTTATTTTGATGGTGAATTTTAGAAAATGCTTTCCTCTATACAATATTCTTGACTATCAAAACATATTCTGTTTGAATTTTTGATCAAAGATTCAGTCATTCTGAATCCTTATTCATCAAACCAATGACACTATTGAATTTCTAATGCAATTTTTCAACCATATGAAAGTTTAACTCCATATGCTAAAATATTTTTCCACCATAATTTTAGTGACTTTACTTTCCTTAGGTATTGATAATGGATCTTTTTCTCCTTCTAGAAATCATCGTTGATTTATCTAACTCTTAGAAATATGATTTTTAAATATCATTTTGGGTACATAATAGATGTGTGTGTAGTTTTTATGAATTTATTTTTCATCAGTTATGATTTGTTTACACTCTTTATGAGTCCGCTCACTTTTTTAACAGATTTATTTATTGCTGTTGAAAGATATATTAATCTAGAAAAGCAGATCAATGACATTTAATAATTATATTGTTTTGAAGGCCTAAAGCTATTTCTATCCAGTTTGCAGAATCGATGTTCAGGTGCATGTGTTTCCTCCTCTATGTATGCCACTTCAGAACTTACTGGATTCCTAGGTGCACCCAATTTTCAATCTTTTACTGGTGTTCTGGTGTTAGGTGGTTGTGAGAATTTATATAGGTCACATGAAGGAGCTTAGCAGCCCGAGCCAAGTCACAAGGGATCATCAGTTTCCACTGAATACAATTCAGGAAAGCTGCCAGCTGCTCTTGAGTTAAACTTTAAATACAGCCAGAAAAAAACCTTAGAAAAAGGCAAAAGACAAGTGAGGCACACTTAAGTAAAGGCTGAGGAGAGGTTTATTTGTCAGATTATTCTGTTTCCTGTTGGCCTTCCCTAATGTCTTATCTGAATCTTCTCCCTGTGAATACTATTCTTACCCACATTCTTCTTTCCCACCCTTTCCAAATAAACAATTCTAAAATGATTTCTGTGAATGTTTCTGCTTTATGTATGTTTGGCATGTAAGTATTATTGTTTTAGGTGCCCATATTTTCAGTTTATCATAATATTATACCTCATTCTATTTATTACATTTTTTCTCACTATTACCTTTTAAAGACTTATTCCCATTATTATTGTAGACTAGCTAGTTGTCTCTAACCAATACTACTATTCTATAACAGGTCTACATCGAATTTTAGTAACTCAAGGTTACAATATTAGTCAATGGAATTCCTTGTATGTAAGGACTTAATTGAAAATATTTGGGAGATATTTACTAAGGATATAATTCTTGGGCCATTAGTTGTGTATACGCTTAATTTGACCAACCAAGCCAGATGCTCTTGTTGTACCAGTAGATCACCAGGGACTCTGCGACCCCATTACCCCAAATACTCACCATTAGTATATGATAAGGTCAATATGATATCAGGTATTTATTTTCACTTGATTACAAAGTGAAATTTTACAAAATATTTTTAAAAATCTTCATATCTTTCTTAGTTTGTGAATTTCCTTTTCTACCCACTGCCTATCCCTTGGCTTATTTTCCTATTTTTAGTGCTCTATTTCTAGTTGCTTTTCAGTTATTAGTTTATTTTAGTATAACCTTCATATACAAAATGTTAATCTTTCTCTGCTTTCTCATTCTTCCCTTACAATTTTCATGATATCTCTATTAAATATCACTCTCCCAGCTCTGTTTGTTGTTTAATCTTAAGTACTTAAAAATCTTGTTTAAGAAATTCTTGGTTGTTTTTCAGTAACAATGATAGTCTTTAACATTTTCATTTATTGACTTTATAATTTTACTTTTCATTAAGTTTTCAAACCATCTGGAGTCCACCTTTCTATGTGGTATTAGGTAGAGATCCAAGTTTATTTTTCTCCACTTAATGAGCCAATTTCCCAAACATTATCTAATAAACAATCTGTTCTTTCCACATTCATTTGTGATGCCATCTTTATTGTGCACTACGTGTTCGTATATTGATGAGCATGAGTGAGAAACACTCAGAGCTGGCACTTGGCAAAGTTTGTGATCCAGGAGAAAATGGTGGAAAAATAAATGCCTGTGAATGGCTGGTTAGGCCAGACCTGTTTCCACTAAGTTTGCCCTTCCATGTGGCATTGGTCCTGTCCAATATTATTCACATCATTTTCAATTGCTAAGATACCAAGTCAATAAGGAAACACTGGTATTTAAAAAAAAAAAATTAAAGTATTCTTTCTGGCACAGGCATCAGAGGAAAGGAGGAGGGAAGAGAGAGGGAAAACACTGGGGAATGAAAAGGAGCAATTTATGTTTTGTGCATATATGAATAAATCACAATGAACGCCACTACCATGTATAATTATAATGCACTAATAAAGTCATAATAAAAGGAAAGTATTCTCTCTCTCTGCCCTTTAAAGTTCTGTAGCATCCATTCTCCCACATATACTGACCCTAGAGAGACTTCAGTCTCCATAGAGATTTCTTAAATTAGTTACATTTGTTGCTGCTAGTTACTGGAATTAGCATTTCCCTTTAACTAATATTGTTGCTCCAGGCTTGTTTCTCTCAGCCTAACTGAACTTTCTGCTGATTTGCTGTGACCCAGAATTTCCTCTAGGGCTTCTTCACATACACCTCAGTTTAACATCTTCCAGACTTTTCTCTCATATTCTCTTCTACTCTGCAACCAAGGAGTTTCTCTTCTTAATTTGTAGGAAACTATCTCTTCTCACATGGCCCTTTTTTGGTAAGCCCAGATTTTTTTAAAAAACAAATATCTGCTATGATCTTTATTTGAGAGAAGGAATCTCAGAAGCTGCTACCTAATTAAATGAGAAACAAGAAAGGGGAAAGCAGTAAAACAACATTAAAAAGGCACTTTCCACACGTATATTGATGGGAATTAAATGAATACATGAACCACACCAAAATGCCACAGTACAGTGACATCCAATGCAGCATATATTTAAGTAACGCTTTCTGATTTATAAAGCACTTTTAAATTCAACTATTTATGGGAGACTTGCCTAGGAAAGTCTGTCTACCTCAGTGGTGTGGATATGTATAAATCTGGTCAGCATCTCACAATAAAGGCCAGTTGCCTTGATTCACTGGTTTTTCACACAGCAAGATTTTTTAGTATTAACAATTTTGAATTATCCACTTTGGGATGTACTGTTTAAGAAAATTTTCGTGTACACTAACAAAAGTGCCTGACTCTCTTATCACACATTATTTTACTGGGCTACCAATTATTATGCCCTAAGGAAAGAAAAACTAATTTTATTATTAGCTTAAGTACAACACAACTAGGAAGTAGAATCTACTACTGAAAATTATTTCATATAAATTCTTTTAAAATTAACTGCACTTTTAGATTATTCATGCCACTGCTACTCTCCAATAGCGTGGATAAGTGAAAGTTGATGAAATTGCTAAATTGAGTTCTTCATAACAGCAAACTGGAAACTTTCCAGGAAGTTAACACTTTTCTTGATTGAAGATCAAATCATCTATTTTAAGGAATAGACTCTTTATGGTATCACCCCAGAGCATTTGAACTGGGGGTTTCAAAATCACAGTTTGAAGTTTCTCATCTCACCAACTCCCACAATGAAGCTAGGGTCAAGTATATTGAAGTTATGAAACAATATACTCTAAACTAGAATCAAAAAATAATAAAAAAATAGGAGTTGTTAGAAATTCAAGCAAATGCAATTCATTTTTCTTGCTTACAGACTTTTAAATTTTGATTGATAGTTTTGATATCTTTGCTTTTTTGAAATCATTATGTAGTATCCATTTTAAAAAGACAGCTAATGTTCTGTTTAGATGATATAGTTATTTAATCTTTTTGATGGAATTACATGAATAACTTGAATTATTCCAACTGGCTAAAATGGAAAGACTTATTTATCGAATGAGTAGAAAATAATTATTACTTATTTGAAATTGTGTAAGCAGTCATATTATTTTGCTCTCTTTTGGTTCATTTGTTGTAATCACAATATACACAAGCATTCTATCAAATATTCTACCCACTTTCAATTTTTTAACATTTTGTTTTTTAAAAAGCTTCAGAAATTAAATAGACAGTGTATCTCTCTGCATTCTTGGTAATAAAACCCAAATGCAAATCCCTATTTGATATTTTTTTTGTGAAGTCCCTTTGATGATACATCCCTTGTGAGAAATTTTGCCTGTCATTCTAAGGGATAAAATTATAATTAAACTCTTTAGGACAATTTTCTAGCCATTTCTGCTAGTTGCAAGCCAGTAACTTTGCTACTCAGTGGCTAAGGAGGTGTATTGCCAACAATGTCTGGATCAAGTCCTGGGGTCTCCTGTTCCATGGGTATTCTACCTCAGCTCCAGGGATAGTAGCTGCATTTCCATATACTATTCCTTCATTCTTCACAGTTATCATTACATTTTAATTGCTGGTTCATTATTACAGTAATCCATGTAATAGTTGATACTTCTTGTATTAAATTCTTCAGTTTTCTGGATGTCTATTTCCTGATTAGATCCTGACTAATACACATGGATGGCAGAATGAGGTTCAAGAAAAAATTTACTTCCCGTTGACTGCTCACAAATACAGATTGACCTTAAAAGTAATAAATGCAAAAAGTTTATTCTCATGGGACATATAATCCCACAGACCAATATAGGACTGAAAATATAGAGGGAAGGAGACAAATACCATTGTTCTCAATTAATGCAGCAGAATAAGCAATAAGTCACACACACACACACACACAAAAAAAAAAAATACAACGATGACCAGGATACAGGGAAAGAAGACCAGAAGACCAGTCACTTATTTCAAGGAATGCCTTCAGAGTTTTACCTCAGAATAGTTAAACTAGATATCAAGTGCCCAAAGAATATGCGGATTTCATCAGTGTGAAATTCACTTTGAAACTAAAACTAAAGAATTGGGAAGAGATGGTTGGTTATTGCCATACCACTTCTATTAGCCTTTTGTTATGTAAATTTTTAATTTATATATGATAGCAGAATGCATTACAATTCTTATTACATATATAGAGCATGGTTGTATACATAGTATATTCACACCAATTTGTGTCTTCATACATGTACTCTGTATAGTAATGATCATCACATTTCACCATCACTAATTACCCCATGTCTCCTCCCTTCCCCTCCAACCCCTCTGCCCTATCTAGAGTTCCTCTATTCCTCCCATGCTCCCACTCCCTATCCCACTATGAATCAGCCTCCTTATAAAAAAAAATGGCATTTGGTTTTTTGGGATTGGCTAACTGCACTTAGCATTATCTTCTCTAACTCCATCCACTTACCTGCAAATGTCAAGATTTTATTCTTATATTGCTGAGTAATATTCCATTGTGTATATTTGCCACATTTTTTTATCCATTCATCTACTGAAGGGCCTCTAGGTTGGTTCCACAGTTGAACTATTGTGAATTTTGCTGCTATAAACATTATGTGGCTGTGTCCCTTTAGTATGCTGTTTTTAAGACCTTTGGGTATAGATTGAGGAGAGGGACAGCTGGGTCAAATGGTGGCTCCCTTTCCAATTTTCCAAGAAATCACCATATTGTTTTCCTTAATAGCTGCACCAATTTTCAGTCCCACCAGCAATATATGAGTGTACCTTTTTCCCCACATCCTTGGCAACAATTATTGTTGTTTGTATGCATAATAACTGCCATTCTGACTGAGTAAGATGAAATCTTAGAGTGGTTTTAATTTGGATTTCTCTAATTGCTAGTGATGATGAACATTTTTTTCATGTATTTGTTGATTAAAAATATAAGCCAATGCAACATTTTTACTAAAAACAATTCTAGGAAAATTGGTGCCCTTGGAGATCTTAGGTTCACTTATTAGTTTTTTTTTTTTTCCTACTCTAAAGGAGTTTCCTATTTTTAATCATTGTTTATTTTGTAAAAGGATTCAGCTAACATTTTTAAGGCCAATAATAGCTACAGATTTTTGGATAATGTCCAGTAACCTTGGATATGTAATTAGAACAGGTGGCAATGTAAACAAAATGATATATTCCTAGCTGCCTAAGCACAACCTTTAATTAATTTAACATATATTGTGATGATTAATTTTTAGATTTCAATTGGAGTAGTTATTGAAAATATTTTGATCTTTCAAAAATTGCATGGAGAACTATAAATGTATTGCATTATCTTATGTAGCATTTAAATGGCTTCAAATTTGGTAGAATTGCTGAATAATTACATGAGGTAACCATGTAAACAGAAGAATTACAAAGTGTTAAATCACCATAAGAAATAGTTTATTCATGGCTGGGATTGTGGCTCAGTGATAGAGCACTTGCTTAGTATGTGAGAGGCCCTGTAGTACATGAGAAGCCCTGTAGTATGTGAGAGGCCCTGGGTTCTGGGTTCAAGTCTCAGCATCACATATAAATAAATAAAATAAAGGTATTGTGTCCACCTACAACTATATATATATATATATCTTATTCAGCAGACTCTTAAAAAAATTCAAGCAGACTCTTAAAAGAAATCCAGGCTAATATTTAACAGGACTTGAATTTTAAAACTTTAGATAATTTATAACTATGAGCAAACTAGAATATCTTATGAATAATTGAAAATTAAACTTTCAAAAACTTATCACAAATATAGCAAATCCTTTATTCCTTTGTAAATATATACATATATATATATATATATATATTTTTTTTAAACTTTTTTGAATAATTTCCAGATTAAATATTTCCAATAAGTTTTCAGGGCAATCTAGCCTAAAAATATTATATTGACTAAGTATCTCACTGCCTTTGAATGCATATCTTTTTAAAATAACTTGATGTACTATTTCACCTTAAATTCTTTCCTTATAACTAAAATTGAAAATATTTAAAATATAATTCACTAAGAAATATTGTTATCAATTTAGGTGCTAGCAATTATAATTTAATTTTTATAAAACAAATCCACTTAATTATTTTTTACTATTCCATCCTTGGTACATTATTCTTTGTTCAAACTTTGTTTGGACTGCCATTTGATCCTGACCCATGGCAACCCAAATAGCTTCCAGTTCTATTTCACAAGTTAGAAAATATTCTTCAGTCTAATAGCAGAAGCTCTTCAAATTATCTAACAAATAGAGACTAATTTTGATAAACATCTGATTATGTTTTTCCAGTCTGAACATTTTGGCTTTTATTTTTTTAAGAAGACTTATATTTTTTGCTTTAACACATAGAGACCAGTCATTGCTTTCCTCTTTTTACTCCCCAGAAATCCTCCCTTTTGTTGACCTTCTCTTTCTGCTCATGTGCTTCAAATACCTTACTACGGTATTTTCAAAACTCCCAATGGTACCTACTCACTCTTGTCAGCTCTGTGGGAGACTAAATTATTGCCCAGTTACCACATCTCCTTTTGGATGGGACTTTGTCAGAAAATAAGCAGACATTCTTTAGGATCGATTTATGAACTACAAAACTGACATTTTGATGGAGATTTTGAATCTCTATGTTGTTTTTAATAATAGATTCTTTCAAAAATATTAATTCTGCCTATCCGTGAACATAGGAGGTATTTTCATATTCTTGTCTTCTTTTTCTTTTTTCAATATTTTATTATTTTCATTGAAGAGGTCTTTTACATTGGATATATTTATTTCTAAGCATCTTTTGTAATTTATTTTTTATTTTATTTATGTATTTTTTACTTATATATGACAAGTAGAATGTATTTTGGCATATTATACATACATGGAGTAAAACATATTCTAATTAAGATCCTACTCTTATGATTGTGCATGATGTGGAGTTACCCTGATTATGTATTCAAATACAAGGCTAGGAAAGTTATGTCTAATTAATGCCACTGTCTTTCCTATTCCCCTTCCCTTTCTTCTCTTTGTTTCCTTTTGTCTAATCCAGTGGACTTCTATTCTTTCCACCCACCCTTCCTTGTTTTTGGTTAGTATCCACATGTCAGAGGAAACATTCAGCCTTTGTTTTGGGGGGATTGGCTTATTTCACTTAGCATGATATTCTCCATTTCCATCCATTTACCAGCAAATGCCATAATTCCATTCTTCTTTATGGTTGATTAAAATTCCATTGTGTATCTACATCACATTTTCTTTATCCATTTTATTGAAGACTATCTAGGTTGGTTCCATAGCTTGGCTATTGTGAACTGAGCTACTGTAAACATTAAGATGTAACCTCTTGATTTTAATTCCTTTATGTATAGACAAGGATTGCAATATCTGGATCAAATGGTGGTTCCATTCCATGTTTTCTAAGAAATGTCCAGACTGCTTTCCATAGCAGTTGCACAAATTTGAACTCCCACTTGCAATTTATGAGAATACTTTTTTCCCCCACACCCTTGCCAATATTTATTGCTCTACTTGTATTCTTGATAATTGCCATTCTGACTGGAGTGATATGGAATTTCAGTGGAGTTTTAATTTGCATTTCTCTAATTGCTAGAGATGTTGACCATTTTTCCATATAGTTTTCACCATTCGATCTCTTTTTTTGTCAAGTACTGCCAATGTCTGGGCTTGGCACAGAATCACGAGCCACCACACACCTTGTAGATTCAAACAGCAATCCTTTATTCCCCAACTCACACCGGCCTCTACAAACACGCTCTGGGGAAATCCAAGTTCTGCCCACCTGCTTCACCTACTCCACGAGGCTTATTTTCAAATCCCATTTGAATCTCATGAGAACTCAAAGGGAACAAGCAGCAGGAACAATAATCTTCAACCTCCAAATTCCCTAAAACCCCTATTGTCTCAGACCAGGAACGCCCTAAACTTGTCTTAAACCAGGAACGCCTTAAACTCAAGGAGCGGGGAAACTTCCTCAAACCTGATCATCTCTAAACCCGGATCCGCCCTGGTCTTTGAGCAGGGTCACCTTTCTCAAACACACATGCAAGGTCACAGCAAATTTCCAAGGCAAGTCCATTTAACATGAGGTATGCTGGCAAGGAAATATCGATGCGTCATTCCTACTTGGCAATGGCCCTCAGCAAAGTACTTATTTAGTTCCTTAGCCCATTTATTGATTGGGTTATTTGGTTTTGGTGTTAAGTTTTTTGAGTTCCTTGTATAACCTGGAGATTAATGCCCTAACTAAAGTGCAGGTTGTAAAAGATGTTCTCTATTTCTATAGGCTTTCTGTTTGCATTATTGATTGTTTCCTTGCAGTGAAGAAGTTTTTTAGTTTGATACAATCCGCTTCATTGATTCTTGATTGTACTTCTTGTGCTATGGGAGTCTTATTGAAGAAATAAGTTCCTAAGCCAACATGAGGTAAGACTAGGCCTACTTTTTCTTCTAGAAAGTGCAGGGTCTCTGGTCTAATGCCTAGGAACCTGATCCACTTAGAGTTGAGTTTTGTGCAGAGTGAAAGAGGGGTCAAATTTCATTTGCTACATACGGATTTCAAGTTTTCCCAATACCATTTGTTGAAGAGGCTAGCTCTTCTGCAATGTATGTTAATGGTGCCTTTTGCTAGTATGAGGTAACTACATTTATGTGGGCTTGTCTCTGTGTCTTCTCTTCTGCTTCATTGGTCTTCATATCTGTTTTGGTGCCAATACCATGGCATTTTTGTTAATATATCTTTGCAGTACAATTTAAGGTCTGATATTGTAATACCTCCTACACCACTTTTCATATTGAGGATTGCTTTGGCTATTTTCATACCTCTTATTTTTCCAAATGAATTTCATGATTGCTTAACATTCACTAAAATAGATCATGTCTTAGGCTACAAAGCAAATCTTAGCAAATACCAAAAAATAGAAATAATATCTGGCATTTTATCACATCATACTAAAATGAAATTAAAAATTAATTATAAAATTAAAAACTAGAAGCTACTCTAACACTTGGAGACTTAATAATACACTATTATATGGCCAATGCATAGCTGAAAAATCAGGGGTGAAATAAAAAAAAAATTCTTAGAGGTAAATATGAATAGCAACACAATATGTCAAAATCTTTGGGATACTGGGAAGGCAATTCTAAGAGTAAAGCTCATTGTGTTGAAATCCTTCATTAAAAGAATTGAAAATCACCAAATAAATAACATTACCTCACAAAGTCCTAGAAAAAAAATGAGAACAAACCAACACTAAAAACAGAAGACAAAAACATGATTAAAATCTGAGATGATATTAATAAATTTGAAAACATTTTCAAAAAATCAGTAAAACAAAAAGTTCATTCTTTGGAAAAAAAAGGGATAAGTCCTTAGCCAAACTAATGAAGAAAAAGAGAAAACCAAAATTACTAAAATTGGAGATAAAAAAGGAAATATTACCATGGACACAACTAAAATACAGATATCAGAAGCTAGTTTAAAAATCAATATGCAAATAAAATAGAAAAATCTTGATAAAATCAACATATTTCTAGAGATACATGGTGTACTCAAATTGAATCAAAAGCATATGGAAAATTGAAACAGATCAATTTCAAGCAATGAAACTGAAAGCACCATCAAAAGCCTACCAACAAAGAAAAGCCCAGACCAGTTTTATTCTCAGCTGAGGTCCATAAGATGTTCAAAGAATAACTTAAACAAATTCTTCTCAAATTATTCCATGACATAGAAAAAGAGGGAACCCTTCCAAATGCATTATATAAAGCTAGTATCACCCTGATACCCAAACCAGACAAAGACTCATTAAAGAAAAAGAAAACAAAACTTCAGTCCAATGTCCCTGATGAATATTATTATAAAAATTTTCAAAGAAATACTTGTAAAAATGCATACTAAAACATATTTTAAAAGTATTGTAGTATGATCAAGTGGGGTTCATTCCAGAAATGCCAGATTCTTTCGACATATGAAAATCAATACATGTAATTCGCCATGTCAAGAGACCTAAAGAATCACATGATTATCTCAATAGATGCAAAAAAAAAAAAAATAAGACAAAATTCAGCATCCATTCATACTCAGAACACTAGAAAAAGTAGAGCTAGTAGGAATATATCTCAACACTGAAATAACTATATACTTTAAACCCAAGGCTAATATATCACTCTATGCATTTTTATTTTGAGGCTGTTGTAAATAGAATTGCTTTCTTGATTTCTTTCTCAACAGATTTATTATTTGTGTGTAGGAAAGCCACTGATTTTTATGCATTGATTTTGTAGTCTGCTACTTTGCCAAATGTATTTATTGACCATAGCAGTCTTCTGGATAAACTTTTTAGATCTTCTAAGTAGAAGATCATATAATTTGCAAACAGGGATAATTTGCATACTTTCCTATTTCTAGTGCATTTACTTCCTTGTCTTGCTTAATTGCTGTAGCTAGAATTTATAGTACTACCTTGAATAGGAGTTGAGAGAGTGAATATCTTTGTCTTGTGCCAGATTTTAAAGGAAATGCTTTCCTTTAAAATTTTTCCCCATTCCTTATGATGATGTTTTGGGATTTGTTATATATAACCTTGAGATGTTATGGTATCTTCCTCACACACCTAGTTTCTGCAATTTAATTTTTTATTTTATTTTTTATGAATAGTCATCTCAGTAGATCAACAATGTTTGGCTGGGGATGTGGCTCAAGCGGTAACTCGCTCGCCTGGCATGCACGGGGCGCTGGGTTCAATCCTCAGCACCACATAAAAAATAAAATAAAGATGTTGCATCCACTGAAAACTGAAAAATAAATATTAAAAAATTATGTCTCTCTCTTTTCTCTGTTTTTTTAAAATAATGTATAATTATTTTTTAAAAACTTTGTAGTTAATACATTTGCCTGATTCTATAAATATAAGTGGCTTTAAAAAATTCTAATGGCCCCAGTGTTCTAACAATTAATTTAAAGTAGTTTGCCTGGAAAAATATTTTTTTCAAAATATATGTCTTCAGTAAAAATTATTTACAATGTTGACTTTTCCACTATGCCATCTTCTGCCAATGGTCACCAGGTTGGACATAGAAAGCAAAGGGAATTTTATTGTCCTTTCTAAGTTGTGTTAACTTGGTACTAATTTGCTGAATGGTTATCTTCTCTTACTCTTTCTTCCAACCTAAGATAGTTTAGATTTGTTTTCTGTTATTTTCAATTTAAAAACCCTGACTATTGTAATACCCAACATTTAACCTTTTGGTTTCATGACCACTTCAGTGCCAATAATCTTTCTTTCCACTCTACCCTTGTCAATACTCCTCTAGAATTTTTATGCAACTTCTATGGTAGAACAATAGAATTAATTTCTGATAAAATAATAGGCTTTAGTGCAGGATTAACAGGAGATAATCATATAATAACAGAAATTAAAAATTAGGCCCCAGTAGATGTGATTTACAGGAAGCAGCTGGTAGGAATATGGTGTTCAAATTCATTGAAAGACAGGGATGTTGTACATACAGTTGTTTAAAAGAATTTTAGTCAACACCATGGACATAGGGAAGATAGGAAAAAAAAAACCTGAGAAGACAATTTTTAATCGCTCTCCATAATTTTTTAATATTTACTCTAGCAAGAAGAGACTTGGATAATATCATTAATAATTAACTCAGTATTAAGAGCAGGACTATAAAAAGTATTTATTATATTTATTATGTAGTTGACCTATTTTCCTTCAGATTGGTAGTAGAATGTGGAGCAATGTTTCTAAAAGTTATTAATAAAGGGTCATCTCTGAATCCCTCTTAGGATTATTGAAAATAGTGGCTTCCAAACCAGTCAAGAGTGGGCATAACTGTATTTCCTTATTCTTGTAGTATGTTGCACTATTTTCAAGCTTGCTAACCACCTTGAAAAGTTGGCAAATTATATAAGTATAGATCATTCTACTATCATGGTACATTTGCAGTTATTTAAGGCATAAGGCATTAAATTGGGTACATTAGATAAAAGTTTATGACTTCATAAAAATAAAACCACTAGTGGCATTGGCCGAGTAGGTAAAATTGTTGTATATGACTTACTCCTGCACTTGGGCAATACTTGCTTTTAAAATATATTAATACTTTTTTTAAAGGTCTGATATACCATTTTGCATAGATATTTTATACTATTGGTACCATTACTCATAAAAATATATAATATTTTGTCAGATTAACAAATTCAGCTCATCAACTGTAAATTATATTTCATGTTTCATACATATAACTATACACTTTTTTATCAATTCCTGAAGTAAGAAAATAAAAAGAACATAAAATACCTTGTAATTTTAGTGAGAATCACGTTTCTTGATATTCTTAGTTCTTATGTATATCTTTACACATATGTATGATCTAATATTGAAGTTATTTACTAAGATGTGAAAATGGTTAAATCAAATAATCACATTTCATTATTTTAATTGTAAGAAATAGCTGCTTCTTAATGCTGTTCTAGTTATTTTTGTTTTACATTAAAATAAATATACCCCAAATTTTATTTGTTGTGATTTGTGAGTTAATATTTTCCTTAAAGTTAAGGAAAAAATATATTAAAATACAAGCATAAAAATTGTCTTAGGGAACATCAACAACAGCTTCTCTAATGTCTGATGAAATTAATTCTTAGGTTTCTATGAAATATTCTTTTCTGCAAATACACCAGATAAAACTATCAGAATTTCTGGTTAGAAGTATTTAGGAATTCTGTTTACTAGTGTAGCTTCTGGAACTTTTCACAACCACAGTGAAAATGACAGAATACTGGTTAAGTCTAACATCTTTCATGATTTAAAACCAACCCAGAAGCACAACATATATAGGTTTTGTCATCTCACATTTACCATAGGTAAAATGTCCGGCATATTTTAGCTGAAATTTCCTGTTCAGAGTCTGACAAGGCTGAAATCAAGATATTGATTGTGTGTGACCTCAACATGAAGTTTGAATAGAATCATATGCTTTGCAGCTTCCTTGGGTTATTGGTAGAATTTATTTCCTTGGGGTTGTGTAACTAGCATTCATATTTTCTAGTAGTATCAAAATAAGCCCATTATCAGTTCCAAGAAATAGCACTCAGGTCCTTGTCACATGACACTCTCCATAGGCCCTCTATAACTTCAAATATCTTCCCTCAAAAAGGGTTTAGTCTCTTTCAAGGGATCACCCAATTGGATCCCTGGCTGTCTGCGATAATCTTCTTTTTGATTAACTCAAAGTTAATTCATATGGGATCTTAATTAAATTTGCAAAATTATGTTAATTCTGCCCAAAATCGAAGGGAGGGAATAAAACAGGGTATTTACACCAAGGGATGGGAATCTCACGAGACATTTCAGAACTCTGCCTGCAGTAGAGGCTTTGCTGATAGAATGTGATTGGCTAAGGGAATTGCAAAGGAGAACTGAATAAAATCAGATATTTCTTCATTTTAAAGAGTTGTATGAAGTAAGATTGGATTATTAAATGTATAAAATATTTTAAATTAATTTCCTTCATTCCTGTGTGCTGTACTCAATTAAGATTTTTAGTTAACTCTATTTTGATGGATACATATAACCATAAAATAAAACATACTAAAGGTATACTATATGATGTTTAAATATAAGTATGTATTGTGTAATGTTTTAATCTAGTTAAGTTTATCCATTTCCTCAAGCATTACCATTTCTTTACAATATACACTTTCAAAGTCTTTACTTTCATTTGGTTGAAATATATAGTACATCATTGTTGGCTATAGTACACCAAAGTCTCTTGCTCATATCTCACTGTAGTGTATGCCCATTGAATAAGCTTTTTCATCTCTCTGTGCCCCCTACTCTCTCTAGTCTCTGGTAACCACCGTTATTATTATTATTATGTGATTAAATTTTTATATTCAACAGATGAGTGAGATCATACAATATTTGTTTTTCTGTGCCTGACTTATTTCATTTAACATAATCTAAAAGCCTTTTCATGCCTAATAAATATTTTATTTCATATAAAATATATCATCAAATTAATCACTAGAATAATAAAATTTCCATTAGAGAATAAAAATTGTTTCTTTATTGTATTATAATCTTTGTGAAATGTTTAGCTAAGATGATGATGATGATAATAATAATAATAATAACAACAAAAATATTATACAATTTCATATTTCCTGGACTTTTCCCACAGGTAATTTTATCTCTTAGTATCCCTTTCTCATGAAATCTTCAATAGTATCTGAAAAGATATTTATGCTTTACTCCATTATTTAATTATTATTTATTTAATTTTGAAACAATGCACATTATGAAAATTTTAATGATTCGCTAATATACTTTCTTTTTGCTTTTTGATTTTTGGTGCTGGGGATTGAAACTAGGGCCTTATGCATGTGAGCCAAGCACTCTGCCCACCCTTATACTTTGCTTTTAATCCACACTGTCTTACTTTTCTTCTCATCTATTGTAAAGATTTATTGCAAAGCGTGCATTAGTAATTCAGATAATCATTTCTGACACATATAGTTCTTATATTAAAAATCACAATATAATTTTTTTTAAATTAGTAATATAAGGTCAAAAGTAGATACACATTACATTCCATGCACTACTCTAACTATTGAGAATATAGTAATATTGTAGTAAATATATAGAAAATTTCCCAAAAGTATGAATTTTTTTATACTGGACTGAGAAAAATTATCAAAATATGTTGGTAAAATAATCATAGGTTGGGGATGATTACAATATATGTAATAAGTCACTCTAGATGCAATAGACAAAATTAGAAAATTTTTATTGTCATTAACATTCTAAAGTCTGAAGAAATTTTTTTCTAATTTTTTTTGTATATATGTGTATGTTTATTTTTTTTATTATTGGTTTAAGTAACTTAAAATATTGGCCTTTTTCATGATCAAAAAATAATTAACCACAAAACTCTAATCCAATTATACCAGTTTGCTTGCATTTTAAATGTTGTGCACATTAGTTCAACTATTTATGCTTTCATTTCTCCTTACATATGTTTTGATAACATATTGTGCTGTGAAATATATAAATTTTTATTTGGGAATCTTGTGCACCTTTAGATGTAGCTTCTAATATATCTATCAATGACCCATGCCTCTTCCTGATTATATGACCTCATGTAATCACACCTTCTTGTGTGTGAGCAGCTCCTCAGAGAAGAATAAGACCAAAGTGATTGTATGCTACTTCTGAGATTAGAATACAAAAAAAAAAAAAAAAAAAAAACCTGTGGATATTGTCTTATTTCTCCCCTTCCTCTGTTTCTCTCTCTCTCTCTCTCTCTCTCTCTCTCTCTCTCTCTTTTGTTCTGTCTCTCTTCTTGCTTACTCATTCTAGTGAAGTAAAATCTCCATGTTGTGAGCTGCCCCATGGTGAAAGTATCCCTTGGCAAGGAGCAGAGGAAAGCCAAAGACTACCAGCCAACAGGGAACCAAGGACTATCTAACACATGAGGAACTGTATCCTACAACTCCTGTTTGAGCTTTAAAGTAAATGTTGCCTCAGTTGAGATTTGAGATGAAGCAACCCCTGCTGACCTTTTCAGAAGCCTGAGAGACCCCGAGCTTCTGACTCCCACCTGGAATCCTAGGCACTGAAACTATGGATTGATAAATGTTTCTGTCATGAAGTCACTAAGTTTGGAGTTAACTTGTTATACAATAATTATCACCCCAAAGTTGTTTATATTAATCTCTTCTGATTGTGTGTTTTACTCCTTCTTTCATTACTAATCTACATATTTTGTCCTGTACTTTCCCTTGATTGTTTTGGAGGTAATTGGTATTGTATTTTGTTCTTTTATTTTTAGCATTAAATAAACAACTTATAGATTATCTGGCATTAATTTATTCATTCATAGCTTTATTTATTGATTTATTTTATCTTATTTTTTAATTGATTTTATTTTTAAAATACATGATAGCAGAATGCATTACAATTCCTATTACACATATAGAGCACAGTTTTTTATATCTCTGTATATAAAGTATGTTCACACCAATTCATGTCTTCATACGTGTACTTTGGATAATGGTGTTCATCACATTCCACCATTTTTGCTACCCCCCTTTCTTCCCTTTTCCCCTCCCACCCCTCTGCCCTATTTAGAATCCATCTATTCCTCTCATGTTCCCCCTCCCTACCCCACTATGAGTCAATCACCTTATATCAGAGAAAACATTCAGCATTTGTCTTTTGGGTATTGGCTAACTTCACTCAGCATTATCTTCTCTAACTCCATCCTTTACCTTCAAATGGCATGATTTTATTATCTTTTATTGCTGAATAACATTCCATTGTGTATATATGCCACATTTTTTTTTATCCATTCCTCTACTTAAGGGCATCTAGGTTGGTTCCACAGTTGAGCTATTGTGAATTGTGCTGCTATAAACATTGATGTGGCTGTGTCCCTGTAGTATGATGTTTTTAAGTCCTTTAAGTATAAAGGACTTTCTTTTTTGGTGCTTAGCTTTTTGTCCCTCCTTACATTTCTAGTAAGCTTTTACAATAATGAGTTGCTACACAGTTTGATATTAATAATGTACCTACATTTCAACATTATCTAATACCTTTCTTTGTCCTGTTTGTAATGTCAATAATATATCTCATCTTGTTTAGCATATGATTTTTCAGTTCTTGATTTCTGTATTAGTTAGCATAGGCTAATAGTAGAAAATACTGTATATAGACTGAGTGGCTCATAAAACATGAATATATTTCTTACAGTTATGATGGGCTGGAAATCTAAAATCAAAGTGCTATCTGATTAGGCTCATGGAAAGAACACCCATTCAGGTTTCCTGATAACTTATTTTTCATGTGTAATTTCTGTTTAAGAGCACTTCTTCTCTTCATCTAAAAAAAACATCAATCCCACCTAATCAAATCCTAATTAACTCCTGTGTACCCCATTTCTAAATATCATAATATTGGGAGTTAAACTTTCAACACATGAACTTGGAGAATACAAACATTCAGTTCAGAACAATGTGAAAACCAGATTAAGTATAATTAAAAAAAAACATGTATATATTTATGGTGGGTAACATGAAGTTTTCATACACATATTCGTTGTAAAATTATTAAGTGAAGCTACTTAACATATACATCACTACATTTATCTATCATTTCTGTGATGAGAAGATTTAACATTTACTCACTTAGCAATTTTCAAGTTACCTTTTAATCACAATGATGTAATCTAGATCTCTAAAGCTTATTCAGCATTGAAACTTTGTTCCCCATAGACTAACATCTCCTTATTCTTTTTTTTGTTTTGTTTTGTTTTCTTTTCAGAGTAGAAATTAGAAATTTATTAAAGGACAGAAGAAAAGACTTCTCCTGGAGGAAGAAGGGGACCCAAAAGGTGGAATCCGTGGAAGTGCAGTTGTCTCCCCTTTTTATAGTTCTTTCAGGAATGTAGGTTGGAAGGCCCGAGGGGTGGGACATAGGTTGGCCAAAGAAGTAATCTGGGCATTTCTGAGTCAAGTTTGCTGTTCATTAACATTTCTTTGGGATGGGCTGTCTTCAAATCTGTTGGGGGCTGCTCATTAACATTTCTTCCAGGTGGACTTTGGCCAAGGGCCTTTTCAGAACTTTATTAACATTCCATGAGTTGTCCTGTTTTCCCTGAGTCATTCCCAGCATGGCCTCCATTTTAGATTTCACTCGATATTAGACCCGATTTACCTAACTACACTGACTACCTAACTTTAAATCTGGCTTCATTCCCCCCTCTAATTTGGGGAGCTCCTTACTGCTATAAGGAAAGGGGGCGAAGATCTTTCTGGCTTCTTCAGGCTGACAAAAGGGGCGATGTTGGGGCAAGCAGTTTGGAGTCCCCTTTTAAAAATCGGGTCTATCGAGTGGTCCATGATAGAAGTCCGATTGAGAAGTAATAGGCTGGAGGGCCATTTGGGCGATGGGCGGTCTATAAGAGAAACAAGAATTCATTAATATTGGAACCATATTGATGCAGCAATAAATGCCATAGCACAGGAATATGCCAATGAGTATGATGGCTAAGACAAAGACTAACAATGTTTACCACCAGGAAGTACCAAGAACCAGGAGCTAAGATATTGTTTCCATGACAAAGTTGCTGAGGACATAGCTTTTATCTGAGCATGTAAATCTTTAAGGATATTTGTCACATTGTCAGAAATGTCAGGGATATAAACACAACAACTAACATCTAGGGTTACAGATATCTTTTTCCTTTAAGACGTAGTCTAATAATTTAATGCCATCTGATTCTGCAAAATCCTTTTACAACATGACCTCTGTGTCTAATAGAGAAATCTTTAATTTTACTACTTAGGGCTGGATAACCATATTAGCAAACATCAAGCCTACCTGTGTAGGTTAGGAATATCTGTGGGCCTTAAACTAAAACTACTCTAACAGTCCCTTTGACAGTTATCAGGCATTTCTGTCTAAGAATCTCTTTTGTAGCCTCCAGTCTACTTATTCTTGGAAGTTACATTTAACTATTATTATCATTTAAAATGTCCAGGAATAGCTGTGTTTTGGCTCTTTAACTGTCTTTGCTAAGTGTTTAAGATGAAGCAAGTCAAACTG
Source organism: Urocitellus parryii (assembly GCF_045843805.1). Lineage (NCBI taxonomy): Eukaryota > Metazoa > Chordata > Mammalia > Rodentia > Sciuridae > Urocitellus > Urocitellus parryii. The sequence continues at coordinate 192,226,981 of NC_135532.1, forward strand.
ACTTTGTTTCCATCTATTGTTAAGTCAGCTGAGTTTCCTGGGAGTCCTCGGGAACTTCACAGCAGCTTCTCAGTTCTGCTAGTGCCATTTGCGGTAGGATGGGTCCAGGCCTTGCTTGACCATGTGGCTTCCCTCAGAAGCATCAGGGATGTCTCCCTTCTTTGATGACCCTCCTCTTCACAGCAAATGCACTGATTGGCTTTCTGTCCTCCACTGGTCTCATTAATCTCCCTGATCGGGAGGTTATGTGGCCTAGAGTTGCAGAGCTCTTTGGAGAAGTACCCTATCCCTGATTCAGACTGACTCAGAGGGCAAGAGCCAAATATTGGTTTTCTTGGCCCTTTAATTTAACTTTAATTTTAAAACTTAATCTTAAACATCCAGCAAATAAGTTTCAACAGCCTTATACTAAGTACTGGGATTTAGTACCTCTCTCTATCCTGTAGGTGATAACTCCTTATCTTAAGTTAACCCAGGTTGAGTTCTTAAAGCAGTACCTCTTTAAAACATTAACAGGCAATCCTTAGACCATCTAAAAGCAAACTACAAAACAAAACTAACTAGGATAAAAACATATTTAGTTTATGTAATAGCTACCTTGAATTTTGACAGAGTTATACATTATAATCCCCTGTTTGAGGTCCTGGCAATCATGACAAAAACCAACTTTTGGACACAACCTTAAATGCACTGAAATCTGGCCTACTTCTTTCATAGTCACTTTCACATGAAATGGGACATAGAGCCTTATCTCAAGTAAGGCGGGGCCCTTCATAAGTCTTAAATGCTATAGTTCTGAAGCTGATCTTGCAGCAGAATACATCAGACACTAGAAAGGCAATATGTCAATTAATGGAAGGGAAACTGGTGTGATACAGCAATCTGTATATGGGGTAAAAGCGGGAGTTCATAATCCACTTGAATCAAACCGTGTAATATGATGTATTAAGAACCATGTAGTGTTATGAACGACCAATAAAAAAAAAAATAAAAAAAAAAAAAAAAAAAAATAGAACTTATCAGAAAAACATTAACTTGTCTATAGGAACAAAATCATGAGCTAAAAAAAAAAACATAGAATCTAAGAAAAGGCAAAAGTCCTGAAAAAATTGACCGGCCAGTAATTAGTAAATGCCATACAATTTACTTCTTGATTTGGTCTAGTTTGAGTTCAGGTAAAAAAGACACTTTTACCCTTTTTTTTCCTTGGGCCTGAGCTCCAAGCTGCTTCTGTTTGCATACCAACTTAAGTCCTGGCTGAGGTCTGGAAGGACCTGGGGAAACCGGAATTCTGACCAGAAACCACATGCCTGAGGCACTTTAACCATAAGTCACAATTTATCTTCCTATGCTAGAAAAACTTGCTCACACAAAACAGAAAATAGGATCTTTCTTGATAATATAAAAGCCACCATCCGAAGAAGTTCCTTCAGGATCATTAAGCTACTTTCTTTCCGAAGTTCCTAAAGTAGTATTAAGTTACCTTAAATTGCCTGGAAAAAAATCCACACACTACCATGTATATCTAAAATTAAGCTTTGAAAATTCCCAAGACTGTTGCTAATTAATGTCATTTCAATAAGTCAGACCAACGTTTTAATTCAACACTTTTTCCTAAATCTTACACACTGAGAGAAACAGATACCAAATCATAATTTTCTATCCTTGCCCAAATCAATGCACTGTATACCTAGTGAAATCTCCTTAGGCTACCCAGTTCAAAAATTGATGAAAAAAAAATAAAACTGAATGATTGGGAGTTACTTGCCAACTTGGAAGTAGAGTTCTTTTAATTTTCTATCCTAAGTATTTAAGTTCTCTGGCATGTACTATCTGAAATCACAAACTAAACAGTTACTTAATCCTAACTTTTAACTGCAAGATTATGCAATGCTTCAAACTCATTTAGATACCAGATTGTTACAAAAAAGCACATTTAGACAAAATCATCCCCAAGAAACAATCTATAATATCCTTTAAAACAGACCAGATAAGAAAATCTCTCCAGGTTTTGAACCTCCATTTAATTATGACTCTTATCAGTGGCACCTTAGATTTCCCCATGAGTGGACCAGATGTTCTCACATAGGGGCAACTATAAGTGTAAAACCAAGGGTCTCAGTGTGACTGACTTTACTGCATCTGGGTGAAGTAATCCTTACAGTGTAGAGAAAGAATGAGGAAATTTCCCCAAAGCGAAAAAGGCTCTGGCAGCTGCTGGGAATTCCTCAGTTTCCCCTTTCACTTGCAAGATTAGCTCCTTTGGATAGATCCAATCCTAGGCAATCTGCATATCTCCTAACCTTCCAGTAGAGTCAGTTTTTATCTGCCTTAGGTCTTGAATGGGGAAGGGAGTATGTACTTTGATCGGCCCAAATTTTTCTCTGATTCTTTTTCCTCAGTGAGTCCAAGATTTTTTTTTTCTCTTCATGGCAGATATCATAGCTAAGTCTACTTTACATTGTTGGCAAAATTTAGGATTTTTCTGAACATACAGCACCTTGCCTTTGTTCTGTAGACTAACAGATTACCTGAGGAGTTGATTCTAAACATGCTTCTCTTAGCAGCTTAAGGACCACAGCACATTTTAAACATTGGGTGGTAAAACAGACTATTGAAAGTTACCTATGCACCCTAGAGAACCTGGGCAGATTTTTCTAATTATCTCATGCCTTTTTCTCAGTCCTACAACCTGAATTGCTAACATTTTTGACCCATGAAGGAAGGGGAACATCCAGGAGGGATTGGATGTGGGGTTGGGAGTGTTGCATGGCCCATACGGAGGCAAATGTGATTGGGGCTTTCCCTCAATGCCGTTCATCTACTGATCACCCTAGATACCCCTGGGGGCTGTCGGAAGGGGGCTCAAGAGAAAGGAACCTTAAGAATTCCTCTGAGAGTAGCCCAGACCAGAATTCCTCAGTTGTTCCAAACTCCTTCCTCCACCTCCACGCATCCGAGGCAGATCGGGATTCCGGACACTGTGTACTCACGCCAATTGCTCTCCAGGCCTCAGACAGAAAAGTTGGAAGCGGCTTTGACAGAACCCAACGTGCCTGCTCTGTACCGAACAGGTGATTGAGAGCTGCCTAGGCCGAGAAACCTCTCACCCGAGTCTTGAAGAGTGGCGGCTGCACTAGTTCCATTTAAGTAGCAGACGGGTGCCCACCTTACCCTCCAGAAAGAAAGAGAAAGATGCACCTCAAACAGACATGGGGTGCATGCACTTACCTCGGTGTAGAATCTCGGTATGGGACCTCCAATATGTTACCGCTGTTGACCGGTGACGAGTTCTTGCTCCCCGATGTTGAAGAATAACACCAAAGAAGCACGCCGAGGCAAGGTCAGAGTAGAAATTAGAAATTTATTAAAGGACAGCAGAAAAGACTTCTCCCGGAGGAAGAAGGGGACCCAAAAGGTGGAATCCCCTAACATCTCCTTATTCTAAACACAACTCCTGGTAACTGCCCTTATACTCTCAGTTTTCATGAATGCAACTCTTTCAATTTCAGTGTGTGTGTGTGTGTGTGTGTGTGTGTGTGTACATGAGATAAATTTATATACCTATATATGTATATATACACACACATATATACATATATTTTTGTTTATATATATATATATATATATATATATATTTGTAATGGCAATAATGTATCTCATCTCATCATGTGGTATTGTTTTTCTATACCTGACCTATTTCATTTAACAAGATGTACTACAGGTTGGTCCATGTTGCCAAATATAGTGTGCACTTTTTAAGAGTATTGTGTGTGTGTGTGTGTGTGTGTGTGTGTGTGTGTGTTTAGAGCCAACATATTGGACAATGTGGAAAAAATGGATAAAGTTATAGAAACATACGTTAATGAGACATACTCAGAAAGACAAAGACTAAGGAAATTAAATCAGTAATAATAATGTACCAAAAAAAGTCCAGGATTTGATACATTCATTGCTGAATCCTGCAAAATATTTAAGGGATTATCAATACCAGTGTTGGTCAAGATGTAGAGAAAAAAAGAATCCTTATATTGTTTTAGTGGCTGTTATAGAAAATAATTTGGAAGGTCCTCAAAAATATATACTATCTGATTCATCAATCATACTTTTGAATACATATCCAAAGAAATGACAATCAGGTTATGGAGGACACCTTCACTCCTGAGTTTATTGTAGCATTAATAACAATAGCCCAGTTAAGTTACCACCTTAAGTATATATCAATAAATGGATGGAAAAAGAGAATCATACATATATTTACACAAAAACTCATATGGTGATTTTAGCATATTTTATGATCCTTAAATAAATTGATTATTTCATAAGAGGTTGAAAATATGATGATTTAGTAGTTTTATCATTATATATTTATTTGCTATTTTTTGCAATCTGAGTTGTACTACTGTTCTTTTACAAACTCAAGATAAATATTTCTTGTTCTCATTTGTATAAAGAAAAAATCAGTATAATGTTTTCTACGATTGTTGGGAAAATGGATGCTTATTTAACTGCTTTGATTACTTTTGTAAACATATTACTATAGTTTAAAAATAGGAGATGAAAATTAAATGTGTAGATTTTTTATAAATATCTTTGTAAGCAGATACATTTTTTTTCTTTTTGAGCATGATTTAAAAGATATTAATTTACTATAACAAGTTCCATTCAGATATCCTGATATTTAAATTATTGAAAATTTGACCATTGTTGTATCTCTAAATTGGATCATTTTTCCATTTGATATGATTTTTCCCATTAGTGTTTAAATGCTTCTTTGATTTTTGATACAAAGATCAACAAATATCAACTTTAATTTAATCCATTCAGACATAGAATCAGTCATTTTTCCAGAGCCTTGGTTTGACAGTTTCTTAAAAAGAAAGAAAGAAAGAAAGAAAAAAAACAGCTTGGATTTTGATAGGGACTATGTTGATATAAAGATCAATTTATAAAAGTTTGTCATCTATGCAATATTAAGTACCTTTTTCTGAACCATAAGTGTGGGATATATTTCCATTGATAAGTTTGTCTTTATTTATTTTTGTAATGTAAATATTGATGGGTGATTTTGCTCATTTTTTAATTGATGCATATTTATTATACAGAATAGAGGCTTTCATAATGGCACACTCATACATGAATATAACACAATTTGATCAGTTTAACCGCCTTTCCTTTACTCTCACACCAACCCTTTACCATTCTTCTACTCCAATGGTCTCCCTTCCACTTTCATGTTATCATTTCTCCCCTTACATTTACCACATATAAAAGAAAGCATTTATCTTTCTGAATATTGGTTATTTTGCTTAACAGGATGCTCTTTAATTCCATCCCTTTGCCCCTTAAATGATGTCATTTCATTCTTTTATATGACTGAATAGAACTCCAGTATGTATATATACCACATTTATTTCCTTTCATCAATTGAACTATGAGAATTTTGCAACTAGAAGGAATCATAGAAGAAATGCTTCAACATATAGGCCTGGGCAATGAATTCCTGAATAAAACTTCTACATCTCAGGAAATAATAGAATAAATAAATGAAATAGAATCAAATTAAAATGCTTCTTCACAGCATTTTGAAGCAGCAACATGAAGAGAATATCTTTGCAGCTACTTTTCCAACAGAGTATTAACATCCAGAATATATAAATAACTCCAAAAGCTCACCACCAAAAAAAAAGAACAAATAATATATTTTTTAATTTGTTTTAAGATGCCTGTTTAAATTTTTCAATAAGATACAGTGAACTTATAGTATAAAGGTCTTTTGTAGCATGAAATATTTGACTTCTCATCATTTGCCTTGTATCTTCTGGAAATTTTAATTAATATTATCATGACACTTTTGTTGAATTTTCTGTACTGTTGTGTCCATATTTTTATTTTTATGTCTCATAAAATATGATTTCAATGAAAGTAGAAAATGATATAATTGTGTATACACAGTTTTTCAGGATGCTTTTTATTTCTAAAATTTTCTCAACTCTTACTTATCTTGTGAATATTCAAAAGATCTTATGCAAATTACATACATTTTTGAAGTAGAATTTAATATTTTATAGATTTCTATTTGCACTTATGATACAATAACTGCATGTTTTCATGGCTATTTCCCATACTTAGAAAAACAGTCATGTTTTAATTATTTTAGGATGCTTATAGCAGGTTTTAAAAATCTATACCAAAAGAATTTGCTAATGTTACAGCCATTTTCTTAATGAACATTTTATTAAATATACAGAGAATTGTAGCAAACATTAACAAAACACACAGCTTTTCAATTCTAGATTATCATATTAATACATTATTAAAGAGAAGATAATATGCATCCAACTGATATATGTCTGCATCAAATTAAACAACAGAATATATAAAATCTGTGTTACCTGTTAAATATTTTAAATTACTCTTATAATAATTATTCAAACTTTCTGAGTCTCAGTTTATCTATGTATAAGCTGAGGATTATGATGTCCTCCTACTTTAGTTAATTTATTTGTATTTGCTTTTCCCTAATAGACTAGACCCTATGCCTGATTTTTTAACATTGAGAAGATAACTTGAAAAATAAACTATCCATGCATTTAAAAGTAAAAGTGTGAGAAAAATGACACAAATCACATGAAACTACATAGAACATATTGACTAGTATTCAAACATAAGGCATTATAATTTCATGTGTATCCTTTTAAAACTAAGTTAAAACATAAACAAAGCTAAAGCTATATCCTGTAGAAATGGTCTGATATATCAAGCATAAAACCCCCCTTTTTAAAATTACTGAGTTACTTTGTTGTTTAGATATGAAATTAAATTTTAATGTACACAGTATTTTGTAATTACTAAAGTGTCATTATACTTTAATGTAATTTGATTCTTAGTATTCAGATGCAAGCATAGGTTAAGGAGAAAAAATGGGCTTCCAGGTTTGGGGTTGGCAAACCAAAAGCCTTGAGTGAATTCTGCCCTGCAGCTTGTTTGTATGGCCGAAGAGCTAACAATGTTTTCACAGTTTCAAACATTTAAAAACATTGAATAGAAAAAAAAAAATGACTTGTTAGGACACTTGAAAGCTATATAAATTTCAAATTTTATTGGCTGAATTGTTTCTTCATAATCTAAAACATGTTGAAAGTATAAACTCTAGTACTTCAGAATGTGCCTTAAACAACCTCACAGGTGAATAAGTCAAAAAGAAGCCTTAGAGAAAGCTCTAATTCAATCTGACTTTATGTCCTTATAGGAAGAGAAAGTTTTGACTTACAAAGAGACACCAACAGATCTGTGCACCATTAAGGACATAGAAGGCTATCACCCCAATTCAAGAAGAGAGGCTTTGGAATAAACTAACCTTCCCAACAACTTCTAGCCTGAGAACTGTGGGAAAATAAGTTCCTGTTGTTTCAACTACCTACTATGTGTTTTTTTGTCATTGCACCTATAAAAACTAATAAAAGTGTTCAGAAACTGAATGATATAAAACGCAAAGCCCCTTCATTACTGTTATGTCTCCTTCATAACCTAAAAACTGTGTTGTAGTTGTAATGAAAATAATTTGGCCTGGAATCCTCGAACACTTGCTATCTGTCCCTTTAAAGAAAATGTTTGCCATTTCCTAGTGAGTGATGTCAGAGCGATGTACATTAGAAGGGAAACTTGCATAATGCTGTGATTTTTAAAGACTTTCAAAAATTGGGCTGGGGATGTGGCTCAAGCAGTAGCGCGCTCGCCTGGCATGAGTGTGGCCCAGTTTCGATCCTCAGCACCACATACAAACAAAGATGTTGTGTCCACAGAGAACTAAAAAAATAAATAAATAAATAAATAAAATATATAAAAAAAAGACTTTCAAAAATGTTTTAAACATCATCTACGGAAACTCCTCATAATAGTATCTTTCTTCTTTCACTGTTCTGTAGCATGAGAGAAAGAGAAGAAAGTCTCTAAATAAATCAGGACTGCTAGACTCTAGAAGCTAATGTGTAAAATATTTCTTTAATTAAAATTACCATTACTGATAATAGAGAGAAACTGATTATTAATTTCATAATAAAACTGTAAAATTTTGAAAGGTTAAGGATAAAGATCCCAAAGATAGTTTTGATACTGACATTTATAATTATCATGCTAAGTACCATAATGAAGATTATTGTTAAAGAAAGACTCCAATGAATCCAAATGAAATCCAAAAGAAAGAGAAAGCTAAAAATAAAGGAAGTTACAAAAACTAGATTAAGTTGTGGTAATTATTGTAAAGAGTTAATGACAGAAGCAGCCATATCACCACGGTTGTTTTCACCAAGTGGTTCGTATTTTCTTGATAGTTAGAAGTGTGAAAAATAATGTGAGAAAATGTCAATCCAACTTTTCTGTTGAAATTTGGGGAAATAATATATCTCAAGGGGCCACAGTAGGTGTAAAGAATAGCAAATGCTAGGTCTTCCAAGAAGAGAAGATTCTCCAAGTCCCAAGGGAGGGAGGGAGGTGATAAAGGGAGCTTCCTTGCCAAAAGCTGTTGGATTTCGTTTCTGTAGCTTTATTCAGAACAAAAACAAATTGTAGGCAGTAACCTAGGTCTCCCAGCAACACAGGTACACAAGAGGATGCAAGGTCGCATCTCATGAACTCACACAATTAAAGCCTCTAAATAATTCTGTTTCTATTCAGTATCAAAAGGATAAAGAAAAACAAATGAACAGGCATAGTACCATTGTATTCTTCCCTTCTATAAATGGATGCCCCTACTATGTGCCAAGTGCTCTCATTGGATGTGAAAAAGAGAAGAGTGAAGGAGAATCCTGTGCTCACGTAGGTAACAGACTAACTAAAGCAATGTAGTTTTTTCTAACCAATGAGACTGCTGATATTGTTTATTTAAATTAAAAAATAATCCAGCAATTTAAACTTGGTGAATGTAGCATGTATAAGTTGTTTAATATAGTTTTTTTTAAAAAAAATATAGAAAACCGTAATCCCAGTGGCTTTGGGGGCTGAGACAAGAAGATCCTGGGTTCAAAGCCAGCCTCAGTAACAGCAGGGTGCTATGCAACTCAGTGAGAACCATTCTCTAAATAAATTAGAAAATAGGACTTGGGATGTGTCTCAGTGGTTGAGTATCCCTGAGTTCAATCCCGAGTATCCCCCAAAAAAAGGAAAAGAAAAAGAAAAATTAAAGGAAAGCAAACAAAACCCTTAATCGACATTCCTCTTCAGAATAAACCTAATATCTACTTTGTAACTGCCAAGAATATAATATTAAAGTTTAGTTTAGTGACAGATGAAAGTTAAAACAAAATTTTCAAATAATTGATTTAGCTGTGTCATATGCTTCCAGGTCTTTAACAGTGGTTGTTTAGTAGCCTGTGGGGAAAGTATCATATGCATTTTATGTGTGTGTGTGTGTGTGTGTGTGTGTGTGTGTGGTTGGTGTGTGTGTGTGTGTGTGTGTAGAAATAGAATTATAACTTGATAGGCATACTGCACATAATTTTATTTCTCATATATACATTCCCTATGAATGAATCAGCTAGAAGTTGGTAAGTATGAGACATATACATTTTATAAAATGGAAAGTGGGGACTTGAATAAAATGTGGAAATGGTGATCAAAATTAGCTTTTCCCTTTTAATGTCATGAATTGAGGGACTTTTAACTTGTCTGTCTGTTCAACATAAATTATGTTATAGGTCTACAGTAATTTTCTCCTTTCCATCATTTACAATTAAACATATCACATGTATTTATAGGAGACACTCATGGAAATTTACAGCTCAGTTGTTGGAGTTGATGCTGAGGCTTTGCACCTTTGCATTCCTGGCTCCTACAAGTTGGCAGCAATTCAAACTTTACTATGCCCTAGTATCAAGTTCTTGTTTAATTGTGATAATCTTGTCCTCAGTGATTTTTACCAAATCATAACATTTTGCACTGCTCCTGACATAGGAATTTTTATCATTTTTATAGTAAGATTAAGTGTCAAATCTGAAAACAGAACCTAACCTCATCTCCTTGAGTAATTCCTTCAAATAACATTTAAATCCAGACAGAAGAGCTACGCCCCATTGTCATTGCTTCTGCGTTCCCTAAGGTAAGAGAATTTACTAGCTCATCATCTCTTTAGTCAGGAAAACCAATAGTGATCAGTAAAAAACAGATGCTGTTTAATTTACCTGCTCCTTATTTCTAACTCTTTTCCAGTTAATTTCACTTATCTGTTTAATTATCTGCCATTATTTAGTCATTTTAATCATTTTACCTGTTTTTGCTTTCTATTAAAGATGGTAATGGTAAGGCTTTTAATAATAACTCTAATGAGACTTCCAGTTAAAAACTATGAAACCTCACCTGGTGATCTCAAGGTATACTTTTGTACATGATTAGAAGAAATTAGTTAACATAGGAAGGCAATAAGAGAAGCGGGTAAAAGAAAAGAAAAAAATAAAGAAGATATATAAGGAAAGTTGTAAGGGAAAGAGAGAAAGTAAAAAATAAGAAAAAAAATTAGCCTTGGAGAAGATGCAGTAATTTTCACAGAAGTAGGCATACTTAAATTTGAATATATTAAAAAAATGTAAAATCGGTATCTACAAAAGGGACCAGTACAGATTATCTATCAAGAATGTTGATGCAATTTTTTTAAAATGCAAACTTATCTTATTTTTGGGAAATAATATTCACATCAGACTGGTAAGCATGAGATTTAATTGAATGTGACTGTTGGTGGTATAAAATACAAATAAGCCATTATAACACTCCTAAGTATAACACTCCTAAGTATAATTTTTCTAATTGAGTCTCATATCAATTACATGTGTGTATGTATGTATATACAATTATATATAAATAATTGTGTATATCTTATATTGTACAATATTTTCCCTCTTCTGTCCTTCCTTTCTTCTTCTATTTTTCCTTATCTTCCTCTCTTCCTTTTGTTTTATATCTTTCTCTCTCTCTTTGCTTTCTCTCTCTTTTTTCTTTATCCATTTCTCTTTTATTCTCTCACCACATAGGACAAGCAACTATTGACAATGGGTCCTACAGAAATTGCTTATAGAACCACTGGAAACTGATAAGAAGGCATTTACTGATGTGCTTGAAATGTACTTTAACTATGAATTCACCTCTAATTTTCTATATTAGAGAAGAAAGTAGAATAGCCTGCATTTTGCAAATCTTTAACAAACCCATGTGTGTATATTTCCCTGTGTGTTAAAAATTCTATATTTAGCTCTTGATAAAGGAAATTCTGAATCATTCCCTAGGCATAGATAGAACATATTTTTTCCTGACTCCTTTGTGGTCCAGGTTTATGCTCAAGGGAAATGGATCCATTATTAAGTCACTGCCAATCTTCATTCACCCAACTGGGTCATAGAAGAAAGCAACAAGCTTTGCCTATGACATTTTTTTTCTATACCAGCCTTACATTTTGCTCTGGGTCTACACAGTGGAATATTTTTCTTCCTTTTCCTCAGGCAGAATATTTCATGAAAAATTCATTTTTTCCAACACCCAACTCTATGTAACTCTTTATAAGAAAGGTAGACAAAAGCAAGTGACCTTGAGTCCATTTGAATGACTAGTTCTGAACTGTTGGCTTGCTGTTTCCTGCTTTCACTGTGAGTGTCATACTTCTTATGATGACTCTTGCATACAAATTTAGTTTCTGTATTCCACTGTGCTTCACTCATACCAATTAGGTAGTCCACACAGACCTCAGAAAGTTGGCTATTTTTAAAGTAGGTTGAGTTCAAAGTTCTTCCAAAGACTAGAGCACACAAATGTCTCAGTCTTTCAAATGTGTTAAGTGTAAGCATTGAAATGAGAAAAAATGCTGTTGTTTTTACACATTCAATAAGCCTGGAAATTTGAAGTCAGAAAGTTATTGTAATTATGCATTATTCTTTACCTAACAATGATTATAATTAATAGTTCAGGAATAACAATGTAGTGTTCAAATATATGAAACATAAAATAAAATCAAACCAGAACTGTGATGTATATGGGAATAAAATCAAGTAGATAAAAAAATGGCATTGAAATAAAACTGATATATACATCTAACATTGTAGATATATTCTTATCATTTTTTGATCACAGTAAATATAGATACTTGTAATCATGCCAATTATTTTCAAAAGGATAAATCTTCATCTTAAAAAAGTAGACCTAAATCCATTACTCAAAAATTATCAACATGGAATTTCAGACAAAATACTGAAGGTAAACATAGAAAAATTTAGAAATTTGAGAGGAGGTGACTATACTTAACCTAGAAAAGATCCAAACTCTTAATATCACTTTTTTCTTAGAATTTGCTTTAAGTACAAAAACAGAACACATTTTACTTTGTTTTGGAATTCATGTTTTAATACTATGGTATAGAATTAGGATTATCATGTATGGTTATTTTGATTTGTTCAAATAGCCCAAGAGTTACACATGTAGCCTTCCTGGTATGACTGTTAAGCATAATGTGACCCTTATTTCTCATTTGATACTTATTAGTTATAAATTTTCAAGAACTATATTTTTATGAGGAACATATTCCATGACTTGAACATGATTCAGAAATGAAAGAAGTTTGCTGTCAACATTTCACTTAAGTATGAATCCAAGTAGCATTTTATCATGATTTACAAGAACCATCCTATTATAGCATCAATTAATTTACACTGTTTCTTCTACTTTCATTTTAATTTCACATCTGTATGCTTCCAATACAAAGTTTCTCCAAGGCAATATTTTCATGTTTTCTAAATTACATGCACTTTGATTTCTCTTTAATAGAATGTCCATCTTAGCTCAGCTTGAAATCCATATCCTCAATCAATTCTTCTTATGTCTATAAGGCTGGAATTTTGTACTTTCTTTTTATTCTCAAAGCCTCTTATATTTAATACATAGATTTTTTATCATTTCTACTGAGATGTTCCATCACATTTTTTTAATCATCATTGATTTATCTGTTTCCTCAATACAGTAATTCTGATTGCTCAACATTAACATAAATATCTATCCCAGCTCTGGAATATTGCTCTAGTTTATCTCCCATGATGCTGTTCTACCAGAGCCATCTGGATGATTTCTATTTTGAACATGACATAGTTTAGTTCCTCCTTTTTCCAGGATATATACATTTCTCTGTTCCCTTAAAGTCAACTTTAGGATTCAATGGATTCCTCTCTTTTTCTATTCCTTCATTTAGAATCCTTATTTGTCAATATGTAATGCTGTTTAAGAAGGCTCAAAATGTATTACATAAAGTAACAGACTTGTGAAGGATTAAAAAGGAGTCACAAGCTGGGCACTGTGGGTCATACCTGTAATCCCAGCATCTCTGGAAGATCATGAGTTCTAATCCAGCCTCAGCAAAGGCAAGGTAGCAAGCAACTTAGTGAGACCCTGACTCTAAATAAAATAGAAAATAGGGCTGATGGTGTGGCTCAGTGGTTGAGTGCCCCCTGAGTTCAATCCCTGGTAAATTAAAATGGGTAGAAACTTATTGTAAAGAGTGACTACCTGACAGATCAGTTAAAGTAGCACACACATGTTATTTTTTGGAAGCCAATGGTCCAAATAAGAATAATGGCATAGGGTATTTAAGTTAAATCATACCATTTTTTTTGTATATCAAAATAAAAGACGAGCAGAAGGATTAAATTAAATAGAGGAAAAAATGTTAGGAAAGCAAGAGAGTGAAAAGTACAAAAAGAGAAAACCAGGCAGAGAAAAGTAAAGGTGGTTGTTTTTTTGACCTGGTTCTGATGGACTTTATTTTTGGAAATATTTGAGAAATTATCAACTATCCTGCATGGAAGGTGGAATCCATAGTTTGTAGCTTTCTACAAACTTCTTAAGCTCAGTTTAAATAATATTCTAATTTTCACTTTTGTAAACTAGTCTGAACACCGTACCTTTGAACTTTTTAGCACTTTAAGTTTGGGGCATCCTAGTTTATGAACTATTCGTTTGTATGCATGATGAACTTTTGCACTTTTAAGCTGATGTAATTTTATTTTCAATGAGATTTTGTATCAGATGAAGGGTCTAAGGAAGACCCTGATGCCAATGAGTAATCAGATGTTGATACTTAAAAATCTCTTGAATGTACTGCTTTCTCATTGACCAGGAGGAGAATTCATGAATAGGTCTATTGAATCTAAATTTTACTGCCTGCATTTTGATTTTTCTGATTATGCTATGTATTTTTTCTTTGTTTTTCTGAGTTTAAGTAAATTACTCCTCTCTTCTCAATATGGGTAAGGGAGGGCATGTTTCTCAATACCATATAAACTATGGCTAGACTCCCATAGTTTATTTGGTATTGCGAAAACTGAGGCAAACATAGGTTCCATCCAGTGTAAGAGTCTGGGATCTTATTTTTTTTCTAGAGAAAATTATGTGAATTTTGAGGGACAATTCAGAATTTAGAAGGGATGATTCATAACTGCAGTAGGTACTTAACCTTTAACTTTGTTAAAATTGTCCATCTTAGGAACTCATTTAAAAGAGGTCATCCCAGACTTTTCAAAAAAAAAAAAAATAGAATATATTCTTTGATTGATATGAAGCTTTAAAAATACAAAATGACTAAAAAATACTTAAAAAGTAAACAAGGATAACCCTTACTGTACAAAAACGAACAATCTTTAGTTAAAAGGTTTGGCTATATAAACAAGTCATCTTAATATATGTTATCTGACAGGATCAAAATTTGAACTCATTTTTTCTTTTATAATCTAGTCAAGTTTGTTTTATTGCATTACAATACTTGGCATATATCTTAAATTTATTAAATGAAAATTCTATGATTTTCATATGCATGTTTGAAAGAAGAAAAGTACATAGGTGTTGTGGTTTAGATGTGAGATGTCCCCCGAAAGCTCACCTATGAGACAATGCAAGAAGGTTAAAAGAACAAATGATTGGGTTATGAGAGCCTTAACCCAATTAGTAAATTATCCCCCTGATGAGATTAATTGAGTGGTAACTGGAGGCAGGTGGAGCATGGCTGGGGGAGGTGGGTCATTGGGGGCAAGGCTTTAGGGTATATGTTTTTAGTTGACAAGTAGACATCTCTCTCTCTGCTTCCCAGCTATCATGTGGGCTGCCTCCCTGAGTCATATTCTTCTGACATGATGTTCACTCTCACCTTGAGAGCTGACAAATGGAGTCTGCTGTCTATGGACTGAGACCTCTGAAACTCTGAGCTCCCAAATAAACTTTTCCTCTACAGCTGTTCTGGTTGGGTCCTTTTAGTAACAGCAGCAACAAAGTTGAATAAAATAACAGATGTCTGTTATTTTTTCCATATCTGGATGATATTGTCAAACTCCACTTGTAATCTTTTACAAATTAACACTTGATATAAATTAAATATTCTCTCAGAGAAAATAAAAATTACCCCACATGTTTTTTCAAACAATATGACTTAGGAAATCTTTACCAAATAAAAATGCTATGGGTTTTGTAAACAAACAAACAAAAACTTCACACATACAAAACAAAAACACAAAAATCAGACATTCATTTTTCAAATATAATGCAGAAACACAATTTTATTTGAACTATGTTTAAAATCCAATAAGTTCAAATTATCTGGAATTAAATTTATTGCAATGAAAACAATCTTTTCTTAATATTTCTTTAAAAAAGTTTTTAAAATTATTTTGATAGCTTTAAATTTTAATGTTATTACTAAATTTAAATTAAATGATAAACATTCATTAAATTTATGAATCTGAATCATGTCCAAATAAGATAAACTACTGAACCATTAATTACTAAATACAAGTTTAAGCTTATCTTTTTTGACTACTTATTAAAGAGGCACTGAAGATATTCAGGTTTTTTGGTAAACAAGTTCAGAGACACATGTAAAAATATTCAATCATTAGGATGCATATACTTTTAAAGAGTATGAAATGGTGCACTTTCTATTTTTTGTTCAAGATTAACATTAAAAAGGCTTAAGAATTCTAATCAATATATAATATCAAAACTAGAAGTAATAGGTGAAGAAAAATAATTTTTGCATGAAAAATATGCAAGCAATTGTGAATATAGGTTTATATAAATGATCATATATACATAAACATTTAAGTAAATAGTACATATTAATATGTAAACATATATATGTGTATAAATATATATAAGGTATGAGAAATAAAGTGTATATTTTTATTGTGAAATAGAGCACTTTTTGTCTTAACATAGAATGTTTTGTTGTTCCACAATGGAAAAGAGTAAAAGCATAGGATCAAAACCTGAATGTATATGAAGAATATAGAACGCTTATGGAAAATAATTCTTGGAAAATGAATATCATTTATAATAAGTTGTTAAGATTGATGGTTGATTTATGAGAATGTACTTATACAAAGCTAGAATTTAATGTACTGATGGAAAGCTAGGTTTCCATAATAAAAAATCTGAGTTTTCTTAGATGACTCTGTTCTTATTAACAGTTTGTAAAAATGTTTTATTTTGCTTATTAGATAATCACCCTAGAAAACAAGATTTCTGTATCTCTGTCAAACAGTTTCTTCTGCTTTATTTTGTCTTCATCAGGTCTTGGATTATTTTTTTTTAAAAGCTCTCTGTTAAAGAGCTAAGAATTATTTACAAGTTGAGTTTTTCTATATTAGTTATTAAATGTTTTGTCACTCTATTTGAATCGATGACTATTTTTAGAGTAATGTGATTATATTATATCTAGTGTTTTAAAACTTTGACTATTTTCAAAATTTCCCAAAGTCATATTCTAACTGAAGAGTTTTTCAGAAAAGCCCAAGAAGTTCTCAAAGGAACTTGTTTTCTCACCTATAAAAAATAAACGTGAAACTAATTAGGCTTACTTAATATGTAAAAGTTACTGGAAAACAATGTCAAGGAAAATATAATGCTAATTCTACCATAGGCTAACTTTGTTGCAAAATGTGTTATTGATAAAGCCAAAATTATGCAAAATTTCTAAGAAGAGTTTTACTGCCAATGTTCTTCCTGTCTGATCATTTATAACTTTTTATATTAAAATGTATATCATCAAAATTTCTAAGTCCATTGCATTGTAATGAATTTTCTTCATATTCTTAATTATGAACACCTTAACTCTTCTGTCATGTGAAATGCACTTATTGTCTTAATCTGATGGTTTTCTCAAATTTTCTGCAAAAATTATGATAAAATAATCATAAATTCGTGGAAAAGGTCTGATAGATTTCAAATGACTTTAAGATGATACAATCAAACTAGGTAGGAATTTCTAGAACTTTAATGGATAAACCAATTCCTAAAACTTCTAGCCCCATATTAAGCAAAACAGAAACTAATTACATGAGACTCAAATTAACTAATAATGATAATTGAACTTTTCATAAGCTTTCTTTTAAAACATTGCTGATTAAAAACAATGTTTTTTAATTTTTTGTTTTCATGATTTAATGACCTTTTTTCCTTTCTTTTCTCTTCTGGTATCTATAACCTACAGCAATTTGTTTATACTTTTATAAACAAAAAATTAATATTATTCTCTTTCTCCCTCTCTCTCTATATATATATATACAAACATAATATTTATAAACACTAATATGTACATTTTTTATTTTATGGAAGTATACATATTTGCATTATGTAAAAAGAAGTTATTCTTTTTGTAAAATGCATGTAATCAGTCAACTCTATAGATTGGCTTTTTACTTTGAAGAGGCTTTTAAAAAATCTAATTTAATATTCCTAGTACTTGACAGTTTTAGGAAATTAAGGTTGATTTTTATAGAGTTGAAGAAACTCTTGCTCCATGGATGTTTCTGCAGCTTCTACTGAAATTTCATATTTTAAAAAATACATTGAATCACAACTTTTGTTCTAATTAGAGACTGGGTTTATTTTACAAATTATTCTCACCATAGTTTTTTTTTTTGTAAAAAATGGTGATGACTATAGAGAGAAAGATTATATTTCTGTAGAAAATCACAGCGCACTTTTTATCTGACTTTTTGGATGTTAATTAACTTTAAGGTTTTGTTTTCTACCTGTAAACTTGGTTGGATTCTTAATTCTCCTTGGTTCACTAAAATCTAAAACTATGGTTTTCCAAATTCATGCAAGCTGAAACTAGAATATTAAATATAATTTCAGATGAATCTCCACAATTGGTTATACATAAGTAAATTTTATGTCTAATAACTTGTGTGCCAATCAGAGAATCTGACAGTACATCCCATGGTAAAAACCAGAAATATTCAAATGAGGAACCCAAAGAATCCATAAGATTTTAGCTACTATGGCATTTCACCATCTAAAAATTATTGGAGTTAAAATATGCAAGTCTTGACTAACTTCCTTCTCGACTCAAAACTAAGTTAATGTTTTGCTCTCACCATCAACAATTTTCTTTTTTATACAATTTAATATAATTATCTTCAAACAGTATAATTTAAAATGAAAAATTTAGTTTCTACTTTACTATAATTTAGAAGAATTAATGACATACTAATTCCTCTGAGAGGAAAATCCTGTGCTCTTATCAGAAAAAAAGTGCTTTTTAGACATAAAGTTAGGACTCATTAACCAACGTTTAAAATTTTTTAATGCTCATATAATAAATATTTCATTAGATCAGTGGTTCTTTTCTTGAAATATTTGGTCAATTTTGGCTCTTAGAAGTCATTGCTTCTGTGTTTATTTCAAAATTTTTATGTTGTCTTCTATTAGTTATTTTGACACTATCCTCTGTGTAACATGTTTTCTCAAGAGTCTTACATGCTTGGCAGCAGTCACTGACTTCTCAAATGATCTCCATGGGGATTGAGCAACAAAAAGTGATAAATGGAATCAGAGGAAAAAAAACATTGAAATCCTGTTTGATGACGTTTAGATCTCTATCAGTTAATCAGAAAGGCTAAGCAAAAGAGAGAAATATTAAAATAAAATAAAAATGAGCCCAGAGTTTAGAATCTCCTGAACAGGCAAAAACAGTTAAATCATGAAATAAAATCTTAGACTATTTCCTGTAAATGTCCTTGATAAATACAAAACTTTAGTAGCCTTCCAAAAATGTATAAGAGTCATACTTTAAAATAATCCCCTGACATATGAAAAGCCCCATTACAGCCATCGATCATTATAAAGCTTAAAGAACTTCGTTTCCATTTGATAAGACAGTTTGTGGGGCCATGCTTCTGTGTTTCCCCTAAACACTGTCACTGGTTAAGGGCCATTGGTACCAATAATAATAATAATAATAATAATAATAATAATAATTAACTTTATTATTCTATCATTTTGGTCTCATTCACTTGATAGCTTTTCTTTTCTTCAAATGTGATATAAACATTCAATCTAATTTCTCTCAATTATTTCTTATAGGAATACAAGATGTTGTTCAACATATTATTACATTACTGAGTAAATGTTTCTTTAGTGAATATAGCTTTTTTTCTGTCCTGTTTAAACTCTTTGAATGAGAGACAATTTTGATATGTATTTATTCTGATTTCTATATTCTCATAATAGACAATATGTAAGACCTCATACTTATGAGAAGCAGACCTTTGTAACTTATGGCAGAGTGGAGGATGCCCCCTTAACAAGCCAGTATCCCAGGGAGACAAAGAAGTTAAAGCAATTTTCAGTGGTCAAATTCTTGGTCAGGTAATGGATAAACTGATGTTCTGATGAGACAGCCATTTGCCCAGAAAAATGGATTGTTTATCAATGTAAACTGGTTTGCAAGAATTTCCTGATACTAATTATGATGTTACTTAGTGTTTTATAACTCTAATTTCCTCAATAGGATTTTCTTGAAGAAAATAGTTGTGATGATATGTTATACAAGGTCTCAGAAAATTTTAGTGTGTCAAAGCAAGCAGTCTTCTTTCATCTTTATTTATGTTGTGATTTTTAAACATTCTGTATCATTTTCTGTTAGAAATTTGACTTCTAAATTATATATTAGTATAGCTATTTTTGCATTCTCTATCTGGTTCCTTGGATCTGTATTTCTAGTCTTGTTAATACCACAAACATTTTTTTATGCAAGCTCTTACATTTGTATCTTTGATCAATTTGAAGTGAACTTTTGTGTATGGGATTAGGTAAAAGTTGTGATTTTTTTTTCTATTTTTACTAGTATTTCAACTTCTTAAACATTTTTTAGGGAAAGACTATATTTTCCAAATTTCTTCTTTAAAATTTTATTTGTTTCCTAAAACTAAATTAATTTTATACAGATAGATCTATTTCTGGGCTTTATGGGTTTTTTTCTTATATCAATAACCCATTTTTGTGATTATTGTGGCTTTATGGGGGGTCTTAATATCAGATCCTTAAAAAGTGTCATTCATTGATGAAATTTTTGCAATTCTAGATTTTGTGATTTTCATATCAAATTTAAAAATCAGATTGTCTTGGCTTCTGGACCCAGAGTAAAATCCTCTGGCTGCAGCGCTGTCACAGTGGCATCTGTAGCAGTGGCACAAGAGAGCCTACAGAATGGGAAAAAAGCTTTACCACACACACACCTCAGATAAAGCATTAATCTCCAGGATATATAAGGAACTAAAAATACTTAACACCAACAAACAAACAAACAACAACAACAATAACAAAAGTAACTCAATCAATAAATGGGTTAAGGAGCTGAACAGACACTTCACAGAAGAAATACAATGGATCAACAAATATATGAAAAAATGTTCAACATCTCTAGTAATTAGAGAAACACAGATCAAAACTACTCTAAGGTTCCATCTCACTCCAGTCAGAATGGCAATCATCAAGAATATAATCAACAATAAATGTTGGTGAAGATGTGGGGGAAAAGGTATATTCATACATAATTGGTGGGACTGCAAACTGGTACAACCACTATGGCAAGCAATATGGAGATTCCTCAGAAACTTGACCCAGCTCTCCCACTCATGGGTTTATACCCAAAGGACTTAAAATCAGCATACTACAGTGACACAGCCATGTCCATGTTTAAAGCAGCTCAAATCACAATAGCTAAACTATAATAAGTTATTATTCCTGTAAGTTTGACTAAGTAATGCTATATCTACATCCTAAAAATTATAAAAATTAAAAAAATATATTGTTTAAAATGTGTTTTATTTCATTTCAATTGTGCTTTTAGTTCTTCTTAAATGTATGATTACTTGGAAGTTTATT
Organism: Urocitellus parryii; assembly: GCF_045843805.1. Taxonomy (NCBI): domain Eukaryota; kingdom Metazoa; phylum Chordata; class Mammalia; order Rodentia; family Sciuridae; genus Urocitellus; species Urocitellus parryii. The sequence continues at coordinate 192,248,167 of NC_135532.1, forward strand.
TATTAAATTTTCAATATGTGGGCATTTTCCAAATAGCTTTCTAAAATAGATTCCTTTTCACATTTGGTTAGTTTTGGATAATGGAGATTATATGATTTCTTTAGTTTCATATTTATTGAGCCTTGTTTTATGGTGCATAGTATGATTTATCTTGATTTTTGGTTCAGATTATGAATTATCTTGGGAAATATTCCATTGCCACTTGGAAAACAATTAGAATTATCCCATTTCTAATAACAGTGTTATATAAGTATCACTTAGGGAAAATATTTAATTTTCCACATTTCTTTTGTTTTGTGTTTTTTGTTTGTTTGTTTGTTTGTTTTGTTTTGCTTTATTTATTTATTTATTTATTTATTTATTTTTGGGTGGGGGTGGTACTACAGATTTAACTCAGGGTTATTATTATGACTAAGCATTCTGCCTTTCATTTTTTGGGATAGGCTTACTTCATTTAGCATGATATTCTCCAACTTTATCCATTTAGCTGCAAATGCCACAATTTTATTTTCTTTTAATGATTAATAATATTTCAATGTGTATATACACCACAGTTTCTTTATCTATTCATCTCTTGAAGGGCATCTAGCTTGCTTTCAAAATTTAGCTGTTGTGAATTGAACTGCTATTGATGTGGCTGTGTTACTATAGTAGGCTGATTTTAAGTCCCTTGGGTATAGACTGAACAGTGGGATAGCTGGGTCAAATGGTATTTTCATTATGAGTTTTCAAAGGAATCCACATACTGGTTTCCAGAGTGGTTATGCCAATTTTCAGTTCCACCAGCCATGTATGAATATGCCTTCTATGCCACATCCTCACCAAAACTTATTGTTGTTTATATTCTTGATAACTCATTCTGACCGGGGAGAGATGAAATATTAGAGTAGTTTTGATTTGCATTTCTCTAATTACTAGAGATATTGAACATTTTTTCATATATTTGTTGATCAATTGTATATCTTCTTCTGAGAAATGTCTGTTCAACTCCTCAGCTCATCTATTCATTGGCGTGTGTGTGTGTGTGTGTGTGTGTGTGTGTGTGTGTGTGTGTTTTAAGCCTATTGAATTCTTTATATATCCTGGAGATTAGGGTTCTGACATGCATGTGGCAAACATTTGTTCCCCAAATGTAGGTATTCTCTTCACTCATTGTTTCTTTTGTTGAGAAACATTTTAGTCTGAATGCATCCTATTTATTAATTCTTGATTTTATTTCTTGTGCTTTAGGAGTCTTGTTAAGGAATTCAGGGCCTACTCCAATGTGATGAAAATTTGAACATACTTTTTTCTCTATTAGGCACAAGGTCTCTGGTCTAATACCTAGGTCCTTGGTCCAGTTTAAGGTGAGTTTTATTCATGGTGAGAGATAGGGGTTTATTATTATTTTGCTGCATATGGGTTTTGAGTTCTCCCAGCACCACTTATTTTAAGAGGCCATCTTTTCTCCAATGTATGTTTTGGGCTCCTTTGTCCAGTATGAGATAACTGTATTTTTGGAGTTTTGTCTATGTTTTTTTCTATTCTGAACCATTGTACATGATTATTTTGGTGCCAATATCATGCTATTTTTGTTACTATAGCTTTGTAGTATAGTTTAAGGTCTGGCATAGTGATGCTGCCTGCTTCACTATTCATGCTAAGGAATGCTTTGGCTATTTTGGGTCTCCTTTTTTTCCAAATGAATTTTCTGATTGCCTTTTCCATTTCTATAAGGAATGACATGGGAATTTTAATTGGAATCACATTTGTTCTTTCTTTAGTGTTCTGTAGTTTTCATTGTAGAGTCTTTCTTTCACATCTTTTGTTGATTCCCAAGTACTTCTTTTTTCTTTTCTTTTCTTTTTCTTTTTTTTAAGGCTATTATAAATGGGGCAGTTTTCCTAATTTCTCTTTCAGAAAATTCATCACTGATGTATAGACATGTATTTGATTTATGGGTATTGATTTTATATCAGGGTACTTACTGAATTTATTTTGAATCCTCTAAGTCAACAGTAAATAATGATAGTTCAAGGTCTTTTTTTCTCTTCACATCCCTTTAATTTCTTTCATCAGTCTAACTGCTCTGGCTAGAGTTTCAGGGACTACATTGAATGCTTCCAGTTTTTCTCCAACTAGAATGATATTGGCCATGGGTTTAACCTAGATAGCTTTTACAATGCTAAGGTATGTTCCTACTATCCCTAGTTTTTCTAGTGTTTTGAAAATAAAAGGGTACTGTATTTTGTCAAATCCTTTTTCTGCATCAATTGATATAAACATATGATTTTTATATTTAAGTCTATTGATGTGATGAATTATATTTATTGATTTCCATATGCTGAACCAATCTTGCATCCATGGAATGAACCCCATTTGGTCATGGTGCACTATGGTTTTAATATGTTTTTGTATGAGATTTGCCAAAAGTTTATTGAGAATTTTTACATCTATGTTCATCAGGGATATTGATCTAAATTTTCTTTCCTTGTTGTGTCTTTTCCTGTTTTTGATATCAGGATGATACTGGCTTTGTGGAATGAGTTTGGAAATATTCTCTACTTTTCTATTTCATGGAATAATTTGAGTAGTATTGGTATTAATTCTTTTTTGTAGGTATTTTAGAGCTCAGTTGTGAATCTGTCTGGTCCTGGGCTTTTCTTGGTTGGTAGACTTTTGATGAAGTATAATTCCTTCCTTTAAATTGATCTGTTTAAATGTGTATGTCCTCTTGAATCAGTTTGGGTTGATCATATGCCTCTAGAAATTTGTCAGTATCTTCCAAGTTTCTATTTTATTGGAGTACAAATTTTCAAAATACTGTCTAATTATCTTCTGTGTTTCAAAAGTGTCTGTTGTGATATTTCCTTTTTCATTATGAATTTTAGTAATTTGAGTTTTCTCTCTCCTTCTTTGCATTAAGATAGCTAAGCATTTGTCAGTTTTATTTATTTTTTTTCCAAGAACCAGCTTTTTATTTTGTCAATTTTTTAAATTGTTTCTTTTGTTTCAAATTCATTGATTTCTGCCATGATTTTAATTAGTCTCTATCTTCTACTACTTAGCACCTCACTTTAGCAGAGGCTGGCTTTGAACTTCTGCCTCAGATCCCCAGCTGCTGGGATTATAGGCATGCATCCCTGCACCCAGCTTTCCCACTGTTTTTTGCTTACTTTTTCAATGATTATTACTGTGAGAGTGGTTCTTTTTGAGTTACCCATTTCTTTGATAGAACTTTTAAAGTATCCTATGGAAGCAAGTAGAGAATCAACTATCAAAGGACATTACCCTTATAACTTCTCACAGAGACTCATAATCATGTGCTATATGTTTATGTCTATATTAAAACAGCTTGTCATGTATGTTATTTAAATTTCTTTTGATTTATGTTAGGAATGGTAAATATGCCTCCTGATAGTATGCTGTTATTAGACACAGAAAATATTCTTTTGTTTAAAAAAATACTTTCTCCCCCCCTCTCTCTCTGCCTCTCTTTCTCTCTCTATATATATGTCTATATATATATATATATATATATATATATATATATATAATATACACATGCATATACATATATCTTATATCATACTTACATCAAATGTTTTCCTCTAGAGGAAATATTATAAGCAACTTTTATTTTTTTCGTTATTCATGTGATGTAGCATGTTTTGCAATGTGATAATAATTAGATAAATGAAACCTATTTTACATGCAATAGATAATCTATATACATTCCAGTTTTGCAGAATACTCTCAGTCTTAAATCTTTTGAACTATATAAATCTTTTGAACTATTTTACTATTTAGTAACAGGACTAAACTCTATTTGGAGAATTAGAATATAGAATATTGACATACATAATTTAGAATATAATGTAAAACATTTTCAGAATTATACATTTGTTTACTTTGTACTACTTATCTTTAATATACATTTAAGCCATAACTGTATTTTTATCTTCCAAATCAAATTGCACTTCAAAATAAATATAATTTCAACTTTTAGAAACTGTAAAAATAAAGAATGGACAATTGAAAAATGACAAAGTTACTGGATTTAAACATTTCCTAGGTGACTGCTTTGAAAGTTTATTTTCTTTCCTGAGTGTGTTCAAAAGTTAGTAATATTTATATATCATCAGTCATATTAATTAACAACAAAATAACATTTAAGTCACAATATAATATACATGTATAAACAACAATATACTGTGTCAATGAGTTAAAAGAACCAGAATTTGAAATGCACTGATACGTTTGCCTCCATACTCTAATAAATATCCCTGAAGAATTTTTTAGAGGTAGGGGATATAATTATCAAATCAATGGCATAATTCAAAGATAAGCAATGTTGAAAAATATGAGTTAATATTTCTTATGGAAACTGGAATAAATACGATTATGGAGAGATAAAAATAGATATTGAGAAAGAACAAAATGCATTTAAAATATGTGTAAACTCATCATTGTATGTGCAATTGAGGTCATAGATCTCCTTTTTCTCTTTCCTTTTTCAACCTAAATTCATATTTTGAACCATTTTACTGTGACTCATCAAATTGAAATTTTATTTTATACAAATTCTTAGCAATGACAGTGAAAATATGTAACTTTACAGCACATAAAATGATTCATGCTTAGAGCAAGTAAACAAAAATGTAAATATAAAAATAAAAGCATATCCTTTATACAAAGATGCAATATCTGCCAAATTAATCTGGGCTTGGAGACAATTAATGAACATGCTTTTCCTCTTATGGGCTAGGCTCTGTGAAAAATTCATTTATTTACAATTGTCACATTAAATCCCTATTGACAGTAAACAGATTAATTTCAAGAAAATTTGATTAGTAGTAAAAGTAAATTTACCTTAAATTTATATATATATATATATATAAATATATATAAATATATATAAATATATATATATATATATATGTGTGTGTGTGTGTGTGTGTGTGTGTGTGTGTGTAATTTAGATACAGACACAGATACTTTGCTTACCTTAACACAGATAGATTGAAGACTACTCCACAAGCAATTTTCATTAGAAGCAACCTCATGTTTTAATAGACATAGTTTTCTTCTTAGTTCTTATTAGTTCTCAAATCTTATTAGTTCTCAATTCTTTATGTACTAACTTTAAATTAATTGTATTTTTTATACCTACCTAGTGCTATATCATCCTTAACTATACAACTTATATTTGGAAAGCTAGCAAATGGCATTCTTCCCAAACTTACTGTCAATACAAATTATTATGTACCATAAGAGGTACCCCAGTGGTATGGGAATGCAGTCTCTTGGTAGTTTTCTTTTCAGGAAAAGCTTTAAGAAAAACTGAATACCTCTGGCTCCCATCCAGAATACATGAAAACATTTGTGCCATTTTTGGTGTCTCTGATGGTATGTACTAATTTACTCTGCAATATTCTAATTTCTATTATGCAAAGAAAAATGTGAAAAAGGCAGAATAATTGGCTGCTGTCTCTCTTCATGTCTTCAAATTAGAAGTATTGGCAATATTAGTAAACTCATTTATGAAGAACTCTTTTCCTTCACAGTAAGATACTGAACACTTTATAAAAAAAATTTCCATTTGTTTATTTTTGTTATACATGACAGTAGAATCTATTTATACAAACATGGAGTATATCTTATTCTAAATAGGATGGCAGTCTTGTGTATGCATATCGTGTTGAGATTCACTATGGTTTATTCCTAACCTGTACGAGTAGAAAAGTTATGTCAGATTCATTCCACTGTCTTCCTAATCCTGTCCCTCCTCCCTTCCCTTTATTCTCTTTTGGTTATTTGGCTGCAGCAAAATAACTAGGGGGGGGGTGACGAACAACTTGTGTAGATTGATACAGCAGGAGTGGGAGCCCTTTATTGTAGGACAACAGAGGTATTTATATATTCCACACAGCTTATCTTAATTTACATAAACTAGATACAGCAGTCAAACAATAAGGAATCTCCACACTTAATGGCTCGATGGCGTTACTTCATAAACCATTCCCTCTGGCAAAATGCCAGGCGCCATCCTGACTTGTTTACAGACTCTAACAATCCTCCGCCCCCTGGTTATTTTGCTGCAGCAGGACTGCCGCATAATCCTATGAATTTTTATCCCCACCCCCTTTGTATGTTAGCATCCATATATTAGAGAGAACATTTGACATTTGTTTTATGGGGGATTGGCTTACTTCATTTGGCATGATATTCTCCAGATTCATCCATTTACTAGTTAGTGTCATAATGAGATAGGGTAAAGAGCAGATAATCAGCATAGATAATTAATGATTAGTTGAGGAAGATGGGGGCTAATTAAAAGAAAGGGAAATCAAATGCTACTATCTTCTGAGCACTTCTCCCCACTGAAGTTTACCACTACCTCTGGACAATCGCTCCTTCCAACCCATGCAGTTTCTGAGTGGCTCTTTTACTGCCTTTTGGTCACATAGACAAAACAGAAATGGAGAGGGGTCAGAGGATAGGAAACGTGATACCTATAAAGGGACAAGACACACCCCCTCCCAAGAGCAAGAGCTCTGATTCCCCAATCCTCTCTAGAAGAGGCTTCTCTCTCTCTCTCTCTCTCTCTCTCTCTCTCTCTCTCTCTCTCTCTCTCTCTCTTTCTCTCTCTCAAATAAAATTTGCTTTCTATGCCTGCCTTGGCATTTCTTTGGTTTTTAAACTTCAATACCAGGGGTATCAGAACCCAATCCTGACTTCCAAGACCAGTGTCAATGAAGCCATCCTTCTTTATGGCTGAGCAATATTCATGTATATATAAACCACATTTTCTTTATCCATTCATCTGTTGATGGGCTCCTATGTTGGTTCTATTGTTCATATATTTATTGTCCTTTGGCATTTGCATTCCTTTCTTTGAGATATATGTGTTCAGGTTGGTAGTTTATTTATTGAGTTACTTATTCTTTTTTCCCACTTTTTTTGAGTTCTTCATATATCCTGGATATTAATCTTCTGTCAAATTAATATCTGGCAAAGATTTTCTCCTATTCTGTAGTTTGTATCTTCACTCTATTGATTAGTTTTTAATTTGATGTTATCTCAGGGGTTAATACTTGCTCTTATTTCCTGAGCTATCAGAGTTCTATTGATATCTTTACCCATCCTTGCTTCCCAAATGCTAAAGTATAACACCAGAGAAGCACGCCAAGGCAAGCAGAGAGTGGAAAGTAAAAAGGCTTATTAAAGATAGCAGAAAAGACTTCTCCTTTTGGAAGAAGGGAACCCGAAATGTAGAATCTGTGGGAAGGGGAGGTCTCATTCCTTTTATACCTAAGGTTTTCTTTTGTCCTCCTATGTTCCTTTCATCTTGCTTATTTTCCTCTATCCTGCAAGTGATGGGGGATGCAGGTGGGAATTTGGAAAACAGGTGGCCAATGGGTCAGGAAAGAAGTGATCCAGGCTGGAAAGGCCCAGGGTGATTTGATGAGCACCTTCCTATTTGCTGGGAGCTGCTTCATTAACAGTTCTTTAGGACAAGCTGGGGCCTTGATAATATTAACATTTCAATCTCCCAGGTGTAGTTACAATGATTTCCCTGGCTCAGATTAGACTTCATTTTTCTCTGTTAGACTTGATATGAGACCAGATTTACGTAATGACACTAACTACCCATCTTAAAATCTGGCTTCACTATCTAGGAAATCATTCTTTGTGCCAGTATCTTGAATTATTTTCCCCTGTGTTTTCTTCTAGTTGTTTTCATTCCATGTCTTATGTTGAGGTCTTTTATCCATTTTGTACAGTATGTGTAAGGATGGCTTTAGAACTTAGACTAAGCAACTCCATTTTAAAACCCCAGTTTGAAACCTTCGGTATCATCAGGCACACCCTATGGAGCCCTCCAGTATGGCCCTCAGGTACAAACAAGTCAGTTTTTGCCTCCCTGACATACTCAGAGTGGAGTCCCTGGCATGTTGCCCTCACCCTGATTAGTAGGAGAAGCAAGAAAATTAAGGTGGGAACTACCAGACCAAATGCTTTAACCTCAGGATGAATGACATCACTGAGGAATCTTGTAGCAGCTGTTAGGAATTGAAACGGTGGTCAGAAGCCCAAAAATTTAGTATAAATGATGGAGCAAATGAACAGACATTGAGCCAGCTGACACTGATGCACACAAGCCCGAGAGCCTGATGAAGACCTGGACTGACATCCCAACTCTTCTCATCTGCCTGATCCTCTGTGTTCTCACAGCTCTCAAACTCTATAGCAGCCTCTTGACTCTGGTGAGAAAAGGACTTCTCCCTATAACTACCTCCTCAGCCAGCCATCATCTCCACCCCAGGAGAAGCCTGCCTTGGTTCCTGACCTGATCACCACAGTCTGAGTGAGTATGCATCTGCTGGACTTAGAGCCTAAGGCTTAACACTTTGAAATCTAGCACATAAGCTTAGCATGCAGAAGGAATGTCTATAACAGCAGTGTCAGGATTCAATGTCTTTGCAATGCTTAGAATTAATCTAGAATTGTTTTCTGTGAGTTGATTATGTCTATTACAGTGCCTAGCATTAAGGATTGTCATTTTCTTGATTCAGAACCTCTAGAGTGAAATTGTATTGAGTGATTTGAGTGAACAAAGGATTGAAAAGGGCAGAAGCTCATGGACATTCTTTATTTCTCCCCCTTAACTTTATAAGTTGAAACTGTTGGCCATTGCGGCAATATGAGAAACAATGGTCTGTTTTCAATCTGCTACCTGTGGATATCCACTTTTTAAAATAATTTATTTTTTAGTTGTATATGGACATGATATCTTTATTTTATTTATTTTTATGTGGTCCTGAGGATCAAACCCAGTGCCTCACCCATGCTAGGCAAGCGCTCTACCACTGAGCCACAATCCCAACGCACCGCCCCCCCCATATCCAGTTTTTAAGCACCATTTGTTAAACAAGCTGTTCTTCCTCAACTGCATATTCTTGTTACTATGGTCAGAGAACATTTGGCTTAAGACAGTGTGGATTTGCTTCTGATTCCTTTGCTCTGTTGTGTTGCTCTAGATTTCTGTATTTTATGCCAGTTCTGTGCTGTTCTTGTCACTGTGGTTCTGCCATTTGTTTTAAAGCAAGGTGTCATGATGCCTCCAGCATTGCTCTTTGTACTCAGGATTGCCCTGGCTATTTACTCTTTTGTGCTTCTGTTTGAAATTCACAATTAATTTTTCCCAGGTTTAAAGAATACCATTGGCATTTTGATGACAGTTCAATTGAATCTGGAGATTTCTTTGAGTCTATGGCCATTTTAACAACTTTAATTCTCCTAATCCACAAACATGGGAGATCTTTCAGTCTTCTAGTGTCTTCTTCAATCTCTTTCTTCACTGTTTTGTTATTTTATTTTATTTATTTTTTATTTTCATTTTTTTATTGGTTGTTCAAAACGTTACAAAGGTCTATCACATTGTTAGTTAGGTTTATTTCTAGCTTTTGATTAATTTATTTTTTGTGGCTAGTACCAATGATATTACTTTTCTGATTTCCTTTTCAGGGAGATAATTATTAAGGTTTAGAAAAAAATTCCAATTTTTGTTTCAATTGTCTTAACTGAATTGGTCTGTCAGTTCTAAAAGTCATTGGGTCCATCTGATACTGCCCTTTCTCTGATGTCTTTCTTTGTTGGGATACTTTTTTTTACTGCTTCACTCTCAGTGTGCAATAAGTTCCAAGATTGATCCCTATTACACACACAAAGAAAAAAGGTAACAACAACAAAACAATAGCAGCAATAAGATGAAAGAGGAAAAGTACACAATAAATACATAAATGAAAAAAAATTTATAACAAGTAAAAAAAACAGCAGTGGAAAAACAAAAAAAAAAGAGGGGAGGGTAGAAATTTTTTAAATTAATAAAAAGAAAAGAAAAAGAGATATAAATAAAAATAAATAAAAGCTTCCTCCTTAATGGAGTACTTGAATCAGGAGGAAGCACGCTAATGAAAGTTTCTCTCCAGGTCTCCTTAGGCTCTGTACCCTGTGGACCAAGTGAAAGCTGGGGGCAATTGAACCCTAATTCTTCACACTGTGGTGCCTGCCAGATCACCAATGAAAGTGATTGATGGAATCACAGACTAGTTGAAATTTCACTCAGCTGGTTTGCATTCTGGAACAATCTAGCAGAATGCAGAGCTTGCCAGGCAAAATTCTCTCTGGAGAATTTTTAGTGATTTCATTCAAGGGGGGGGGGGGCAACTATTGGTGCTGAGGTTTGATGATGACTAAGCTGGTATAGAATACAGAAGTCTCTAAGCAAATAATTTCTCTAGAGTACTTTGGATTATGTGTCCTGGGGCAGGGGAGAGGTTGACCATGCAGCTAGGAAAAGGCAGTGGAGGGGTAGGAGGAGATACATGGTCTATCAGCTACAATTCTGGTATCCCAGACCCATCTGAGAAGTGAAATCACACATGACTGTTCACTCCCCCAGGATCTCTCATCAGCTCCCTAAAATCACCAGTATTAAAGGGAAGTGTCTTCTGCCCTTCTCTTTGATACAGTCTGGTTTCCCACCACATAGAATTCTCAGAGTCTCTTCATTGAGCCAAACTCAATGAAGATATCAGCCAAAAGATATCAGCCCACTGAACCATGGCTGCAGAAATGCAAGGAGGTCTGGGTTCTGAGAGACAGGAAAATAGCACAAGTCTCTGATTCCCAGAGTGGGAAGCTCAGACAATAGAACCTTTTTCAGGAATGCTCCCAGTCATAGCTCCTTGAGAATACACTAGTTATTGTGGAGCACTTCTCCAGTGCCATCTTATTATGAAGTTCCTAGACCTCTTATCTGTTTAAGATTATGCCTGCAAGGTGCTGAAATTTGCACTCATGTAGCTCATTTGGACTTTCCATCTTTCATCTTTCTCCATCTCACTTATTTCCCTAAAGAGGGGGTATTCTCTCTCTGTTCTCTGTTCTGTTATCCAGTTGGTGCTGAGGTGCTCTGTTTCTCACACTATTCTATCATCCAAAATATCTGGGCATCTCCATGTCTCTCTTTCTCTACTATTTAAGTCAGTGCTCTCCCACAGCCACCCATCTCGTCTCAAATCCACCATAAATGATTTTCTTTAAAAAGAAAGTTTCTTCTTGCATGACAAATTATTATATTAATATTGAGTTCTCATGTGTCACGGAACATTGTGTTTTAGGAAAATTAACATATATCCATTTTCCTCAGACAGATACAGATATGGTAAAACATAATTTAAGATCATGAGTGAATTTTGGACATTCAGACCATTATTAAAATGTTTAACAAATGAACATACAGTTACTTTGCTTCGAAACTCTGTACCATGCAGAGACTGAAAGGCACACAAATTCAAAAGTCTTTTTTTTTTTAAAGAGAGAGTGAGAGAGGAGAGAGAGAGAGAGAGAGAGAGAGAGAGAGAGAGAGAGAGAGAGAGAGAGAGAGAATTTTTAATATTTATTTCTTAGTTCTCGGCAGACACAACATCTTTGTTTGTATGTGGTGCTGAGGATCGAACCCGAGTCCCACGCATGCCAGGCGAGCGCGCTACCACTTGAGCCACATCCCCAGCCCTCAAAAGTCTTAATGATATTAAAATGTGCATTTTTAAAAGTTAATTTTTCTGGAATACATAACATGTATATTTCAAAAAAAACCCTTTATTTTTAAGCAAAGAAGAGGCTTGGAACCTCCTGTTAGATAGCTATATTTTCATGCCATCAAGATATAATTTTAGTTTTTCATGTACAATTATTTTTTGTTAATTAGCACATTCCTAATAATAAAATTTACACATCACTAGAAGTATAAGGGAACATTATATGCTTTCTTCTTACCACTTAAATTCTTTCTTAATCCCAATAAATTTTGCTAAAATAATATGATATCATTGTCCATGATTTAAATATAAAGTTTCTTAACTATGATACAAAGGTTAAAATGAAAAAAAGGCAATGATGTTATTAACTTTGCTCTAAGTGTATTTGCCAAAGTTATTTCAGGATATTTAGTTTGTTTTCAAATATCTATCACTTTATTTAGGCAATTTTTATTCTTGATTCCATTTCATACACTTGCCAAAGATGTCTGTGACTTCTCAATAATGTTTATCTACATTATCTTCTCAAAAGACTCTTCTATCATTGCCCTATTTTCAGAATAAAATAAGTTCCTTGGCTGACAACTCTCTTATCTATGGAATTTTCCTCTTTTATCCATGCTTTGCCAAGTCATGTCAAAAGGCCATTACAAAAATCAGGACTGAACAAACAACCGAGGAACCTGCAGAAGAAGGAACACATACACATCATGACCAACACATCATTGATGTGAATAAAGTTATTTTTGTGCAGCTGTTTATGTAGAAAAATAAATAGCTGATGTATTTCACAAATATTAGTTTCTTTTGTTCATACAAATGCAAAAGTGGTATTTTTTTAGTGTGTTTTCCTAAATTCAGTATTTCTTTCTTGGAATACTGGATTGGAGAAATTACTACTTAGAAATTAAAAATGTTTAAATAAAAAATGTTAAATAAATTTTAGTATCTTGATTTCCCACTTTATTTCATATTATTGATAACACCATTCTTTAGCACTGAAAAGGATAACTAGAATGTAATTTTGAAACTCATGAATTATCTTTTTCAATGATTAAAATGAGAATAATTAAAAGCAGAAAATGTAAAGCCAGTTTACTATTTTCAGTTTAGTTCATTAGTTCATTAATACTGTTGTCTAATCAATGATATTAGATTGATCAATTATTATGTACCTACTCTAACTTGTTCTCTGAAAGCTGATGACAGAAAAGTTCTAATTCTCATGTTTCTTTTAATTTAGTGGGAGAGATTGACAAAACACTGCAAACAGGTATGTTTAAATCAGTGAGGGAAACTACAGTGAAGAACAAATGTAATTAAGAGCTGATATTAATTAGCAAAACATATAGAACATATATAAGAAAAGGAAACAGCTAATACAAAGGCTCTGCACTCTTTTGATAAGGCTACCATAGCAAATTTCTAAAAATTTTGTAGGGCTTAAAACAACAGAAACTTATTCACATATTTTTATGGGCCAATGTCCGAGATCAGATTTTCAACAGAGCCACACTTCTCTGGAAGCACTAGTAATGAACTCTTAATTATTTATTTCAAATCTTAGTGGAATTTCCAAGTTCCAATTTCTTGCCTCTGCTTTCGCAGAGTCTTCTCCTTTGTTTCACCTTCTTGTGACTCTTATAATGACATTGGATTTGGGGGCCACCCAGATAGATAATCTAGGTTAATCTCAGTATGAAATGATGAACTCATTTATATCTACATTTTCCAAACAAAGTCACATTCACAAATTCCAAGAAGTGGGGCTAGATACAAGTTTTAGGAGCCACAATTATACACATGCAATAATGCAAGGAAAATGCACACTTCACATATTCAGAAGAATACCATAATGCTATATTAGTGTGAATATAAAGTATAAAAACTAGCAGAGGCAGTGTTATGGCAGGAATTGTGAACCCACAAAGAACATGTGAAGTCCTTGTCCCCAGTATCTATGAAGTGCTCTTTTTTGAAAAATATTAACTATGAAGAATATGAAGTGAGCTTTATTGAGTCCTAATCAGATATGACTGGCCAAGTGATGATGCAAACAGAGTTTTCACTGCTATATCTACAAGAAAAAATGGCAAGAATTGCCACAAGCACCAGAAACTCAAAAGTGGTAGTGAAAGGTTGTATTCAATGTCTTACAGGAAGTACAGCTCTAACAAAACTTTGCTTTTAGGTTTCTGACCTCCAGAATTGTGAAAGAATTTTTATTCATTGTTTTAGTTCCACCAATTTTATCCTAGTTTATACAGCATCTCTAATAAACAAATACTAGCAGATAACTTAATTAGGTGTAAATAAATCTAAGGATCTGAAGACCACATATATCTGTTAGGAACTGAGTTCAGGTTCATGGAATAGAAAACTTAAATAGTAACTCATTTAAATTTTGAATAATATATATTTCAAAACATTTTCTTGTTACATTTTTTATGTAACAAGAGACCCAGGAATGTTTTAATAGCTTCAATATTTCATCAAAGTCTTAGGATCACACTATCATTTATATCATCCATAGGGTGTGGTTCCTAGCCACATGCTTACAAAACAGCTAAAAAGAATGAATGATACATGTAGAATGTAGAAGGAGGAAAGACCAACCAAAATATAGGAGTGCCACCTGAACCTGGTATCCTTGTATAACATTCCTGGAAGTTGCATGTTCCAATTTCTGGTTATCAATTTTCGTTCTCTATTTTATGTATCTCAATAAGGAATGCAGTAGGGAATATGTCCAGGGAATAATTACAGTGCATAATAGGCACAGACTGGTAACCAGGAGTCTATGTATTACATGATAAGGTTGTGAAATTTTATGCAGCTAAACATTACAAGTCATTTCTGATTATTTCAGAGAGTGTGCAAAACTGATCTATATTTTAAAGATTTATTCTGTCTCAATTGTTTGGTGTAAACCTTAGAAGACAGGGAGACCATTTAAGGTCTTATAGAGATGACAGCAGCCTTGACTAACATGACACCCATATAAGTGGGGAAGTGTAGTAATTCTGGATCTGTTTTAATATTAAAACTGAAAAGATTTTGTCACAGTTTGAATTTGGAGTATTTGCTATAAAGTTGTGTCAGAGATAGCCATAAGATCTTTGGTCTCAGAGATTAGAATTTTCCCTTACTAAGATGAATGAGTATTGTGGAACAAACAAGTATCATGACAGAAGTCAACAGTTTGGTCTTAATGTTAATATTAAATACCATTTACACTTCAAAACATAGATTTACCCCAATACAAAGAGGAGTTTTTGAATCTAGAAACATTTGAAGATTGGAAATCTATACTTAAGAATCATTATAAAATATATTTTGTCTTATTTGGTTATAAAGTCATCAATATAAAAAAACACTTTGCAAAAATTACAGACATAAAATTTTAATTTACTCATATTATCATCATTCAACTTTTAGTAATAATTATCCAGACTTTGTCTATTTATGTAATGAGATATATATATGTAAAATATAGTATTATATAATATATATACAAGAAATTACTTTTATTCTCACATAACATTGTTTTGGAATAATGATTTTGAAGGATGTTTTGTGAGTACTAAACTCTCTTTAAAAGTCAAATTATAAAAATATTATATGAAGACTTTGTTGATTAGACAGTGATTAAATATGGTATTGGAAGAACCATTTAGTAATTCACTATTTAATTAGTTATTTTTATTTGAAAATGCAATCATCATGGTTTACTTCTCCAAAATGAAGTACTCTGGTGCTTTCCACTTTCAATTATGTTTGTAGGCTGGGTACTTAATTAATTTTATTTCTACTCCTGACATTTCCATGCATTTTGTATCAGACAGATACTCAAGCAGCTAAGGCTTCACAAAGATATCTCAGGAGCTATGAAAATCGCTTCTGCCATTTTGGCTTTTCTTCTTAGCAGGAGGATGGAAGGTTGTGATTTCTGTGCAGCTCAAGGCAGTTGATCTTCAGTAGGAGAAAATGTGAACAGCAACCATAAAAATTAAAAAGATTATTGTCTGTAGTCAGATATGCATTTTCAGATGAAAACAAAGCTTTTGAATGCAGCAGATAGCTGTAGGGATTAAGCTGTTTTGAAATAAATTTCATAAAGTAGCACAAGTTATGAGGGTTGTGTGTAGGTAGGATTAGTAAAAAAAAAAGTCCATGAATACTTTATTTTTCTTTATTATCTATGAAAGAGGCTTATAATAGCATTAGTCATAAAAAGTAAGTATGACTCAACATCGTGTTGCATACTGCACCATTATAAAAACAATTGTTTCACAAGTAGTTTTGGTGATTGATTGATTGATTGATTGATTGATTTTTTTAAAGGAGAGAGAGAGAGAGAGAGAATTTTTAATATTTATTTTTTAGTTCTCGGCGGACACAACATCTTTGTTGGTATGTGGTGCTGAGGATCGAACCCGGGCCGCACGCATGCCAGGCGAGCACGCTGCCGCTTGAGCCACATCCCCAGCCCTCGGTGATTTATTTAAATAAAATTAAAATAATAAGTGAAATTATTTTCACCAAGGATAATGTAAAATTTGACTAACTGCTAAATTCTATGTAAATAAGCTTTTATTTAATCAAACATGGGTGCTTGCTTTGTAAATAATGGAATTATTTACTTTTTATATGTGATGATAATTGATATTTAAAAACAAAAAATATATATTAATGTGTACCCTGTTTGTTCAATATGTGTACATTATATAAATGTTTCAATCAAGTAAATATATTTAACTCCTCAATCTTATTTCTTTATGGTGAAACTTTCAAAATCTTTCCTTCTAGCTTTTTGGAGCTGTTTTCCTTTTCCAGATGCTGGGCATTGAACCCAGGATTTGTGCATTTTAGGCAAATGTGCCACCCTTAGGCTATATTCCCAGGCAACCCTGTTAGCTTTTTAAAATAAATTGTTATTTCTAGTTGCCCTATTGTGCACTGGCACACCAAAGCATTTTGCTCCTATCTAACTATGACTTAGTATCCATTGATCAACTTTTCCCTGTCCCTGCATTCTTCCATTCTATTTTCAATTATATGAGATCAGATTGTTTATATTCCACATATGAGTGAGGTCATATGGTTCTCATATTCCTTTAACTGACTTATTTCACTAAACATAATGATTTCCATCCACATTGTTGCAATAGACAGGATTCTATTCCATTTTATTGTTGTGGTTGTTGAATAGTATTCTTGTGTGTGAGCATGTGTGTAGCACATTTCTTTACCCATGAAATTTCCTATTGTTGAAATAATACCAAGATCATTTTCCAATATTTGGAGATATGTGTCTTTACTAATTAAGCATTTTTTTTTGTGGCCAGGCAATAAAAATGTAGAAGATGTCAGATTATCTGTTTTTTTAGCCTGTTCTATGAAATGCAGAAAAATTCATTTTACATGCTTTAGTTTACAATTTATAAAATGAAAAGAGTTATCCATGATAATTAGAGATCCTCAGAGGGACCTCAGTAACAAACCTCAAAATGTAGTTATGCTAAAGTTTTAAGTGTGCATGACCTAGACAGGCCATTTGGCAGAGATGCTGGTGATTCCATATGGTGAATCTAATTATTTTAGATAATTATGACTGTAAAATGTGTAATTTGAAAACCTTCTGGATTATGTTTGTGCCTTCAAAATAACACTGGTTACTGTCTTGAACATTTTTTGTTGTTTCTTATTATTGTTTGATAATCATGTTACCTATGAGTATAATCCATGTTCTCTGTGAGTATGAAGGATGTCAACATTATCAGTCAATGACTAATTGGATAATGAATGGAAAGCTGAGAAATGTGTATAGAATGCTAGAACATAAATATTATAAATTACATTAGATCTGAGTTTGCATTTTTACATATTCTTAGGACAATGGAATACATTATTTATTTTGGCATTGGAATAAATAATATCATTGTTTTTATTAAGTTTTTTGGTTTTGCTTTTCTGTGATTTTAAAGTCAAACTGTGATCATGGTGCATTTAAATCAGTGGGAAAAGAACGATAAAATTTTGAATGATTAAAGACTCAAATATTCAAATATGCTTATGAAGGCGATTATATTAGAATTGGTGAGCCCAAATTTAATGTTCATTCAAAAGATTGTTTTTAAGACCAGAAAGTGTGACTATTTTTTTTTCCAGTTGATCACTGTACAATAAACAGGTCTTAGAATTCAGACTTTAATCACAACTGTAAGTGGTTGAATACTTCCCTATCATGATTAAAACCTAGGATTTGATTCCCAAAATCTCAAAAAAAAGCTATGTAATGTTCATCAATAAAACTTAATCTGATTGTGTGTGTGTGTGTGTGTGTGTGTGTGTGTGTGTGTGTGTGTGTGAAGCTGCTGGGAAGCAAACCCAGAGCCTCATGGGTGATAGCCAAGCACTCAACCACTTAGTTATACCTACAGCTCAGGTTTTTTCTTTAGTTCATTAATATAAATTTTCATTCTATAATGAATTCACAGTTTAAGTAGTCTCAATATGTCAATAAATAACATAAGGCAATATAAGGGCAATATGTCAGAATAGTGCCTACCTCAATTTTATATGTTCAATTTCTAATGTCCCTTTTCCACATAATGTGAGTATAGTGGTAGTCAGGACCTTTAAGGCAATAATTAAGGTTTAATCAGGTTATAGGGTAGTTCTTAATCAAACATACTTGATGTCCGTAGAAGAATAGGAAATTCTCTTTGTGCATATGCACAGGGAGAAGACTATGTGAGACAAAATGAGAAGACAACTATCTACAAAATAGAGATTAGAATAAAATCAACCATGTGGACACTTTGATTTTGAATTTTCATGCTCTAGATATAAGAAACAATAAATTTATTTTTGAAATTCTTAACATTTGGTATTTTTTACAGCAGCCCTATCAAACTAATATATATATATATATATATATATATATATATATATATATATATATATATATATATATTTACATAAAGGAAGGCAACTGAATGCTGTTTTTCATGCAAGGTTTGCTGTTGAAAACCAAACCATTTGTAGAATATTAAAGGAATGATAAGAAAACATGAGTGATATTATTTCCTAACATTCTTTAGCTATCATAATCTTTATTATATATATATATATATATTCAAATCATATTTTGATGTTATAATATATATTACTGCTTTATTAAATCATTTAATTTAGTATATTGCTTTATAAAATAATTTTTAAACACTCTCATGCACTGTAATAGAAAAAAAAGCTCTACTTTCTCCATAGATTACTGTTGATTTTAGGTATTGATTATAAATTGAATTTAATGATTTATATAAAACTAAAGGGATATCTTGGAGATATTGTGAGTTTAATTCTAGACCATTATACTAAAAGAAATAATGCAATATAGGGAGGTAAATACATATTTTTTGTTTTCCAGTGCATGTAAATTGTAGGTTAAGACCACACTGTAGTCTATTAAATGTGTAAGAGCATTAGGCAATAAGAAAAATGCTCAATCCTTAAATTAAAAAAAAAAATCCCCATAGTTTAAAATTCTGGCAATTATTTAAGTGTTCATAAAGTTCTAGGCATTTTGCTGGTGGAAGGTTTTTGCCTTAAAAATGATGACTGCTGATGGATTAGTGTGGTTGGTGGTGAAGGGCAGGGTAGTTATGGAAAATTCTTAAAATAGAATGACAATGAAGCTTGCTTCATAATTGACTGCTGCTATCATGAAATATTTCTCTGCAGCATATGATTTTATTTGATTCTGTTGGTGCATTATCAGCTAACTCTATGAAATATTCTAAATTCTTTGCTGTCACCTCAAAAATGAGGTATGCCTTCTCAAAAAACAAATTTCTATGTTCACTCATAAGAAGCAACTTCTCTTCTGTTCAACATTTGTGACATTGCAGCAACTGATTCACATTCCCAGACTCTATTTCTGTTTCTCTTGCTTTTTACCATGTGTGTGGTTGCTTCCTTCACTGGAAACTTGAAGTACTGAAAGTTATTTATGCTTTTTCCAAATAGCTATTAATTTTAACATTTTGAACTCCTTTCTTGATTCTCTCTATATTTTTTTTTTCTTTTTGAACTGGTGATAGAACTCAGGGGCACATAACCACAGGCCACATTCTCAATCCCTTTTTATATTTATTTAGAGACAGGGTCTCACTAAGTTACTTAGGGCTTTACCAAGTTGCTGAGTAAGGCTGGCTTTGAACTTGCAACCCTTCTGCCTCAGCCTCTGGAATCTCTGGGACATCTGCATTTGGTTTTATGGGATTGGCTAATTTCACATAGCATTATCTTCTCTATCTCCACCATTTACTTGCAAATGCCATGATTTTATTCTCTTTTATTGCTGAGTAATATTCCATTGTATATATATGCCACATTTTTTATCCATTCCTCTACTAACTGGCATCTAGATTGACTAACTGGCATCTAGGTTGAATTATGCTGCTATAAACATTCATGTGGCTGTGTCCCTGTAGTATTCTGATTTTAAGTCCTTTGAGCATAGAACAAGGAGAGGGATAGCTGGGTCAAATGGTGGTTCCATTCCCAATTTTCCAAGAAATCTCCATACTGTTTTCCATATTGGCTGCACCAATTTGCAGTTCCACCACCAGTGTATGAGTGTACCTTTTCCCCCACATTCTCACCAACACTTATTGTTTTTAATCTTCGTAATAGGTGCCATTCTGACTGGAGTGAGATGAAATCTAGAGTAGTTTTGATTTGCATTTTTCCTAATTGCTAGTGATGATGAACAGTTTTTCATATATTTGTTGATTGATTGTATATCATCTTCTGAGAAGTGTCTATTGATTTCCTTGGCCCATTTATTGATTTTTTTTGTGTGTATGTGTGTGTGTTTAGCTTTTTGAGTTCTTTATATACCCTAGAAATTAGTGCTCTATCTTATGTATGAGGGGTAAAAATTTGCTTCCAAGATGTAGGCTCTCTATTCACCTCACAGATTGTTTCTTTTACTGAGAAAAAACTTTATAGTTGGAGACCATATGATTTATTGATTCTTGATTTTAATTCTTGCACGAAATCAGTCTTATAAAGAAAGTTGGGCACTAATCCCACATGATGAAGATTAGGGCCTACTTTTTCTACTATTAGATCCAGGGTCTCTGGTTTTATTTCCAGGTCCATGATCTATTTTCAGTTAAGTTTTCTGCATGGTGAGAGTTAGGGATTTAATTTTATTTTGTTGCAGATGGATTTCCAGTTATCCCAGCACCATTTGTTGAAGAGGCTATATTTTCTCCAATGAATGTTCTTGGCACCTTTGTATAATATAAGATAATTGTAATTTTGTGGGTTAGTCTCTGTGTCCTCTATTCTCTACCATTGGTCTACTGTCTGACTTGGTGCTGATACCATAGTGTTTTTGTACTGTTTTTGCTCTGTAGTTTAAGGTCTGGTATAGTGATGCCACCTGCTTCACTCTTCCTGCTAAGGATTGTTTTAGCTATTCTGGGTCTCTTATTTTTCAATATGAATTTCATGATTGCTTTTTATATTTCTATGTGAAATGTCATTGGGATTTTGATCGAAATGTATTAAATCCTTTTAGTGCTTTAGGTAGTATGGTCATTTTGATAATATTAATGCTGCCAATCCAAGAGCAAGGTAGATTTTTCCATCTTTTAAGGTCTTATTTTACTTCTTTCTTTGGGATTCTATAATTTTCATTATATAGAGCTTTAGTCTATTTTGTTAAGTTGATTCTCAAGTTTTTTTTTTTTTGAGGCTATTGTAAATGGGATAGTTTTTCTCATTTCCCTTTCTGAGGATTTGTTGCTAATATACAGAAATGCATTTGATTTATGGATGTTGATTTTATAATTACATTTATTTATTTTCATATGTTGAATTAAACTTGCATCCCTGGGATGAATCCCATTTGATCATGATGCAGGATCTTTTTGATATGTTTTTGTATTAGATTTGCCAGAATCTTTTTGAAAAATTTTTCATCCATGTTCATTAGAGATATTGGTCTGAAGTTTTCTTTCTTTGATGTGTCTTTGCCTGGTTTTGGAATCAGGGTGATATTAGCCTCATAGAAGTGATCCTTTTTTTCTCTGTTTCCTGAAATAAATTGAAGAGTATTTGTATTACTTTTTCCTTAAAGGTCTTGTAGAACTCATCTGGGTATCCATCATGTCCTGGGCTTTTCTTGGTTGGTTGATTTTTGATGGTGTCTTCTATTTCTTCACTTGAAATGGATCTGTTTAAATCGTGTATATCATCCTGACTCAATTTTGGCAACTTATATGATTCTAGAAATTTGTCGATGCCTTCAATATTTTCTATTTTATTTTATTTTTCATGACAAGATGTTTTACTATTAAAATGAAAACCTTTTATAAAAGTATTACAGATCAAAAACTGTATTTACACTTATTGATTGAAAGTCCAATTAAGCATCAAACTCTGAAAGGGTACAGCAACAGGCTCTACATGCAATGCAGTGGACACACAAACACTTAAAATTCCATTTCTACCATAAAATGATTTATGTGAAAGGAAAGA
This sequence comes from Urocitellus parryii, assembly GCF_045843805.1. Classification (NCBI taxonomy): domain Eukaryota; kingdom Metazoa; phylum Chordata; class Mammalia; order Rodentia; family Sciuridae; genus Urocitellus; species Urocitellus parryii. The sequence goes on from NC_135532.1 coordinate 192,270,312, forward strand.
AAAAGACAAAATCTTTTAACACCCCAAATTTTCCAAACAACAGGCTGGGGATGTAGTTCAGTGGAATATGGGCTTGGCCAGAAACAAGGCTCAGGGTTCAAATCCCTAGCACCACACAGACACAGACTCCAAATAGGAACCAATTTGCATAACCTCTAAACATTTAAAGCTTCCCAATTACATATCTAATAAGGCTGAATTAAAATTTAAGATACCAAGAAATCTGCCCAGAAACTACAATGGCAGAGATACCAAGTTAAAAAACCATTGAAAGTTATACTCATCTCTGAAAAGGCACTTCTCATTTTTATTAAAAAGTGCTTAAAACCTGAACAAAAGGTTACTTCCTCATGCCGTATTTTCTAACTGTCTAGTATTTTCTATGTTATAGGAGTACAAGTTTTCAAATAATTTCTAATTATCTTTTCTATTTCTGTAGTGTCTGTCGTGATAGTTTCTTTTTCATCATGTATGTTAGTAATTTGAGTTTTCTCTCTCCTTCTCTTCATTAGCATGGCTAAGGGTCTTTCAATTTTATTTATTTTTTCAAAGAATCAACTTTTTGATCTGTCAATTTTTTCAATTATATCTTTTGTTTCAATTTTATTGATTTCAGCTCTGATTTTAATTATTTTCTGTCTTCTACTGCTTTAGGTGTTGATTTGTTCTTCTTTTTCTAGTGCTTTGAGATGTAATGTTAAGTCATTTATTTGTTGACTTTTTCTTCTGTTAAGGAATGAACACCATGCAATGAACTTTCCTCTTAAAATTGCCTTTATAGTTCCCCAGAGATCTCAATAGGTTGTATCTGTGTTCTAATTCACCTCTAATTTTTTTTTAAATTACCTCCTTGATGTCATCTGCAACCCATTGTTCATTCAGTAGCATATTATTTAGACTCCAAGTGTTGGATTAGCTTTTATTTTTTATTTTATCATTGATTTCTAATATCATTTATTATGATATGGTTGAATACAGGGTAGTATTTAATATTGCCTAAAAGTTTCCCTGTGGCATAGTATCTGGTCTATTTTAGAGAAGGGTCCATGTGCTACTGAGAAGAAAGTGTATTCTCACATTGAAGGATGAAGCATTCTATATATGTCAGTTAAGTCTAATTTATTGATTGTATTATTGAGTTCTATAGTTTCTTCATTCAGCTTTTGTTTGTAAGATCTATCCAGTGGTATAAGAGGTATGTTAAAGACACCCAAAATTTTTGTGCACTGGTCTATTTGACTCTTAAACTTGAGAAGTTTGTTTGATGAACATAGATGCTTCATTGTTTGGGGCATATATATTTATAATTGTTAAGTCGTGTTGGTGTATGGTGTCCTTGATCAGTATGTAGTGTCCTTCCTTATTATTTTTGGTTGACTTTAATTTGAAGTTTACTTTATTTGACATGAGGATGGAAACCCTTGCTTACTTCTTCAATCCATGTGAGTGGTATGATTTTTTTCCAACCTTTCACCTCCAGTATGTGGATGTCTTTTTCTATGAGATGAGTCTCTTGGAGGCAGCATATAGTTGGGTCTTTTTAAATTTTTTATTTATTTTTATTTAATCTGCTAGTCTATGTGTTTTGATTACTTAATTCAGGTCATTAACATTCAGGTTTATTATTTAGACATGGTCGGATTTCCAGCCATTTTTGTTTATTTTTGGCATTTTATGTGACTTGGTTCTCTTCTGAGTAGATTTTCTTTTAGTGCAAAACCTCCCTCTGCAGATTTTCATCATTGTTCTTCATTTCCTCTTCATGGAATATTTTGCTGAGGATGTTCTGTAGTGCAGACTTTCTCACTGTAAATTATTTTAACTTTTGTTTATCATGGAAGGTTTTTATTTCATAATCAAATCTAATGCTTACTTTTTCTGGATATAAGATTCTTGGTTGGCATCCATTTTCCTTCAGAGCTTGGTATATGTTGTTCCACAATCTCCTGGCTTTGAGGGTCTGGTTTGAAAAGTTTGCTGAAATACGAATTAGTCTCCCCCTATATGTGATCTGATTTCTCTCTCTGTGGCCTTTAAGATTCTAAACTTATTCTGTATGCTAGGCGTTTTCATTAGAATGTGGCTTGGTGTAGATCTGTTGTAATTTTGTACATTTGGTGTTCTGTAAGCCTCTTGTATTTGGTTTTCCAATCCGTATTTCATGCTTGGAAAATTTTCTGATATTATCTCATTGAAGAGATTGTGCATTCCTTTGGTTTGAAAAGCTGTGCCTTCCTCTATCCTAATGAATCTTAGATTTAGTCTTTTGATGCTGTCCCATAATTCTTGGATGTTCTGTTCATGGTTTCTAACTTTCTTCACTGTGTGATCAACTTTATTTTCCAGATTGTATACTGTGTCTTTATTATCTGATGTTCTTTCTTCTAAGTGATCTAGTCTGTTGGTTATGCTTTCTATTGAATTTTTTATTTGATTTATTGTATCCTTTATTTCAAGGATTTCTGACTGTTTTTTTTTTTTTCAGAATTTCTATCTGTCTCTTGAAGTAATCTTTTTCTACCTGTATTTGTTGTCTTATCTAATTGTTGGAGTGATCAATTTTTGCCTGTATTTTCTCATTTATGTCATTCTTTAATTCATAGATTATTTTAATTATGAACCTTCTCAACTCTTTCTCTGACATTTCATTAAATTCACTGTCTGTGGGTTTTGTTCTTATAGTATCTTGGTTTGTTTGGGGCACTTTCCTCCCTTGTCTTTTCATGTTTATGTGTCTTCCTTTCTTGCAGTGTGGATCTGAGATATTATATTTTTTTCCTTATATTCTTGTAGTACCCACTGCAGATTGTCTGTACCTCATCTTGATGTTGGGCTTCCAGACCCTGCTGGTATCCCTGAATGTATGCTACTGCATCTAAAGGTGGTGGAGGCAATAGCCAAGGTAACTCGAGATAATACTTAAGGTGCCCCAAGATGGAAGAAATGTCTTACAGAGATGGGGCTGAAGAGGTGGGCCTCACACTCTCTTTGGGATGTCTGCTCTGAGATGTGGCTGCATTTAGGTGCTGTCTATTGTCAAAAAGTTAGGGGCCACTGCAGGGGGAAGGCTATGGAGATGACTACAGTGTCCAAAGATGGAAGTTGGCTAGGCTTAGGTTCCCAGGTGTGTAGAGGGTGCTTATCCGGATGGGTCTGGACTTCTGTGATAGTCTGCTGGTCTAAAGAGGCAGTCCTGTGCAAGAGGCTGGGTTCTGTTAGGTGTCTTGCCCTGGTGGTAAAGAGGTTGACCCAGGCATACTGTGATCCTAGGTCCCGCAACGACTGGTGTGGGGGATCTGGGTTGGGCCTGGGCTCCTGTGGTAGTCTGCTGGTCAGAAGGGACAGTCCTGTGCTGGAGGCTGGGATCCAGAGGGTGTCTTCCTGGCTGGTAAAGTGGTGGACCTGGGCCTACTGTGATTGGTTTATCAATTTGGAATGGCCAAATTATTATCTTCCTTTCCCTTCCCTGTTTCGAATTTTATTTTTCCTCAGAGATGATTCTCTATTGTCTGTACAGGTTAATGTTTGAGAAGTTGTAAGATGCCACTGAGGAGAATGACTCTTGCATTAAAGGCAGTTTTACTTTCACTGAAGGTTTTGGAAGTTGTCCTGATCAGATAATATTTTTTTCTTCTCTGTGACAACTGTCTTAGAAAAACAATTTAAAGTTGATAGGATTTATTATGCCTCATGGTTTCAGTCCATGATTTGTCCAGCTTTGGGCCTGAGGCAAGGCAGAAGGTCAATTCAGAAGGAAGGAAGAGAACAAGAGAACGCTTACTTCATAGCAGTCAGGAAGTAGAGGAAGAGATAAAGGGTCTGGGATAAGAAATATCCTTCTATGATCCACTTTCTCTAACCATACCCCTCTACCTACAGTTTCCATCACCTGCCAGTTTTCCATGTAGCTTCCAATGGATTCATCCCCTGAAGAATGAACCCTCATGAACTGATCACTTCCTCAAAGTCTCAAATCTTAACATTGGTGTGTTGAGGACCAACTTTTCAATACATGAGTCTTTGGGAGTCATTTCATATCCAAACATTAAGCAAAAGCTCTGGGTTTTCTTGTTTCAGGAATAAGGGAAGGATTCATCCACTCTTGGTTCTGTGACAGGAAGATTGAGAGTGATTGCCCTCAATCTTCTAAGGTAGAAAGACATTCTTCAAGAGGAGGGTAATCCTGATGATGTATGTTTTCTTGAGTTTCTAGATGACTGTGTTCTTCTTCTCACTTTCCTTTTTCTTCTTTCTTTTGTTATATTTGGCTTTGTTTTGCTTTTGTTTTCAATAGATACTAAATTTCTTTGACACTGTATGTATTTTATTGACTCTTCCTTGAATTTAAGACAAATAGCACCCAGGATTTATTTTGTAAAAGTAGAGTTCACACTTCTTTATACATTTTACAGATTTTTAAAAATCCAGACACATGGATTTATTTTCATTTATTTTAGAATTTGGAGTCTTCATTTACAACTGCATGAATATAAACTTGTTCATAGTTTTATTTTTATTTGGTTTTTGGTATTGGGCAATAAACTCAGGGATATTCAACCATTCAGCCACAAACCCATCCCTATTTTATATTTTACTTAGAGACAGGGTCTCACTGAGTTGCTTAGTGCTTGCCATTGCTGAGACTGGCTTTGAACTCATGATCTCCTTCATTCAGCCTCCCATGCCATTGGGATTATAGGTGTGTGCCACTGTACCTGCCTCACAATATGATTTTTAAATTCAGTGTTTTCTTAACTAATTTTGACATTCAATGCTTTATAATCTCCAAATTTGCTTTGTCTATGTCTACCTTTTTTGTTTTTTTTCTAGGCATTCTATAAATTTCATTTTCTACAGTAGTTTCCTCTGTGTGTTGAGTGAACTACTATTCTCTTATGGATTTGTTTCTGCCAGCACTTTTTCCACCCATCTCAGGACAGAGTGCTCTGCTCTAGCAAACCATCTGTGAAACCACATCCTCAGTACTTGTGGTTAGCATTGCCAGGCTACTAGACTACCAGGTCAGGAAACCGAGGGTCAGATGCTTCAGGGCATGTAACCCCCCAACTCATAAAGCCCCCCTCCATTAGGGACAAAGACACTTCCAGACTGTCTTCCATCAAGATAGCAATATTTAGTGCTTCCTCATAGTGTGGTTATATCAGGCATAAGATGATTGGCTTATAGACATTAAGGTGCGTATGTGTGATTGGGGGGCACACCCTACCTGAACCCTATAACAGCTGTATGCATTCCAAAAATAAATGAGCTTGAGCTTGCTGAATGTCATCTGCAGTTTCTCATCAGTCAGTTTTCTCCTGGTGTCCATGTGTTGATTCTGCATCTCTAACCCCGGCAACAAGGTAGCTGATTGATCATCAAGCCCACCAGTGACTAGGAACACATACAATAAAGAAGTGAAAATTATTTTTTATAATTATGGAAGCTGAGAATCCAAGATCAGGGTGCCAGTGTAGTTGTCTTTTGCGAAAATTATTTTTTCAGTCTGCATGCTGTCAATTTCTGGTTATATCCTCACTTGGTAGAGAACAGAAGGAGAAAACAAACTCTCTCATGAATTATTTTGGGGTAAACTAATTTAATTCACAAAAGCACCACCTTTATGGGCTTATGTAATCTTAATTATCTATTAAGGACCCACTTTCAAATACCATGATTTGAAGGGTAGAATTTTTTTTTTTAGAGAGTGAGAATATTTTAATATTTATTTTTCAGTTTTCAGTGGACACAACATCTTTATTTTATTTTTATGTGGTGCTGAGGATCAAATCCAGTGCCCCGTGCATGCCAGGCGAGCACATTACTGCTTGAGCCACATCCCCAGCCCAGGGTAGAATTTTAATAAATACATTTTGAGGGGATACAACCTCCTGATATGTTGCATAACTTAATTTTTGTAGCATTCTGGAAAATGGAAAAATATACATAGGAATCAAAACATATTAGTAGATGGATTAGTACAAAGGTGGATTTTGCAATTAAATTTAAGAAAACACAGACCCAGACAGATGATAGCTAGATAAAAAGATAGATAAACAGAGAAAGAATAAATTACTTTATACACAGATAACAAGATATGTTAATCTGCTTTTCATCATTATGACCAAAGTGTCTTAAAAAATCCATTTAAAGTAGGAAAAGTTTATTTTGGGCTCAACATTTTCAGAGGTTCAGTTCTTGGATGACTGGCCCCATTGCTTTGGGCCTAAAGTGAGGCAGAACTTCATGGCAGAAAAGCATGGATAAAGAAAACTGCTCAGCTCATGGCATCTGAGAAGGAGCCAAAAATAAAATATACAAGATCCAGGGTATGACCCTAGAGACCCACTTCCTATAGCCACATCCCACTTACCTACAGTTACCATCTACTTGGGCCATTCAAATTATTAATCCATCAAATGGATTTTTCCACTAATTCAGTTTCAGCTCCCATAATGTAATCATTTCACCTCTGAATATCCTGCATTAATTCACATTAGATTGGTGGGGGGAGGCCTCATATGCAAACATAACAGGAGGAAATATATAAATGTTTCCATGTGTATAACAGCATAACTGTGATACATAATTATATTTCCTAGTTTATTCTAGTGAGATAATCTAGAAAAATAATGCCCTGTAGCAATGAAAATATTTATTTACTTACTTTGAATCTCTAAATTCTATCTATTAAAAATAAATAAAACTCCTTTGAGAATGAATTGATTCTAGAGTTGATATAGGGAAAATCAAGTAAAGCCTGGGGCAGCTTAGAGTATCAGAAATATAGAAATGCTGAGATAAATAATTATGTAGATCCAGAGATGCATACATAGAAACAGAGACATTGATATGGAGAAAGAGATGGTGCATGCATGTGAGAAGAGTTTAGAAGAGATTTTGAAAGAACTCCAACTCCTAAACCTTAAACAATTTAAAAACCAACAACAACATTATTATTATTATTATTTTACTGAGTTATAGAATTTATTTATGTATTTATTTGAATAAATGTATTTGTAAAGTAGGAATATATTATTGGGGAATGTGACACAGCTCTCCCTTACAAAAAATATCCAGAGAATAGTATTTAAAAATCATCGTTAGACTAACAGTAAAAAGTGAAGAAGGCAAAGTCTATAATGAATACTAAAATATGCAACCAAAATCTTGAAAAGAAACAAATATAAAAGAGGGGATAAAAATGGAAGGGGAATGGGAATTGAAATCAAATTCTTTGTATGTGTAATTATGTAAAATTAAGTCAGATACTTTGAATAAATATAATGCTCTAAATAATAGCTTAAAAAGAAAATATATATATGCATATACGCATATTTATGTATTTATGTATGTATGTATTTATTTATTTATTATAGTGCTGGCAATTGAGCCCAGGGCCTCACACATGGCAGGCAAGCATTCAAACACTGAGTTACATCCCCACCCCTAAAAAGAAATATTTTTATAGTCTCAAATGATTTCCTTCAAGATATTTATTAATTACAAAGGAAAAATAATATTTATAGGAAAGAACAGCAGAAATGCAATTTCAAACAATTGATCGATGTCATCATCTTAAATAACCATACATATTGACAAAATTCACAGAGAAAGGCAAATTTGTGTACATCATTCCTGTAAAACATTTAATAAAATTGATGTAGTATTAAAAAAAAACTTCAGACAAACGCAATCTGAGGGGCATTCTATATAATATCTTACCAGCCTTCTTAAAAAGTGTCAGGGTCATGAAAGACAAGGCAAGACTGAGGGTTTTTCATAGTTTGTGGGAGAATATGCAGACATAACAGCTAAATGCAATTTGGATCTTGAATTTATTGTGAAGCAGAAAAATAATATTAGTAGAAAAACTGGTGGAATCTACACTTTAACTATTTAATGTTAAATTTAGTTTCTTGATAGTCACCATGGTATACTATGATTGTTAATACTTGAAGATGCTGAGTGAAGGACGTAGAGGAAATAACTGTACTGTTCTGCAACTTTCCTATTTATATTGTTGTCATTTGGATATGAAAGTCTCCTAATGCTCATGTGTTGAAGTTTCAGTCTCCAATGCAGTAGTGGTCAGGGGTGAGGCTTTGGGGAGGTGGTAGATTAAGAAATAAATGCCATTATTGGAAGGTGGTAGAAACTGGAGGAGGTGGGACCTCCTTGAAGGGTATGTGTCCTTCCAGGCATTCCATTAAGTATTGTACCTTGTCCCCAGTGCCTTCTTATCTCCCTTCTGCTTCCTGACTTCCAAGAAATGAACAGCTTTCCTCTGCCATGCTCTTTGGCCTCCGTGTTCACCATAGGCCCATAGTAATGGAGCCAGCCAAACATGGACAGAAACTTTTGAAACCACAGGCCAAAAACCATATTTCCTACTTGAAGTACTTTTTATCAGGTATTTTCCTTACAGTAATGAAAAGCTGAATAATACATATGTAAAATTATTTCAAATGTTAAAATAAATGATGTGAGAATCATAAATTTACCTTTTATATTTTCTTAATATATTTTTTATTTTTTGATTTTTATGTGGTGCTGAGAATCGAACCCAGTGCCTCACACGTGCAAGGTGAGCGCTCTACCACTGAGCTACAGCCCCAGTCCCAATATCTTATTTTTGAATTTGGAATTTCCTTACAATTTTATTGCTGTTTAAAATTTAATATTTTCTTGTTGTTAATGTTACCAGCAACTAAAATGCTTTGTATATACATTTGAGTTGCATATATTAAATATTTTAGACATGTACTTTGATTTTTTGTCTATAGTTATCAAATCTCTAAGATACATTTTGTTCGAAACTAAAACAAAGTATGTGAAAGTAGTTTCAGAAAAAAAAAGTAAGATCTATAATGACACAATCCTATTGAGTAGCATTATTGTAGATGACTTTTACCATTTTTTTTTTTTTCAAATTTGAGAAAGAAAAGGATGCTTGTACTTTGGCTTCTTGGTGACATGACCTGTGGACCTTGTTAGCAAAGCATACTGCTGGAGCAGTAACAGGAGTGACTGTCTAATTGGCTTTGTTTCCCAAGAAGTCATTATGTACCCAGAATAGCATGTGTCTTTTCAATATGACAATAATTAAATCACCTCAACCACTGCACACAAGTGTGAGTTAGTTTAACGCATTGATGAGTACCTGAGTTTTACAATTCCAGGGAATGTTACCTGAGGTAAGCTTTCAATAGGTGATTTTAATACACATTAATTTGATATATTTCCCACTTCCCCTTGGCTCATAAATTTTAAAGAAGACTCTATTGCTGTTCTATCCTGATTAAAAATTCAATAAAACTTGTTCTTCCTTAATTAAACACTCTCTTTCCTACCAAACAAGGATGGCTTTGACTTTTCTCATTACTCTGTGTTGGTAGTAGCAGTAGTAGTTCCATAGGTTGAAAAATCATAGACTACTTAAATGGAAGAACACAGTGTTGTTGACTTTAGAAAGTGGCATGGTTAAGAAATTCTTTTAAAAAACTATAACAGATTTTTTTTTCTGACAAAGGATGCAAATATTCAAAATGAAATAAGTTCAATTACCATTTCACCTAATGTTTGACTCAGAGGAACATTTGAAAAAGCCACTTGCATTAATCAGATATGAGGATAACTAGAAACTAATGGCTATATAGATGTATTGCTTTGATTAATAAATTGCAATTAAGAGAAAGTAAATAAGATTTTACTACTGAATAAAAGTAGCAGGAGCAAAGTAAATTTGAAGCAGCAAATAATGCTATAAGTATCTCCTCACCATACAGTTAAAAATTATACAGTTGACAGAATTAGAGGCATGGGGTATATATTGATTGTATTTCCTCTAATTTTTTCTTTGAATAATTAATATAAAATAGAATATATTTAGCCATTTATAGATTACTAAGAGGTTATAAGGTTTATATTTTGAATATTTTAGATAATGGCTTTTTAATGAATTATTTATTATAAAATAAAATAATTTGTCTCTGACATTGGTTGATCAATTCAAATAAAATAAAATATTAGAAAATCAATTGAACTTTCTAGAAATGTTGATAAAATTATTTTAAACTTCTACAGACTAAAAGATATCCTAACAATGCTTACATCCTGAATCTTTGAAATACTATTAAAGCATCTTTTAAGTAATTGAAAAAGATTTACTTAATAAATGTCTACCAAAAGGACAATGCTTGCCTGTATCAATAGGTATTTCTAAGTACTTACATTAAAATTAATTTAAGCTTATGTTCAATAAATTTTAAACTTTAATACAATTAACATTAATATCTTTCTAGCAAATTGTTAGTCTTCAAAGAAATGAATTGCAAATTTCACACAGCTTCTCCTCTCATCAGAAAGCAGACTGTGTTAGGTTTTTCACATAGTATTTGAGTGATGTTGCATTCATAAAGGTCCTCTAAGATCTAGCTTTTCAAGGTTAAGTCCAAGGACATATAACAACTATATAGCTTGGGAGCTTGTTAGAGATACAGATCCTGGGAATCTGCTTCAGACCTGTAAGAACAGAGATTGCATCATAAGTTTGACAAATACTATTCTAAGATATTGTTTTCTGATTTATTTATATATTGAGTATATGAAGAATTTAGAAAAGCAGAGACAAGCACTGATGACGTTTCAATCTCATACATTTTGATTTACTATGATGCAAGGCAAGTTAGACACAGATTTTTAGATGGCTCCCAGGAAATTTTAATAAGCAGTAAAGTTTGGGATCCGCAACTGCTACTCCAATTCATTATGGGGATCCTTAATAATCACTAGTACTTAAATTTTTGATATTGTAAATGTATCCTAGCAAAGATAATTACATTAATGATAATCTTTATTTCTGTTAAAGAGGAAATAATTTGTTTTAGACAGTCCATTTAAACAATATGTTCTTGAAAAGTTTCACATAATTCAAAGAATTATAAATCTGATAAGGGATCGATTTCATGAAGTTGCTTCTTTAACAAGATAGTTGTAAATATATTCATAATTGAAAGCTTCATTTTCATTATTACATTATTAGCATGATTATGCCTATTTTCATTTAATTTAACTTTGGTTCTGATGATTGAACCCAGGGACTTATGCTTGCTAAGTTTATGCTTTACCACTGAGCCATATCTCCAGCTGTGTGACCATAATGTTTTAAGTTTTCTTAAATTAATTGTGGATTTGTATTTTGTTTGTTTTGGGTACTGGGGATAGAACTCAGGGCACTTCACCACTGAGCCACATCCTCAGTCTTATTTTATTTTGTATTTTATTTAGGAACAGGGTATCACTGGGTTGCTTAGCACCTTCCTGTACTTAGGCTGGCTTTGAACTTGCTATCCTCTTACCTCAGCCTCCTGAGCTGCCAGAATTACAGGTGTGCTTCCTAGCTCCTTGCTTAAATTAATCATGTTTTAAGCAACTTTTTTTTTTTTTTTGTCCTGGTGGTACTGGGGATTGTACTATGCACAAATTCTACAACTGATTGAGCTATGCCCCAATCCCACACAAGTCTTTTTCAATTAAAAATTTAATTGTTTTAAATAGAAAACACCATTTTTATTTATTTTTGATTATTTAAATATGTTTTAATGCTGGAACTAGTGCCTATTTGCACGGTGAAAATAAAAATTACCTAGAAGGTCACATATTGTTCTTCATTATCATGCACATTGTACTTAAACTTTTGGTCACAGTGAAAAATGAATATTTAAATCTATGCAAGGAATCTATTAATAGAGTTTTATTTAGCTCAAATATTATGCCCTTAGGGTACCAGTGTCAGGAATCACTCCTGAAACCTGTTTTGTGTAATTTTGGATAGTGGCATTTTAAGTGGCTATTTAATAAATGCCAGTGGTGATGATTAGTCTACAGTGCTTTTCCTGGGGCAATATAAGCAAGCATCATGTGTAATAATGCATTTTTTATTTTAGTTGACCTATCTGAAGTTAATAATTGAATATGATAGTGTAAATTCACCTCGATGACCTTACCCATAACATAAATAGCATATGTGTTTTTGTTTTATTAAGAACTCTTCAGTGATAATTATTTTTATAATTTTTGTTCAGAATAAATCCTTTAATTTACACTTGTCTTTGTGGCTAATATGCATTTTCTAGACTTGTAATAATGGAAAAATAAAGTAGAAAGAGATATTAAGTATACAAAAGTAGAAAATAGATGTAATTGCCTAAGCCAGCTAATGAACACCTTAATTAAATGTCTAAAAGCACTAATTTTAACTAAATTATACAATATATAAAGTTACTCTTTAAAGTTGACATATTTTAAGTTATCATTTATACGAAAACAAAAATCATTTTTTAAATTAATCATACATGTTCTCATTTCCATATAATGGTCAATACATAGGAAGCTCTAAAAAGAGAATTATGTTTTGAATCTTCATTATTTTAAAGAGAATAAAAGTTATTACCTATATACAATCCAAACCTTATCACAACTTCAAAATTTTGAGACCAGAACTCCTAATGTCTAGATTAATGTCCAACTAGTTTTGGCCAATGTACTAATTAATACACATAGTTTTGATCTGTGCTAAATTTTATTTAGTATCTTAAATTCGATCTTAAATTAATTTTTACATTGTAAATCACAAAATGTTTTAAAAGTTATGCTTTGATATTTTATGGTATATAAGCTTTTTGGTTTTTTTCCCATTTTTATATAATTAATTGAAACATACATAAAGATGATAAATTATATTAATTACATTCCTGTACAAAGTTATAGCTATTTTTCTATGAGATAGAAAGTGAAGAAGAAGAAACTCCTGCCTATGAAAGACTTTTATTTAAAACACATGGGGATAGAATTATAGCTTAGTGTTAGAGCACTTGCTTAGCATGTATGAGTCACTGGGTTCAATTCTTAGCACCACATAAATATAAATAAATAAAATAAAGATATTGTGTCCATCTACAACTAAAAAATATTTAAAAAGAATAATTAAAATGCATGGACTGAAGGTGACCTATCATACATTGGAAGTATGAAAAATGACATGGTGATGAAATAACATTATACTACCTAGATAAATTTCAATTTCAAGCAGACCATAGGATAGGGACATGGTTGTAAGTACTCATTTAAGTATTTAAGTTTGTGTTAAATCTAAAATATCAATAGCATTGGTAGCAGAGGCAACATTTGCCAGTTTTGTTTTCACAACTTGGAAATTGATATAGCCACCTACATCCATTTCTTATGGCTGTTATGTACAAATTAAACACTATAAAGCATCTTGTAATAAACTGCTATGCACATGCCTAATAAGGCTAATAACATTTATAATGATGCCAGCTGTTAAAATCCAACAGATATACATAATTAATGGCAGTTGAAGCTTACCTACAGCTTTTCCATCTGCTTCATTAGAATACAATTTCCAAATTAAACAAAATACTTTTACATTGGAAGGCAACAGTTTCTCCAAACCCATTCCAAAATATGTGAAAATTTTATATGTATCTTAAAAATATATTTATCTTTTAAGAAAAGACTCAAGAGATTTTGATACATACATATGAAAAACAATATCATCTTTCTAGAGAATCTAATCATATTTTTATATGTATCAATTCAATACCTTATTAATGAATAAAATCAATACTGATTTTGTGTATATACATCCATAAAATTATAAATAATAATATATATTATAACATAACATACATATATATAGTTTTCAACAATCATGTAATATATATGTGTGTTTACATATGATTATCATCAATTTTGTACAAGATTTCGTATTAAACACTATACATTTCTTTAGTAATATTCAAAACAAAACAAATATCGTTGATACTAAAATTTATAATTAAAAAAAACTAAGCATAAGAGATGTAATAATACAGAGATAGTTTTCAAATGTTAGAAAAAACAATACACAATTAACAAAGGACCAAAAATAGAGGGAAGAAACATCAATTTTCATTTGCAAAAATCAAGAGAAATTATGTAAAACTTATATTGTGAACATTCAAAGAACCAAATGTGTGGTTCAAAATGAGTTTGATGAGATTCTCTATAACATCTTACTTTTTTAATGCAAAGCATTGAAAGTTGGCAGAGTATTAAAATTCCTCAACAATGACTTTTGTTTTACTCTTTTCATTTTTTTTTCTGTGACCTAAAGATCTGACAAGAACAATTAGAGAAGGAAAAGTTTATTTGGGACTCATGTTTTCAGAGGTCTTAGTCCACAGAAAGCCAACTCCTTTGCTAAATTAAACAAAATACTTTAAAATTGGAAGTCAACAGTTTCTCCAAACCCAGAGGTCTTAGTCCACAGATAGTCAACTCCTTTGCTCTGGGCTAGAGGAGAGGTAGAACATCATGGCAGAGGAAAGGCAATTGGGAACATGGCACCAGAAGCAGAGAGAGAGAGAGAGAGAGAGAGAGAGAGAGAGAGAGAGAGAGAGAGAGAGAGAATGAGTCTCTACACTACTCACAGGGACAAAATATATATCCCAAAGGACTGCCACCAATGACCTGCCTCCTCCAGCCACACCCTCCCTGTCTTCAGATACTACCCAGTTAATCTCAAGCAGATTAATGCTCTGATTAAGTTAAGGCTCTCATAACTCAGTCATTTCATTGCTGAACTTTCTTGCATTGTGTCACACATGAGATTTTGGAGGACACCTCATATTCTAAATCATACAACTTTAAACTTAGAAAAACAAAAAAATATGTGAGTTAAATAGATGTAGAAAGAATAATAAAAGCCCCTAAACTCATTTTTTTTTTTACTATTTGAGATAGATTTCAGTTGACAACTAATAGGATCCAGGAAATTCATAAGCCATGAACCCATGCTGTGAGTGAAGCTCAATACTATTTCTTCCCAATCTCTCAACTTTTGTGTTTCAGAAAAGTGAACAAAAATAAGATTCATCCTTCAAATTCTAGCTTCAATGTAAAATTCAACTGATTGATGTGGACAAAAGTATTAATAAAAATTAAGAATGGAGAAAGTATAAACAATATTACTAATTAGAGACAGATCCTTGGAAAACAAGGAGAAAGCATCATATAAAGGAAGAACTCAGCCTCAGGAAACATAACCCTTTGTACTAAACATCACAGAACAAGAGAAAACATGGATAACTATACAACAAACAATAAATATATAGAGTCAGCAAAACAGAAGCCCCAAATCCAGATAAATCAGACAAAGTATAACCAGAACTAATGTAAAGACTATTTGAACAGTTCAGAAAGGCAATTCAGAAAAATGAACAATACCTATATAATATAAGGATAAAACATTCAAATTCGTAAATATTTTAAAAATTGAACTAGAGTATGGAGGGATAGTTTGAAATAATTATATTGAGTATGAAAATGAAAGTAAAATTAAAACATTTAAAGATGGGACAAGAGTTCTGAATGAGTAAGATTATCTAACCAAAGGTAATTATTATTGTCAAATTTGAATAATTTTAATAAGGGATAGAAACTGTTCATGATGAAAAATACCCCAATAAATATAAGATCTGAATCGAAAATGAATAAAACTTGAAAACTAAGGGTCACAGCATATGTATGGGGAAATATTATAGCAATTACCATCAACTCGGAACTTGTTCTGGTTGTTTACTTGAAACCTAAGAGGACAATTCTTTGGATATCAACATGAAACAGTAAGTAACCTCAAGGGAAAAGATGATTAAACTACCTCTCTATCAATACTGTGATAGAAAAAAAATAATTGTGGATATTGGAGTTTTGGATGACATTTGGTTTATGAATTTTTACTTGTGTAATTACTTGTTCTATTTGGCTAAGAGAATGGATTTTTTTGTATAAATATAAATTATCACCTACTTGTGCAAAGGCATCATGCAAGATAAATCCCTTTCTTAGGAGAAACTTTTACTCAGTGGTTTAGGAATCTTTTAAAAATAGTAATTTAATAAAGCAATAAATCTTAGAGTGATAAGACAAAGAAGTAAGAAATTTCAAACTTCAAATGATGGAAAAATCATGGGATGATTGTCAGTATGCTCTTAGATTCTTCTGGTGTCTTCTGGGTACCAACTCTGGGCTAATGTGCAGCTTTCTCCAGCAGAGGGGTGTTTATGTGTCTGAATTCAGGTGAAAAAAAAAAGGAGGAAAAGAAGAATAATCTTTTATCATTTGTGTCAGTTTCTGTCTTGCTATCAGACTTGAGGAAAAGACAAAACTTGCTTTTCAACCACCTTCATCTCCATATTCCTCAATTTTAGGGAGAACTATTTTGGTTTGTTTCAATGTTATGTATGCTTGTGAAGTTACAGGAATAAATAGTTTTCAAGAAGTTTGCAAATTCCAGTGCTACTCTCAATAGTCAAGATATGTATGCCAGGGGTAGGGGTGGTTCGTGCCTGTAATCCCAGCAGCTAGGGAGGCCAAGACATAAGGATCATGTTCAAATCAAGGTTCAATCCCAGCCTCAGGAAAAGTAAGGTGATAAGCAACTCAGTGAGACCCTGTCTCTAAATAAAATACAAAATAGGGCTGGGGATGTTACTCAGTGGTGAAGTACCCCTGAGTTGAATACCTGGTACCTTCCCCCTTCAAAAGAAAAAAAAAGATGTGGAAAAAAACTAAATATCTACTGAGAAACGAATGAATAAAGTAAGGGTGGGATATTAAGAAGCTTGTAAAAAAGGAGGAAACTTGGCAATATGCAACCATGTGGATGAATCTTGAGAACATTAATCCAAGTGCAATAAGCCAGTCACAAGAAAACAAGTACTGCATGATTGTATTAAAATTAGATCTCTAAAATTATCATATTCACAGAATCAAAGAGTGGAGAGGTAGTTTCCATGGATAGACAAAAGAGAAAATGAGGAGTTATTAATGTACATCAGTTAAGTAAGTTGAGTAAGCTGTTGATATTTATCATAAAACATTGCACCTATAGTCATCAATAACAGATTTTATATTTAAAGTTTTAATATTTTAGGTACTACATAAAATCTTGTGTTATCCACAATAAAATGTTCTTACCACAATAAAATTTAAAAATAGCTACACAGAAATGTACAGAAAATATATAACTTATAACTGTGTTAGAAGTTGATATGTTCCATGAAGAAAGAGAAACCAGCTCTAAAGAGTGCACAGTGGTTATGATGGCATAGGGGTTTGGCATTTTAGATGAGTTTGTTGAGAAGAATCTCTGAAACATAGCAATGTAGACTCATCTTTATAAGATTCTACAGAAGTAGCCATGCAGACTTCTGAGGAAAGGGCTCTGTGGAGAAAGAGAAAAACCTGATGAAATGTCCTGAGGGCAGAATATGCAGGGGAATTATGAAGAAAGAACCAAGAATCCTGTGTTCCTGAAGTAAATCAAGAAGAGAAACTAAGAATTAACACTAACAGCTAAGGGTGTGTGGGGTAGACTGAGTAAAATGAGAGTATTCTGAGAAGAAAGGTGAAATGATTTCCCGTGCATTCTGCAACATTCACTGAAGATGTCTTAGTGAGATTTTACTTTAGGGGGACAAATTTGACAGGAGGAGGAGTAATGTGATAGCTAAAACAGTAACTCAATTAAAGAAAATGATTTCTCAGAATGAAAAAAAATAACACTGAAGATGGTATTGAAATATGCAGAGTTTGATTATTAATAAGCATACAAACACATACACTGTCACCTATACTGAGGCATAATTTCGTTACAATAAAGCAAATCCATTTTAAATTTGATGTACAATGAGCTTTATAATATGTATAAATATACACCAATGGAAAAAAATGTGGAATATTTTAAAATATGGAATAAAATTTAAAAATAGAATATTGCCTGCAAAATTTGTGTCATGTTATTTTCCAACCAATCCCCTACCAAAGACAAATGTTGGTAGTCATTAATGTGCTTTCTGAAATAAGTTTTTTTACATATATAATTTCATATTAATAATGGGATTTTATAGCATGTCATTTTGAGATACAGTATCTTTTGTACTGCATAACATTTTGGGATAAAGCCATGTCATTGCATTTATCAAGGATTTGTTCTTTTATGTTATTACTGAGTGATGTTCTATTTACTGATAAACCACAATTTGTTTATCTAATCAGTGATTGTTAGAATTTTTGATTATTTTTAGTTTTGAGTTTTACACAAAGGTTGCTATAAATATTCAAATCTAAATCATCTTGTGGACATGTGTTTTCATTTTTTTTTTACATAAGTATATAGGAATAAAACAGTGAGATCCATTATTAGGTGTTTTCTTTTTGAGGAAATCCTTCTGCAATGGAATTGTAACATTTTACAACTGCAGAAATCTATCAGCTGTAGAAGAGAGTTCCAGTTGCTCAAAGTTATTGCCAAAACTTGTTATTGTCAATCAATTTTGTAGTGGCATATAGTAGAATATGTTGATATTTTTAATTGTTGATGATTAGTGATGTTGAATGTCTTTCCCTGTGTTTCCTGTGCTTATTGAATATATTTGTTTGTGTGTGTCTATAGGATTATTTTGCTTATCATTTGTCTGATTGATATTTAGGAGTATCTCATATAACCTAAATTTCATTACTTGTTATGAACATGGTAAATAATAAATGCCTATTATTCATCTAAATAAATGGGTTAAGTATGAAGAAGTTCATAGACAATATACATGTTGGAAAAATAAAATTTAGAGTAGTAGTATAGATTATATTCATATATATATTTTATGGAATATCCAATGACTAATACATCATCAATAATATGTAGAAAATAAAGGATCCAGCCAGGAAAACAGAATGAATGGCCTGTATTATAGGAGGAAATAAAGTGTGTGTTTGTGTTTGCATGTGTGTGTTTTCTAGAAGGCAAGTGAAAACAGTGATTAAGGTTAAGCTCAAGCAAATATTGCTTATAGAGCAAAATAATTTATGGACACAAAATTTACCATTTTGTCTAATAACAGAGATCTTTGGTGACTAAGGAGAACAGCATCTTTATAGTTGAGAATCAAAATCACAATTTGGGTAAAATTAAGAGAAAAAAGATGACTAATGAATCAATAAAATCAAGCAGTGATCATCAGTTTGCTGATATCACAAAAAAATCATAGATTATTAACCTGAGGTAGATATTCCATATCACCATCTAAAACATAAAACATAGTCTTAAAAATGTCAAACTTGAATCTAAAATATGTTAAGTGACACCATAGTTTGTTATATGTAAAAATCCAGATTGTAGCAAAAATGATACACAGTTTGAAAATAAGTAGAAAGGAAAAGAAAATACTATGATGAAGGCATAATAGATAGATCCTAAACAAACATAAAATTACCATCAATCCAAAATATTTGATTTATTGGAAAGCGATTCAGTCAACAGATGAGAAAGAATTCTATTTATGAAAAATGTGGGGAGTTTTGAATAATGCTTGGCTATTTAATATTATTAGGGAAGTATATTTTAAAACTTCTGCTGAAATGGCACAGTACATATTTAAATATGATCAATTTCTTAGAGAAATATCTTGGAATCTTTATGGATAATTATATATTGTTATGATTTCGATGTGAGGTGTCCCCCAAAAGCTCACATGTGAGACAATGCAAGATGGTTCTAAGGAAAAATGGGTTGTGAGAGTCCTAACCCAATCATGAATTAAACCCTAATGGGATTGACTGATTAGTAACTGAAGGCAGGTGGGTGTGGCTGAAGGAAGTGGTTCATTGGGAGTGTGGCTATGAGATGTTCTATTTGGAGAGTAGAGTTTCTCCCTCTGTTTTTTAGGATCATTGTGATGTGAGCTGCTTCCCTCTGCCACACTCTCCTGCCAATGATGTTCAGCCTCACCTGGAGGCCTGAGGAATGGAGCTGGCCCTCTCTGGATTAAGACCTTTGAAACTGAGAGCCCTCAAACTTTTCTCCCTCTATAGTTGTTCTGGTCAGTTATAGCAATGAAAAAGCTGACTAAAACATACATGGAAATTGTTTTCAAATAATTATTTTTGAGAAAAGAGAGTGAGGGTATAAGAGATACAATTTCATGATTTAATTATCAGTATAACTAGGTGATGTGTGTATGGATTAATAATATTATATTTACTCCATATTTGATTATTTCTAAAATCAAAATTCTAATAAATAAAGCTCTAATATAATATCTTTAATACTAAAGTAAAATAAACAATGAATGGAAGGACAAATATTATAATGCAATAATCAATAACTTTTAAGACTTCAAGAGAACTTTTCAAGATGAAAGAAATGACTTGGTTATTACTAACAGGAAAGATCCAACATGATAATAAATAGTGATGATATAGGATAGATCTAGAGTCCTTGGATAGGTAACACAAACTCCTCAAATGGAGTCTAGTATACACTTTGAGCCACTGTCTTTAAAGCCCAAACTTGAACTTTAAAGAGAAAAATGGAAAATCCTAATATTTATGCTGTGGCACTGGGAGATATGGTAGTGGGATTTTCAGCACCTTCTCTTTTGCTCAAATATGAAATGACAAGCAAGGCCACTAGCTGAGAGTTCAGTTAGCATAAGACAGGTTTCAGGTGTGAGAGGAATGCAGAATATCTCACACAGTCTTCTAGAGGAATGGGGGAGGGCATAAAATGAAGTAGCATCAAAAGTCTACTTGAGATCTGAGATCAATGATTGGGTAGAGAAAGGTGATTGGGGGTGAAGGACAGGAAAAGGGGGGATAGGAAGGGCAGCAGAATAAAATTGATACTAGTATTGCTGTATGTATACACGTGTCTGTATAACCAATGTGATTCTGCAACCTGTACACTTGGAAAAATGAGAGATTATACCCCATTGGATTCAAATGTATGATATGTCAAGATCATTGTATTGTCATGAGCAACTAATAAAAAAAAGAAGTAGATTTTTCCACAAAATATATTTTAAGGAATAATTAAATATTTATTAAAAAATGGGTTACATGTTCATCTTGAAAGCAGCATAGTACCCCCAGATGGCTTGAGAGTGTGTGTGTGTGTGTGTGTGTGTGTGTGTGTGTGTGAAGGAACACATGTGTATGCATATAAAATAATTAGAATAATATTTAAAAGAATATCTGTCAATTTTTAAGCATTAAATTATCCAAAACAATAAAAATATAATAATTTGAAATGAAATTTTCATTGTTTTGAACCGTTTTGTCCATGATTACCAACACTCTATCCTCATCCAGTTCTCACATCTCTGATGGGTTTCCAGATTATAAACAGTCTTCCTTTTAGAACTATTACATTTGATAATAACATCCCCCCCACACACACACACTTAATGGCTTTCTGTTTTTGTTAAGATAAAGAAAAATCTTTTAATATAAACTATAAGACCATATGTAATCTGATCTTTGCCTTCCTCTCCACCCTTATTTCAGTCTTTTCCTAGTGGTTTCAATTCTATTCTCAAATTTCATCTTTACCTCTTCTGCTCAAATACTAGTTTCTCAACAACATGTACAATTCATTAAATAAAGAAAATATTAATTGCTTGATGGTTAATGTAAAATTGTTACTTAATATTATTTGTCAGCCCTGAATCCTGGCAATATTTTATGCTGTAGACTAGAGACCATAGTTTATTTTTGCAATCCCAAGAAATATTAAGATGCTTAAATAATGGGAAACACCTAAAGATATTTGATAAATTTATGAATTTTATACAACTCTTCAACATCTTAATACATTGACTATTACATGCAAAAAGTTGATCTTAAAATTTACTTGCAAAATATAAAATAAAGTGATCACATGCTTTATTATTGGCTTTTTGTAGATCTTAGTTTATATCTGTATTAAAAATAAAACTGGGTACAGTTGCGTAAGCCTATAATCCCAGCAGCTAGGGAGGCTGAGGCAGGAGGATGGTGAGTTCAAAGCCAGCCTCAGTAATAGCAAGGTGCTAAGCAACTCAGTGAGACCCTGTCTTTAAATGAAATACAAAATCGGGCTGGAAATATGGCTCAGTGGTCTAGTGCCCCTGAGTTCAATCTCCGGTACCCTTTCAGAAATAAAATAAATATAATATTAAATTAATTTACATTTACATTCAGATATATTATATCTACATTTTAAAAATCACCTATGTGCTCAGTGTTTAAAACCATAATTATACATAACAGAGTAATGCAAGCTCAATAAATACTTTTTCAATGAGTAAATAAAAGAATGAATGCACTAGATCAGAAGAGGAATCTCTTTTCTTAACCCATTATATTGATAATTGGGTATCCATCTATCTCTGTTTATGTGTGTGAATGTTGCTTCTTGTTTGTTACAATGTAGAGGACTTCTTCTCAAGTGAGCATTCCTGTCTCCTCTAGTGTTCCACATCTTCTTAGTATCTTAGTGTCTTTTGAGAAGGCATAATTTTATTTATTGTACCATAGTATGTTACTACTATTATCATGAGGCTTAACTTTTTTTTGACCAGTCTTCATTTTGGCAAGTGAGATTTATCAAATATTATACATTAATGGGCATTTTTTTTTTTTTTGGTACCGGTTATTGAGCTCAGAGTCACTCAACCACTGAGCCACATCCCTGGCCATATTGTGTATTTTGTTTAGAGAGAGTGTCTTACTGAGTTGCTTAGCACCTCCCTTTTACTAAGGCTGGCTTTGAACTCTAATTCCTCTTGTCTCAGCCTCCAGAGCTGCTGGGATTACAGGAATACAACACTGTGCCCAGCTGTGGACATCTTCTATAAGGTCTGGATGAGAATGCTGAAACAAAGCATAATGGACAGGCTTAGAAAACTTTCATTCAGATAACTTCATGACCTGATCAGGATAGATTCCAGAACTGTAGATCGTCAATCCATTTATGTTACATGATGTTCTTTCTTGAAAGATGCCAATAAACTCATATTTGAATTAATAACTTTATAAATATTTACTTAAATTGCAAATAGGCCAGGCATGGTGGCACACATCTGTAATCCCAGTGGCTTGGGAGGCTGAGACAGGAGGCTTGAGAGTTCAAAGCCAGCCTGAGAAAAGGCAAGATGCTAAGCAACTCAGTGAGAACCTCTCTAAATACAATACAAGCAGGGGATGTGGCTCTGTGGTTGAGTGCCCCTAAGTCCAATCTCCATTACCAAAAAAAAAAAAAAAAAGCAAATTCATCATAGTGACTAAGAAAAAACCTTGAACCCAGATGCCTGAGTTCTATTTTTTTTTACTTCTTCCTATCTTTAATAAGTTACTGATCTCTCTGTATCTCTGTTTCCTCATCCATCAAATGGCAATGACAACAACAACAGCAATAATAACAACATGCCTCTTGAAATTGTTTACTGGCATTGAAATAAATGAAACATGATTTGTTAATTTGCTTAGACATAACAAGGGACATATAAGTATGTGCTACATAAATAAACATACATAGAGTTTTCTTTCCATTTTCAATGCTTTTGATTGCAAGAATGATTACAAACTGAATGCCCAATTTGTATGTATCTCACCTTGCTTACATTTGAGATCACAGAATCTGATAATAAAAAAGGGAAAAAAATGATGAGATTCATTATCACTTATTATATATTAATTGCATGTGATGACATGTTTATAATGACAATACAGAGTTCTTTTCCTGGAGTTTACTCAGTTTATTTAAATTGTTTATGAAAAATTATACAGAATTTATGGATTGTGGGGCATGGCACACTAGGAAGTATCACTATTTTCTTTTTGGTATATGTGTGTTACTGAAAATTTAACTGCTGGCATCATACATGCTGGGAGAGAAATCTATACTGAGCTACATACCCATTCGTTTGCATTTTTAATTTTGAGACAGGGGCGTATTAGGTTGCTGAGTTTGGCTCCAAATTTGAGATTTTCCTGCCCCAGCATCCTGGATTCCTTGGATTACAGGTAAATGTCACCACAATCTATACTATTTTGGGAGAAAAATATGAAGATCTTTCATAATTAAAAAACTATCTTTGGGTAAGTAAAGGCCCACCTTTATTACTTGAGTGTCACAATTGCCAGAGTATATTGAATGAAGCAGATAAAGATGATGGAAGTTGTCTTTTTTGGGCATGGGTGGGGGTGGGGGGGATACCAGGGATTGAACTCGGGAGGATCTGACCATTGAGTCACATCCTCAGCCCTATTTTGTATTTTATTTAGAGACAGGTTCTCACTGAGTTACTTAGTACCTCGCTATTACTGAGGCTGGCTTTGAACTCGCCATCCTCCTGCCTCAGCCTCCAGAGGCACTGGGATTACAGGTGTGCTCCTCCGCGCTTGGTGGAAGTTGTTTTTTTGAGGTGACAAACTTCTCAATGACTTTCTCATATCTCATGATTATATAAAAATTCTGAAATCTTAGTGAAGTAGGATATTGGGGAAGATCTCTGATAAAGTTGTCCTTTGTAACATAAATTTTTC
The DNA here is from genome assembly GCF_045843805.1 of Urocitellus parryii. Classification (NCBI taxonomy): domain Eukaryota; kingdom Metazoa; phylum Chordata; class Mammalia; order Rodentia; family Sciuridae; genus Urocitellus; species Urocitellus parryii. The sequence goes on from NC_135532.1 coordinate 192,294,741, forward strand.
ACAGTGTGAACAATTATTTTTCACATCCACATTTCCTAAAAATCTCAATCTCCATCAGTCAAGAACCAGGAGGATATGAAAAAAAATAAATAACAGGAATTTGATGTGCAGGTGATATTTTCCCTTCTTGTCATGTAGTGTGAACATCTAGAGGCAGGCTATGGGGGACTGATGAGATCTGAGATATATGGGAATTGTACAAATGGATAGGCAGGGGATATGCAACTAGGTAGAAGGAAAATTAACAAAAATTTTAATTTTGTAGTTTTTGTCATCAGTTACAGTTAAAACTGGATGTTCAGAAGTTTCCTTATTCTTATTTTAAAAAATAATAGAACCAGGAGGTTCTGTCACTGGAAAAACCTTATGCTGCTTCCATAGCCACCTGGTCAGCTGGCACATTTATTGAGAAAATTAACTCAGTGAAAACCATTTATTAATCTAAAAAGAATACAAAAATAAAAGCTATGGCCTAGGTACCATAAAATACCAATAATAGACTGTTTAAAACTTAAGCTTCTTATAGCACAAGCCTACCAAACCATCATGAGCCTAGATACATAAATTCTTAAGATTAACCATGGAGTGTATGGAGAACTTCTCACATGCTACTTGGAAGAAATTATTTTTCCCTGAATAAACAAATTGAGTAGATATTTCCTGAAAGTGAAGAAAGGCTTTTGGCAGACCTAGTGTAAAAGAGTTGACTGCCTACAAAATAGCTTTATGATGCCGTGAGAGGAAAATTTTAATTTAATTTCATTGACAAAAATTATCATATATGTGGTAGGAACAAACACACACTTTCCGATCTTCCACGCCTTATTTAATCTAATTACTGGGGTCAAGTGAATATTTAGAAAGCAATAACTGATTTAGTTTTCATTCAAGAGGTTCAAGACATGAAAAAAATCCAGTAATGCATTAGGTAGCATAATAGGAAGGATAAACAAAAAACAGAAGAAAATTTCAAGGGAAAAAATATCTCAAATGGATAGAGTTGTTTAGATGGCTTTTAAATAATGGAATAAAAACAAAGAAATTTGGTTGCATTTCTATTAAGGATTGCATAGTTCATTAACAATATGGGGTGGAGATTGGAGGTAAGAGATTTGTTCCATTTGGTTCTTAAATTACCATACCAAATATTTCCTTTGTATCCTAGCTTAAAGGAATTCAAAACTTTTAAAAATTTAAAAATGAAATAAAAGTCCCAAATGAAATAAAAATCCTAAATTTGCTTGTCCAACTCCTGGGTTGGCATCCTACAACACATAAAGAACTGGGTGACATGTCCAGGATGGTGGTAGTGCATGACACATTTTAGAATTTCTAGATACAGAATTTCAATATATAGTAATCCTTCTGGTGAAAACAGCACACTCTAGGAGGCCTTAAGGCAAAGCATATGGAGCACTGGAGCATATGGAGATGTTTGGTAGAAGGAATTAAAGTGAAGTTTGAGTAGGAAAATGGAAAGTGAGATGGAAAGACCCGTCTGTAATCACACAGTTTCTACCTGAGTGAATCCTTTCGGTGGATAATATAATCTACAGATTAAATCTCTTTAACCAGCTAATAACCCATTGTTCATATATATTAAACATTATTACAGTATTCCAGAAGGCATTGGGAGATCACTATTATGATTAAGAGAATGATTGTATGGGTCTTTTTAAATCCCCCTAAAATCCTTTTTATCAACCCTATATGACCATTATGGTCATAAAACAGTTGGTTCCTGGAGTTTAGCAATAGACTTCCAGGATTAGACAAGTTTCCCTGCATCAATTCAGCTATACTTAATATGGGGTAGGCTACACAGAAAGTGCAAGAACCAAGAGGCATAGCAAGTCACAAGACAATTCTGTTTTCCTTACAGATCAATAGTCAATCTAGTTACAAAAATAGGGTGCAGGGTTTATGAATTAAAACATAGGATTCTAGTTAAATTTGAATTTCAGATAAAATAAATACATTTTTTTAATATAATTATTTCCCAGATATTGCATGGGGCAAATAACATGTTTCACCTGTATACCTTATGTGGAATCTTTATGGATCGAAATCTGGTATACAATTATTGCTTTCTATGGGAATATTTAAATTACTATAATAGAGTTGGTCAGGAATTAGACTTCATAACCACTTAAAATATGTGTATTATTCTATTTGTCTTGTTCTAACAAAGGCTGGGTAAGTTGTAAAGAAAAGAGAGTTATTTTTACTCATAGTTATGGAGTTAGGGAAGTTCCAGTTAGAATGGCTACAACTGGTAAGGACCTCATGTTGCATAACATGGCGGATGGTATCAGATGTTGAGAGCACAGGTAACACTGGGAAGCAGGATGTTCAAAGAGCACAACATTACCAGGACTAATCATGCTGTACAACAATGTGTTCTCATGGTAACTAACCTTTTAGACTCAACTCACTCTCAGAAAATGTAACCCACGATTTCGAGAAAGAAAATCCATTCATGAGGGCAGTGCCTTCATGAGTGTCATGGTTTGCGGGGGAAGTGTCCTGCCAAAGCTCCTGTATTAATACAGGGATTTTCAGAGGTCATATTGAGTAATGAGAGCTATACCCTGATTGACCATCCAAGTTTGAATGGACTAACTGTGTAGTTTCTGGAGGCAGACAGGGCATAGCAGGAGGAGGTAGGTCACCTGGAGCTAGCCCTGGAAGGGTTCTTTTTTCCTTTGGACCCCTTTCCATTGCTTTATCTGTTTCTTGGATATCATGAGGGGGAACTGGTTTTCTTCACCACTCCCTTTTGCCATGATGTGCTGCCTTACCTTGAGCCCACACAAAAGGACTCAACCAACCACGGACTAAATATCTAAAATCATGAGATTAAACTTTTACTTCCTTAAGTCATTCTTGTTGGGTGTTTCATTCACAGTGATGAAAGCTGGCTAACACTATGACCTAATCACTTCCCAAAGGCCCTACCTCCTGATACTGCCACATTGAGCAATTAAGACTCAAAATGAGTTTTGGTGCAGGGCATTCATATCTAAACCATAGTAGTATAGTATTGCACTACATGAGGATAACAATCCTTTCTTTCTCTGAGGAAGAGGTACAAGAATTAAGAACTGTAGTCAACCATACTACAAAATGACCGGTAAATCCCACTGAAACAGAAGTCTCAGTCTATTCCATGCCCTCCACAAGAGTTCTGCATTCAAAGGCTGTCTGTGCAGCTGTTTTTTCATAGCTCATTAAATAGCACTCCATACCTTTCTATGGGATGTTGATATGAACTGCCCCCACAGTTAATTCTGGGACCAGACTTCTGATTAGGTCTTGGGTGATGTTAAAGATATTGATGAAGAAGTCCAGAAAAGATTGCTCATAAATGGAAGTGGTATATTACTGAACATACTAAGTAGGGAAAGTTGAATGCCATCCACCTTGTTCATGGGCAGATATTAATTTACTGCCCATCAGACTAACTGTAGAGCACTCCAAGGACTTTTCTGGCCCTTTGCTGCATAAACTAAAATATATGACTCTGTGAGACAAAACCAGTTTCCTGATTCCCTTATTGAGGTTTTTTTCTGGTGGCTTGGAAATTATCTGCACTGCATTCAGCAAACGGTAAAATCCTAGAACCAGAAGGGCACAGAGACCATTTTGTTGTCATTGTAGTTCAGTAGAAAGAAGTTAGACTTGGCTTTTTAGGGCATTGTTTTAATATTTATATACCTTCAGACCTTCAGACCTTGCAATATACACAAACAGATATTAGATAAATAGTCAAAACAAAAATCATCCTTTGGAATTCTCAATAGTAAAACTTTCTGTAGGAATTAACAAGCAAGATTAAAATGGGACACATAGACAATTGTGGGATGGTGTGTGTGCAAGTGTGTGTATAAATGCATACATACATAGACACCTACAATCACACAATATACACAAAGAAAATCAAAATGCAAAAATCATTTGTCAGTTCAAGGATTGTGCCTTTGTCCGACCTCAAAGGTTTCTTCCCCATGCATATGGTGCATATACAAATGCAGGTACTGGTAAAATGCAATAATGAGGAGATAATACATATTATAAATGTTCCCCTGGGTAATCCAGGGAAGTGCTCTTAGGGGAAAACAAAACAAAACAAAACCTACCTCTACCCATTTGAAGAGGCAAGAACTCAGTTGAAAATAGCATTAGAAAAAATCTCTCACATTCAGGAGCTCCACCATATCTAGCAAATGGATTATTTTGGACATATGCCAATAGCCACAGGGTGCTACAAATTGTTGTTAACTGAAATTTTCACTTATTCTACTTTATGCTTAGCTTATCTTGTAAAAGAAGCAGTTTTGGACAATACAATTAAAAGTTTGAGAGAGAAAATTCTTTAGCATTTTAGACTCCATGAATATATTTCTTCTAATCATATTATACACATTGCTGTTACCAATGTGTAAAAAAATAGGCAAGGAACTAGTATAAAGACACACTACATTTCTCCACACTCTCAGAACATTGTCTCATTTAAAATTAAAATGGTTGATTGAAGTACCTGTTATAAAAAATATGTGATAAAAATGCTTACATACAAGGGTTAATTTTTTAAATGATGTGTACTAAAGATACACATAGTTCCAGGGATCAAAAAGGGTAATAAGGAATTGGTGGAAGAAAATACAGAATTTTTCTATCTCATCTTACTAAATCTTTCTTTGATTTTGGTAGTTATATATCTATGAATATCCAAAGAAGTGGATACAAATGCAATAGTCAAATTTTCCTTGCAATCATATGTGACAGTTTATGTTCCCAAATGTGCTTTAGACTGTATCTACACCCCTGCAGCCAAATTTGAACAAACTGACTACAACTCTATTACTACCAACAGAGATAGTTGTGTGATTTTTTTTTTTTAATCTAGTGAAATCCTTTGGCATCCATCTCAAGAGAGTCTGACAGAAAAATGTCAGCCAGTTTCCAAAGTATCTGCCCTATGGGTAAGAGGCACAGTCAAGCCAGGGTGAGAAAGTCAGAACAAGTAGGGGTAGGAGGACAAAGAGATAGCACACAGAAACAGCAGTGATTCTGAAAAATAAGAGAAATACCTGTATGTGGATGAAAGTCAGAGAATTTTCTTGAGAACCTCTTAGATCTTGAGAATAATACCATCCTGTACTCATTTTAGATCTGGTACTTTCTATGACTGATGCTAAGAGAAAACCCTTGTGAAGACCTGTGTCCTTCACAGGAGGAGTGTTACAATTCTACTGGTTTATGAAGTCTGCCTGAATACTGCACTTGGATAATCTAGGAGTAAAAATGATGCTGTGTCTCCTGACCACTGAATTTCCTGGTAGCCAAAACCCATTAATCATCAACTTGTACTTACAGGTTATATTATATTAAAATTCTGATTAATTTTCAAATAAATTGAGAGAAATATTACCAATGAATCATAGGAAGGGATGATTCTGACCATCAGAACTTCTTTTCTCTTTAGGGTGACAATCCATGATTAAATTATGGTGTGGTAGGGAAAATGGTTGCTGTCAAGTCACTAAAGACAGAGGTTGATTTATTGATTTGATTATAGCAAAAGTGGGTTTATATGAAAAGTATTTGAGAAAAGTAGAAATAACAAGGACAATATTAAGAGATACAATCATGGATGTTGCATGGTTGCTGTTTATTGCCCAAATCATACATGTTAAGTTTAGTAAAAGAAGTTTATAGAAAATTTTGTGGTTTACCTGGAATGGAATTGCATGAGATACAAAGAATGTATCCTATAAGAGCTCCATGGGATATAAAATATTTTTGTGTTCAAATATTATATATTTAAGGGCAACATCATATGAGGTGGGTTCATTCACTTTGGCCCATATATCAGTGGTTGGATGTTCTGTGATTTCAGAGAATTTCAGGAGATTATCTAAGGGTCTGAGTAAGTCTGTTTGTCACTCTCTTAATGCCTCTATAATGACATTTTTAGAGACCACTCATAAGCATGAAAAAATAGCTACAAATTCAGATTTTATTAGAAAGCACCTCCCAAGAAAATGAGTGTATTGAACTTTGGAGAAAATAAAGCCATAAATAATTGGACTAAGAAAATAATTCCTGTAGTGTAGCAGTGTTAACAAATAGCTTAAACCCTCATGTACAAAGGGCTAATGGATGTTTTAATCATTGTGAAATCTGATGTATTTTAAAATCATCAGCATGAGTTTCTAGAGGACTAAGTTAGAGATTCACAATTATGGGAAACTTATTCTCCATATGATGTGTCATACATTAGGGAAGATTCCATGTGACTAAGGAACTGATCATCTTTACTAACAGTCTAGAGACAATATGGACAAAGTAATTTTTTCCTTTGTGTTGTAACTATTTGGGACAAGACAGATACAGGAATAGTCATGTCATCCTGATGGGAAATGAATAGACTATGTTACATACTGATATCTGATAACTAATATATTAGTAACCTATTGCTGTGTAATACCCAAAATGGTCTCAACATTCTTAACAGTTTGCACAGACTTGAGATTTTTTTTCTCACCATAGACAAGTAATCTACCTTCTACAGAGCACTTACCTCAGAAATCTTGAAATTGTAAATTCTTTCTCTAACTTTTGAGAGATAAATATTCTACTACCCAGAATTGCCTTCCTCAAGACAATTCCATGAACAAGAAATATAATTTCCCATTATCCCAATCTCTGGTGGAGAGTAAAAACATGCACATTAATAAGCAAACATATATAACAGGATCATTTTGAGAAATTTTCTGCAAACATTCTTCTGTAGTCTTGCATAAACTCATTTTAGAGGTTAAAAATCTTCCTGCCTTCTGTTACAGAGAAGTTGAGTTCAATCTCTTTCCTATTGCAAAAGCCTTGATAAAGTATTGTCATTTTTAGTATTTCTAAACACTTCTGTGTTAGCAACAAAATTACCATAAACTTAGTTGCACAAAACAAGACTCAGTTATTAGTTCTAAAGAAGTGTAACCGGGGCACTGGGTATTTGAGAATGCAAGAACTGTCACTAATTGGCTAATTTTTCTTTGGGCTATTAAAATATAATACTAATCATTTGGTGATAGGATAATGAGATATTTTAACCTGCTGTAGCTGATTAAACTACTTGTCACTCTCTTAATGCCTTGTACTGTTTTACTTTCATGCACTGATCACCATCTGTAACATTACATTTCTGTCCTTTTTATATATGTCCCTGTCCAATCCTATGTAAGCTTCATGAGTCATAGGGTTTTACATTTCTATAGTAATATACATTATCAGAAACTAGGAAAGTATAAAGCATATTTTATGGTCTAAATATATTTTCTTTGACTAAATTGTCAACATGGCAGGAAGTTTTGCTGTTGATAGTATCAAAAATCTATGTAAATTTTTTTGTAAAATTATTCATTATTCTTTTATTTTGTTACTGTTATCATTGTTTTTTTTCACTGCTGAGAAATTTGGAAAAAAATCACCCTTCAAATTCTATTTTATAAATGTATGGTGAAAAAAAAATCTCTTTTCAGTGTCTGCTAAAAGAGGAACAGCTAAAATGTATTTGCATAGAATTACACGTTTAATGTTTCCTTGAGGCTTTCAGTTCTAGAGCTTTCAATCATTTCCTCATCCTTGCTCTGAAATGCCTGAGTCTATTTAGACATTTGGTAATTTCTGAAGCATTTTTCTCAGTCTGCAAATTCTTACTTGGATAGAGTACTTCTCTTCATGCTCTTTAAAAATCAATTTTTACTTTTCTGCTTTAGCTTCATAGTTTTATCTATTTCGGTGAATGATGGTTGATTCTTCCCATTAAAACCTTCTCAAAGCTAAAAACCTTGAAGTTCAAAGCCCTGGATAATAATTTGACAACATTTTTGAAGTCTGTCAAAAATGTTAAAATACAAGAATGCTCAAGTGTTAGCATCCTACTACTCTATCATTTTGCTGATTCATACTAACTCCTTGTATGCCCACAGTTTCTTCAATTTTAGTTGAATACTGTTCTTGTAATAGAATGATATTCTCAGATGTTTGTGTGTGCCTGTGTGTATGAAACAGAGACATAGAAGGCACACAATAAACCAGATAAATTTAAAAACATGAAGGGAAGATGTCTTTTTTTAATATTTATTTTTTAGTTTTAGGTGGACACAATATCTTTATTTTCTTTTATGTGGTGCTGAGGATCAAACCCAGTGCCTCATGCATGCCAGGCTAGCACGGCACTTGAGCCACATCCCAAGCCCAAGAAGACGTCTCTTTTGTGTAAAAAAAAAAAAAGAAGAGAGAGAGAGAAAGAGGAAACAGAAGGAAAGATAAAAAATAGAAAGAACGGAATAGTGGAAGACACAAATATTTCATGACAAGAACTTTATTATTTTCTCTTCTATTCCTATTAATTGGGATATCTGATTATTATGTAGCTACTTTTGTACATTATGCCTTACTACCAATTACAATGATTCTTGTAAAACAGAATGCATGATGATTAGATGATGTCGGAACCCATAATAAAGGAATATTGCAATCAGTAGATGCTGATGTAAATTAAGGAAGAAAGCAAGAGTGTTTTTTTTTAACACATTCACACATAGTTTGTCATTAACCTCCTTAGGACTGGTGAGCTACTAAAGTGTAGCAATAGACGATAACCCTAATTAGATTTGATAGAAAACTATGGAAAAATGTCTAGCGAGGAGACTCAAGGAAGCGAATGGAAGGAATTTACCATGGATCAAGAACACATAGAGGACTTTTGGTAATATCGCCATTTTGATGATGTTAGTTCTGCCTATCCATGAACAGGGTATATCTTTCCATCTTCTAAGATCTTCTTCTACTTCTCTTTTTAGGGTTCTGTAGTTTTCATTGTATAAATCTTTCACCTCTTTTGTTAGGCTGATTCCCAAGTATTTTATTTTTTTGAGGATATTGTGAATGGAGTGATTTTCCTCACTTCCGTTTCAGAAGTTTTGTCACTGATATACAGAACTGCCTTTGATTTGTGCGTGTTGATTTTATATCCTGCCACTTTGCCGAATTCATTTATTAGTTCTAGTAGTTTTTTTGTAGACCCTTTTGCAATGCCAATCAAAATCCCAATGGCATTGCTTGTAGAAATAGATAAAGCAATCATGAAATTCATATGGAGAAATAAAAGACCCAGAATAGCAAAAGCAATTCTGAGCAGGAAGTGTGAATCAGGTGGTATAGCAATACCAGATTTCAAACTATACTACAGAGCAATAGTAGCAAAAACAGCATGGTACTGGTACCAAAACAGGCGGGTGGACCAATGGTACAGAATAGAGGATACAGAGACTAATCCACAAAGTTACAACTATCTTATATTTGATAAAGGGGCTAAAAGCATGCAATGGAGGAAGGATAGCATCTTCAACAAATGGTGTTGGGAAAACTGGAAATCCATATGCAACAAAATGAAACTGAATCCCCTCCTCTCACCATGCACAAAAGTGAGCTCAAAATGGATCAAGGACCTGGATATCAAATCAGAGACTCTGCTTATGATAGAAGAAAAAGTTGGCTATGATCTACATATTGTGGGATCAGGCTCCAAATTCCTTAACAGGACGCCTATAGCACAAGAGTTAACAGCAAGAATCAACAAATGGGACTTACTTAAACTAAAATGTTTTTTCACAGCAAGAGAAACAATAAGAGAAGTAAATCGGGAGCCTACATCATGGGAACAAATTTTTACTCCTCACACTTCAGACAGAGCCTTAATATCCAGAGTATACAAAGAACTCAAAAAATTAGACAATAAGACAACAAATACCCCAATCAACAAATGGGCCAAGGACCTGAACAGACACTTCTCAGAGGAGGACATACAATCAATCAACAAATACATGAAAAAATGCTCACCATCTCTAGCAGTCAGAGAAATGCAAATCAAAAGTACCCTAAGATACCATCTCACTCCAGTAAGATTGGCAGCCATTAGGAAGTCAAACAATAACAAGTGCTGGAGAGGATGTGGGGAAAAGGGTACTCTTGTACATTGCTGGTGGGACTGAAAATTGGTTCAGCCAATTTGGAAAGCAGTATGGAGATTCCTGGGAAAGCTGGGAATGGAACCACCATTTGACCCAGTTATTGCCCTTCTTGGTCTATTCCCTGAAGACCTTAAGAGAGCGTACTACAGGGATACTGCCACATTGATGTTCATAGCAGCACAATTCACAATAGCTAGACTGTGGAACCAACCCAGATGCCCTTCAATGGATGAATGGATTTAAAAATGTGGCAGTTATACACCATGGAGTATTACGCAGCTCTAAAAAATGACAAATTCATGGAATTTGCAGGGAAATGGATGGCACTAGAGCAGATTATGCTTAGTGAAGCCAGCCAATCCCTAAAAAACAAATACCAAATGTCTTCTTTGATATAATGAGAGCAACTAAGAATAGAGCAGGGAGGAAGAGCAGGAAGAAAAGATTGATATTAAACAGAGACACGAGATGGGAGGGAAAGAGAGAGAAAAGGGGAATTGCATGGAAATGGAAAGAGACCCTCATTGTTATAAAAAACTACATAAAAGAGGTTGTGAGGGGAATTGGAAGAAAAAACAAGGAGAGAAATGAATTACAGTAGATGGGATAGAGAGAGAAGATGGGAGGGGAGGGGAGGGTTGATAGTAGAGGATAGGAAAGGTAGCAGAATACAACAGTTACTAATAGGGCATTATGTAAAAAGGTGAATGTGTAACTGATGTGATTCTGCAATCTGTATTTGGGGTAAAAATGGGAGTTCATAACTCACTTGAAACTAATGTCTGAAATATGATATGTCAAGAGCCTTGTAAGGTTTTGAACAACCAATTTAAAAAAAAAAAAGAACACATAGAGGGGTATGTTTCTTTCAAATGGATTTGAAGACACAGGTTCTGATAGCATATAGTACAAATGGAATCTAAAGACTTAATAGATGTATAGTTAAGGTGTATATAAAAGAATATTTAAAAAACCAGTTATTTTAAAGTTATGCATATTAGTGTAATGTGGTGATTGATCCAGTATTAGACAAAAATTGAATAAATCAGTGCTGGAAGCTACTCTTACTTTATTTTTTTAAATTAATTTATTTATTTCTTACAAACATGACAATAGTGGAATGCATTACATTTATAATTATCCATTCACAGCACAATTTTTTGTAACTCTGCAAAAAAAGAGAGAGAGAGAGAGAGCTCTTACTTTATATCTACTTGATTTCATATAGGCCACCTAAATATTCCTAGCTTTAGGTGAATATTGATGTATAACCAGCTAACTCAAATCTTAAAAACGAAAACTAAAATTTATTATTCTCCCTCACAATTTTGGGTTTAGAATGGGTCCAGCAAGGCAAGTTTCTTCAGCAGTCACTCAATCAATTGCCATTTTAGGTGAAGCTTGACTGGGATGAACACTGAAAATGACTTTTTGCTCTTATGTCTGAAACTGGGAATGGGATGGTAGCTCTATACAGCTATCTGGGATTTCCTAAAGAAAAGTGCCAGACTCATGGTAATTGGATAGTTTATTTAGTGGTGTTTTGTTTTATTCTACACAATGAACTTTCCAAGTAGGAAGAAATTGTAAAGGAGAAAGTTTTTCCTCTTATTTGTCAAGAAAATCAGTCAGATCATTTTCTCATAAGAGGTAAAGTCAATTCTCAAGATTTCCCTTTAAACATAGATTCCAGATCTTTCAGGGAAATGATATTGATGTACTGAGAGAAATAATGAAGCATAACCATTTGGGGAATATGCTATCACATTAACAACCTCTTACCATTTATTTGCTTTTATCTAAATATAAGGAAATAGGAACAGGGTTAATTAATATGTAGATTTGGGGAGACAAGCATATGAAGAATAGTTGGAATTATATACTTATAGTGATAATTCCAGAAATAGAGGTTACATAAGAGTAAAAATGTATCTAGAGGAAGTTGGCACATGACAATATTCAAGAACTGAATAACTAGAACTATTATGCAGGGCTTTCAGCTTACTCTCCTTGAAAGTCTTGCAAATTTCATGGATGTTGGCATAGTACACAAGATTTATGAATCAGAAAAGATTGGTGATAATAATGACCTTCTTATTTTCATGAGTTCCCTCTTAGTCCCAAGATACTGGTGATACGAATGAATAAAAATGGACACTAATCATGTAGTAGGCTTGTGTCTCAGTTGAGTAGTCACCCTGTATATACTTGTACATATATGAATCAAAACATCAAAGGCACCCTGTAAAAATATACAATTACTATGCACCAATCAATAATCACATAACTAAAAACTAAAAATAATCTAAAAATAAATAAAAACTTAAAATAATCTAAAATGGTAAACCAGATCTAGAATAATTCAAAAAATTTTAAAATAGTCAAACAGGGTTTTCTGGATTTTGCTTCTAACCATTAGAAATTAACAGATTTAAGTATAAATTTTATTTTAAAATATCCAGGGTTTTGTTCTTTTTTGTTTGTTTGTTTTTTGTTATTTAATTTTTTTATGATGCTTATATTATAGCATCTTTTGACACTGGGAACATATTTTTAATATGACCAGTAGATTTTCAAGCTATTTTTGACTATCTTATGCTTTTTTTTTTGCTCAGACATGAAATTAGTCATTTCTCCAAAGAACTTTTGTTCCTTTTGGAGAGCAAGACAAATTTAGTGATCATCATCCAGCTCCTATAATTCCTCATTGTCAATGACTACTTTGTTTGCTAAAGCTGCCACAAAAAATTCCAGAGGCTAGGTGGCTTAGACAGTAAACATTTATTTTCAGTTTGGAGGCAGGAAGTCCACAAGTAGGGTATTGATATTCTTCCATTGATTTGGTGAGGATTTTATCTTTGTACTTAGAGACACTTTTCTAATACAAATGAATTTCAGCAAAAGTGCTGCTATGTGACTACTGAATCTACATCATCACAAGCAATGTGACATTCTTCTAGTTTCCTTTTCTCTGGGCATGCACCCTGGGAACTCTGAATTACAATAAAAATTGTCTTGAAGCTGCCATGCTAGACAGAGCACATAGAAGGACCAACTCATAGAGATTTCCTCTGCTACTACATCCTATTCACAGCAGGAATCAGCCTGGTCTCCAAGTAACTCATTTCCAACCAATGTCATCTGTTTGAAATGCATGATAAATTTCAAGCAATACTGCTTTGTTAAACCCAATCCACTCTTAATACTGAAAGATAATGAATTATTAGTATTATATTATGACTTTTTACTTATTAGTAACCCAACATATAAAAAATTTTAAATATACTAAAAAGTGTATCATTCAACAATTTTTCTCATTTGACTAGTCTCCTTTTTAGAATTCAGAATGATCTGAGTGAGTTCAGAGTACTCTAACAAAATACCATTAAAAAGGTAACTTATAATATAGATTTATTTCTCCTGGTTTGGGGTATTAGGAAATCTAAAATGAAGACTTCAATAACTTCAAATTTTAATGAGGCCCAATTCCATAGTTTATAGATGGGGACGCCTTTCTGTGTTCTAACATGATAAAAAAAAAAAAAAAGGGTAAGTCAAGTTTCTGGTACCTCTTTTTTAAAAGCAAAAATTTCATTCATGACCTAATCTTCCACAAAGGACCTACTTCCTAATATTATCATCACATTAGGTATTAGGTTCAACATATGAATTTTTTGGAAGTGTAAGCATTCGTATGATAAAATGAATTACAAAGATAGTTTAGGTTTTAATTAACCAAGTTTGGGGATGGCTTGTTATTCAATTAAGGTGCCAGATACATGATTTCTCATTTTGGCCAATGTGAATTTCTGTATCTTGACTGTATCTATAATGGATATTTTCCATTTGGCCCCCATATTTACTTTCTGTTCTTTTTCCTTAATTTTTCTCATTGTCTCAAGAGATTAACTTAAAATTGTATAACAGAATATTTTTGTCCTCAAGTTTCTAGTTGAGTTAAAACAATAGAGACTATGAGAAGAAGTTAGGAGAGAGATAAGATAATGTGATACTATATGTATTTCCCTGGTTAATTTAATGCTTTGAGGTCAATATTGTCTAGCCACATCTTCTAAATAAATTCACAGTGCCCAGAACTTTATATTCACACAGCCTGTCTGTCTCCATATTTCTCTAAGTAGCCCCTCCTTTTCCCCTTTCAGATCCTAACAGTAACAGTGCCAATATTGCCATATAGTAAGTACTATTTGTGATTTCATTTCACCATTGCTCACATCTTTGAATATTGATCATTAAACACTCCATGAACTGCTGAATTCAAATATACCCTCTATTCCTTTCAAGGGCCTTGACAGATTGTGTGACTTGGTTTGAATTTTTTCTAAGGACACAGTCTGTTGAGATGGGGTTTTGGACTTGGTGGCTTGGTTATTTGGGAAATAAATGGATAATTTACTGCTATGGACGACCATAGAATGTCCCGTGATTTTTATTTTATTTTATTTTTTTACTTTTTTCTATTTTTCTCTCTTTAAACTGGAGGTTACACCAAGGGGTACTTTAAAATTGAGCTTAGCTCTTTTATTTATTTATTATTTGGTGTAGTTTTCTCTAGTTGATGAAGAAGCTTCCCAGTACCTGGAATTACAGATATTTGCCAACAGGTCTAGCCATGGACCATTTTTATTGTCCCTATTTCTATTAATTTTTATACTAAAAAGTTTTGAAGACTATTTCATTTTTCTGGTCAACCTTCATGTTTTTTCGTCAGGTACCTTTCTCTTTGTGGTGACTTTTTTTTTTTTTTTTTCTGTTCATTACCAGTGACATGTAGCTATTCACCTTCACTTTCAATGGTTTCCCAGAACAAAGTTACTGACTTTTTTCCAGTTTAAAATTCTTTTTGTTTTTAAGTCATACTGTGCCAGCACCAAAACTTGCAAATACAGCTAGGCAAAGGAAAGGAATATATATCGCTGTCCACCTTTGTGTCAACTGGAAGAAGCAAAGGCTCCTGAATGAGTGGAAAAGAGAGATTTCCTCCAAAATCTGAGCAAGGAAATTTTCCCATAGCCAAAGTGGAGGTTTTTGTAGAATTCACAGTGAAATGGAGAGTGAAGCTTGGGAGCGTCTCCATCTTCTCTTTTTCTGGATGAAATTTTCAATTGATGCTGCCATGTCCATACTTTAGCACAGCACAGTACACATGCATTGATTCTCTTAAGACAACGTGGCATGAAGAGGCTTAGCTGAAATTGGTGGAAATAATTCTTTATTATCCTAGGTTTGGACTAAATTCAATGCCTTGATAGGATTTGGGTTGCTTCCCTTGCTAAGAGTTTAGTGATAATATATATAGTCAAAATAGTGACATACATCTCTGGCGGAAAATGTGTGCAGCATGTCAGATATCACCAACCTGATATTCTTTTCTGACTGAGTGGTTCTGCTGGAGGAACATGAGTAAGAAAGTGGCATATTCCATGGAAACTTCCATGTTCTTCTCCCTTCTTTAGATCAATGCTGCAGCTAATGCATAGCATCATGCCAATATATTTTTTTTCAAGGAGACAAGAGAATCCTACTATAAGCCTAGAAGACAAAGACTCAATATATTCAACAGAGGTACATGAAGACTCACCTTTACTGCAGCACTGCTCACAATACCTAAGGTAAAGAATCAGCTCAGTTGCCTGTCAACAATTGGATGGATAAAGAAAAATTTTACATATACATAAGGGAGTATTATTCAGCCATAAAGAAGAATGAAATCTTGATGTTTGTAAGAAAATGGATGAAAGTAGAGGAACTCATGCTCAGTGAATTAAGCCAGGCATAGATTGACAAATCTCATATGTGGAAAAAAAAGCAACCTAAAATTAGAAGAGGTACTACCAGGAAAGAGGAAGGGAACAAGAGGAAGTGAGCAGAAGGGAGGACAAGAACAGTAGGTAACTTGAACATGATTACACAGAGTATGTGTAGGTAAAGGTCACAGTGAAACCATTCATTTGTATAGTTAGTGCATGTTAATAATAAAAATTTTATAAAACAAAAACTCATGTACCCATATATTATAAAATACATTGCAATCTGTCTAGATGCCAGTACAAATAGTGTTCACTGCCTAGCACCTAAGTCAAAGCCACACATTTTAGGCGTTTGCTATGGAAGAAGCTAATAAGTGCTCATGTTGGGATGCTTAAAAACCACTCTTGGATTTGATGATTCACTAAAATTAGTTACCTGGCTCAGGGACTGTTATACTCATGGTTATGGTTTATTACTGCACAGGACAAAATTTAGAGGAAGCCTGGCAAATGTCCCAACTGTCTGTCTCAGTGAAGTCACATAGGACTTGCTTCATTCTCCTGCAGTGAAGTGTGACAACATGTGTAAAGTGGTGACAACCATGGAAAATCACTTAAACTTGGTAGTCCAGGATTATTTTGGAGTATCACTCATTTAGGAATATAACATCAATTACTCAATCTCCAGACTAGGAGAAAGCAGGAGCTCACCATAAATATCATGACTAATATAAAACTATTTGAAAAAATACTGGTACTGTGCAGTTCCAGGCTTCATGCATGCTAAAATTCCCTTATCCAGAGGCAACACTCCAGGAGCTAGTTCCAAAAAGTTGGCTGAATGCTAATCCTCAAAATGCCCAGTGTTTTAAGCAAGACAGCCCTGTATTTTAAGCCAAACAGGTCTGCTGAGTCAAGTACTTTTTTCTGCAATTGTCAGAATACAACATCCTATGCAATCCCAGAAGAAAAATTTCACTGGTTAAAGAGTTCAGGTGTTACTACTGCACCAGGTCCCTATTGTGTAGGTATGGGTTAGTGGGACCTCTATTATACTTAATTCTCATTCAGAAACCAAAAAAGAGCAATGAAATAAAGTAGCAAACTCTGATCTAGCTTTTGAAATTTTAGCCTGGATATTACATGTACCATCCCCTTTTAAATTCTAACAATTAAAGTAAGTCACATGGCAATGCTTAACTCTTTCAGGTGGCTTAGAAGTACACTTTTAAAATATGCATTAAGAGCAGAGGATCATAGAGATTTGTGATATGCTGCTAATATATTATTATTTTAAAATGTTCTCAAAAATTATTCTCACCAATTAATATCATCTCTGCATTAGCCATTGAATATGCTCTTCATTGAATTAATATATAAAAACACTCTCTTTACTTATAAATCTGTAGGTTTTCCTTTCAGAACCAAATATTCTATAGAGATGCTTCCTAGTTGATCTCTACTTTATCATATTTTTTTTATTAGTAAGTTGTTCTGGTCAGCCTTTAATAGGTAAATATCATGAATGCTCCAAATATATTCACTGATGGGTCAAATAATGGTACAGCAGCAATAGTTACACCTGATCAAACTTTTACATTTTTAGTACCCAAACAATCAGCTCAAAAGGTAGAGCTTAATGCAGTATTACAAGCTTTTGTGGTGTTTAAAGATTCTGTATTTAATTTATTTTCTGATAGTCAGTATATAGTTAATGCTATAGAATCCCTTGAAGATGCTGGTAGGATTTCCCCTTCCTCTACTGTTTTCCCTTTGCTTTCCACTATACAAAGTCTAATCTGGGACAGAAAAGATCCATTCTTTATAGGACATATCAGGGCACATACAGGATTGCCTGGAGCCCTTAGTTTGGGCAATGATTTAGCAGATAAAACTACACATGACATACATATTTTCTCTACACTAGAAGAAGCTATGAATTTTCATAAAAGGTTCCATGTCAATGCTAATACTTTACAAAAGCGTTTTAAAATAACTAAGGAACAAGCTAGACAAATAATAAAACAATGTCAAAATTGTGTGACCTTATTACCACAAGTTAATCTTGGAGTCAATCCTAGAGGATTGATACCTAACCATATTTGGCAGATGGACATCACACACTTGCCAGAATTTGGAAAATTAAAATATTTGCATGTTACAGTTGATACTTCTTCTGGATTTTTGATGAGCTCTTTCAACTATGCCTTGTCCCTGAGGATTGTATGGGATTCCTGTTATATGAGTAATGCCAAATGATGAGCAAAATTGTTTAAAGGAGGTAGAAGTATAACCAGGGGCATTATCTGTTTTTGACTGTTTTGGAATGCCCACAGTAGCAAAATTTTGTAAGCAATGAGCTATAACATCTTTAGTTTTTTCTCCAGCATGAAGGGAACCCATCAAAAATGTGTATATATGTGTGAAATTTTTCCATGACATCTCAAAATTACTTCTTGTTCACTATATATTTAATGCATTCCTCCCTGCCCCCCTTCATTTGACCCTAATTTTAAGTCACTTAATCTAAAAATACTTTGTTATATTATTTCTTTTTCAGAGAGAGAGAGAGAGGGAGAGAGAGAGAGAGAGAGAGAGAGAGAGAGAGAAAGAGAGAGAGAGAGAGAATTTTAATATTTATTTTTTAGTTTTTGGCGGACACAACATCTTTGTTTGTATGTGGTGCTGAGGATCCAACCTGGGCCACACGCATGCCAGGCGAGCGCGCTACTGCTTGAGCCACATCCCCAGCCCATTGTTCTATTATTTTTTATTTGAAGATACTCAGGCATTAGCTGATCTTTGATTAGTCTCAAAACTTTTGTATCTGAAGGAAGTTGAATATAGAGATTTCTATTTCTTGTTTTGATATTAGTTTATATTTGATTCAATAAAAGCAATTATATTAGTCTGATACTCAATAATTTTTTGTGAATCTTTCCCTAATTTAAAAAGTAAATTTCTTGATTTTTGCTGATATTGTTTTAATTTTATTTAGTATTCTAAGTAAAACTAAAATAGAAAACTGAAAGTATTTTATTAATATATTTGTGTACCTATTTTAGAAATCTTGTTTGCTCATGATACTGTATTTTAAAATAGCATAGTATGAGCCATAAACTTGAATATTTTTATATCCTCCAACCCACACATCCACAAATTACTGTGAAGTCTAAGCCCATTGTGGTAACAGTATGAGGACTTTGGGAAGTGGACTAGGTCATGAGGATTAGTACCCTTAACAAGTAGAAGTCAGACAATTCCTAAGAAGGCCTCCTCCTACATAAGGATACAAAACAAAGCACCAAATGTCTATGACCAGGTAAGTGCCCTGCACCCCAATCTGCTGGCTCTTTGATCTTAGACTCCTAAGTATCCAGAGCTGTGAGAATAAATTTCTATTGTTTATAAGCCACCTAGTCAATGACTTTGTACTATAGAAACCTGAATAGATTATGATAGTGGGCTTTTGCAAAAATAATATAGAAGAATATTAATAAGGAATGCTTTTAAATTTATGGAAAACAAAAGATGTTTAAGAGTACTTGCATTAAAAAACAAAGAAATAAAATGCAGCTATAACATTTTTAAAATGTAAGTTTTAAAACTTAAATTATAAAACATTTTCTAAGTTTGATAAAATTATTCAAAGTATTTATTCACAAGTCCCAAACTTTACTATACATTTTATTCTCATACATTTATGCATTTTTTTTCTTAGCTTTAAAGAGGCCAAGATATTAAGCCAAATGATGTTTCCTATTGTTTAAATTTTAGGGTCCATCGTCAACTATATTTTTGTTTATTCTTCAAAAATTCCTAAATGACAGTTTAAGCACATCTGACTTTAAATTAGGAAGGGGACTTTATTACCATCTTCTTTATTAATTTTGTTTGATGCTTTTATTTTTGGAATTTTCCAAAAAAAGTGATCACCTTTGAACTACATCTTAGCAAAACGAATAACAGTTTTAGTCACAGAAATTTTCTTTTCAAGTACCGGAATTCCAGTTACCAGTACAAATGCACATGGAACTAATAAGGATGAACCTATGAGGTATTCTACTGCTTTCCATAACTCTTTTAATGACTTTTATATCAGTGGTCTGCTGTGGAGAGTACATTATACACATAAATATTAAGGCAATATTTTCTTTATGATTTACAATGCCTCTTTCTTTTTTTAAAAAATACTTTCTTAGACGTTGATGGACCTTTATTTTGTTCATTTATTTATATTTGTGCTGAGAATCAAACCCAGTGTCCCACACATGCTAGGCAACCACTCTACCACTGACCCACAACCCTAGTTCCTATATTAACTCTTTCTTAATAACTCTTATAACTTTCATTCTGTTAAGCATCTGGTCTTGAGGTTTTTTGTTTCAGTTTTTGTTTTGTTTTTCCAGAAACCTCCACCTTGACACTCTTTGCAGCATTCCACCATCCTTGACACTCTGACCTTGATATTACAGAATGGTATTTACTCCACCTTTCATCTTGAAATTCTTCTCAGGCTTTGTTTCAATGACACTGCACTTTTGTTTTTCACTTTCTAGATCTAAAACTGTACACTTTTTTTTAAAAAATAGAATTTTTGAAATACTTTGCTTGTTTTAAGTAGCAAAGGGATAACTTAATGGAAACTACTTATATTTGTAAATTTAATATATATGATTTAAATAAGATATTGATGTGAACATTTTCTGAATTTTAATAATTTACAATTTTGATGAGACACATCATTAGTTGTACTTTATTTTCTTAAAGATATTATTTTCTTAAATCCCTTTCTTTTATTGCCTTAGTCAAAGCCTGCTCTATGACTGATTTTCAGAAATGCATTTATTCATCCTCCTGACATAGGATGGAAACCAACAGAATAGACAGAAAGAAAATGTGTGACAAAAGAAGAGAGGCAGTGATTTAAAATGCTAATTTAAAATCCAGATCCAAGGTCTACTTCTACGTACTTTGATCACAAACTATAGTATTAAATTCATTATAAGACTTTATCCACAGGTCCATAAATACCCTCTCTCCTAAAATGGATGTAAAAGAAAGACAGTTCCAGG
Source organism: Urocitellus parryii (assembly GCF_045843805.1). Classification (NCBI taxonomy): domain Eukaryota; kingdom Metazoa; phylum Chordata; class Mammalia; order Rodentia; family Sciuridae; genus Urocitellus; species Urocitellus parryii. Next base: position 192,315,627 of record NC_135532.1, read on the forward strand.
AATGCTTTTGCTCAACAAATAAATTTCATTGTGACATACTTTTATGATCAGATTATTTTATCTATAGGCCATACACTCCACTAAACCCTCAATGCTACTTCAATTTAGTACTGTTTAAATTCACAAAGCAGAACAAAGAAGTGCCCTGATGGAAATTAATGGAGGTCTTTCAACAACAACAACAACAAAAAACCCAATTCCCCCCCAGTAGGTGATGATAAATGTTTCCAACACAAAGGAGAACTAAAAATACCTCTTAGTTCACCTCTCTGTACTATAGATTTAACATATATAAATGTAAAGTTAAGCAACCTGCTTCCTCTCCAAAACCCATCCTCTCCCCTGTCTCTTAGCATTTGTACTTCTTGCTTTCTCAATAAAATTAGTCAGTGCCTCATTTTGACCTGTTTTCAAATTCCTTTCTGTAATGACATCAAAAATCCTCATGGTCTAATTTAAGGGCCAATTTCCTTTTGGGGAACCTCCTTATGACCCCAGTTCTGGTGACATCTCTTTCCTGGAATTTATTTTTGTCTTTTGCTTAAAATTATGTATAATTTTTATTTATTTATTATTGACATTTTATAAGCTTTTAAAATTTTTTGTTTAATCTTTTTTCTTCAAACTTTCTTAGGCAACTTCCTATGAAAAAAAATTACTTAGAAGACAAATTTTAGAAAGTTGACCTGCCTAAAAATGTATTTATTCTTCCTTCATCCTTAATTGATGCTTTGGTAATAAAATTTTATGCTCTGTTTTTTTCACAAAGTTTCAAAAAATATTTTCTTCATGCCTTTCATTTTTAATATTGAAGCTGGACACATTCTTAATCCTTTAATTTATCTCAGAATACATTTGGTATTTCCCCATAATTTCAGATGATGATATATTTCATGGTCCATTTTTAAATTTGTTATTCTGACTATTCATTTTAGTGAGACTTTTCTATCTATGGATTAGTTCTGAAAATTTTATTAATTATAACTAATGTCTTCCATAACATCTGTTCTCTATTACTGAAAGTTTTATAATTAGCCTTTTAAATAAGCTATATTTTTAATAAAATTTTAATTACATTTCCTTCTAATGCTGTTTTTATTTATTCCAATTTTTGAGTTTTTTAACAACATTTCTTTCAACACTTTATACTATTAGTGTCATTATATTTTTGACTATAAGACTTTAGTGTTTTCTGAATATGATATTTTTATGATAAGTTTTTTTCTTTGACGTAACTACATCTCACATCTCTGGTTTGTATTTACAGTTTGTTTGATGTTTTATCTATTTTTACTCTTTTTTTTCTTTTCTGTTTGTTCTTTATCTTTCATGTGGCAGACTTCTCTCCCACATTTGATATTTACAAACAATAAGTAGTGTCTTCAAAGTTTTCCCAGAATATTTCAGAACACATTTGCATTTGCAATTGGAGTGGGGGGGGGGATAAATAAATGCCAAAGTCTAAGTTTGAATACATTAAAAAAATGAAAGATTACAGGGTCTTAACCCAGAGAATGAGGAACTAAGAGTAGTGGGTAATATATGCTACCTTTTATCTTCTTAGTATGACTGATGCCTTTAAAGTGATGCCTGACAAGCTGACTAGCACATTTAACAAACTTTAGAGCACACAATTTGTCACAGATTGGTCCTCAATACCTTCCTACAAGGCTTGGGGTTGTGATTCCATAGGTCTACATCATAGGACAAAAGTAACTCTGAAGTGAATCAACTCCCATGATTTCAGCCCAAACATGTATTCAATTATTTGTATCTTTGAAAGGAATAAGCTCACTTATTCCTCATTAACAGATTACAAAAGATTTCTTCTAATGAAGATAATATTATAATTGTATGATATAATTTCTTATTTTTATTTTATATATATATATAAATTTCAGTAAAAGAATAAAGTTAAATGAGACAATGACACATGAATGAAACAAAAAGTATGATGATAGGAATAACAACTTAGCCAATGGAAAATTTGCTAGTGTTTAAAATTTGTTTTATTTGACAGTAGAATGTATTTTGATATATTACATATACATGTAATATAACTTCCCATTCTTATGGTTGTACATGGAGTTACATTGGATACACAGGATAGTAATGTTTAATTCATTGTACTGTCTTTCCTATTCTCATCTCCTGCCCTTTCTCTTTCATTCCCCTATGTCTAAAGCAAAGTATTTCTGTTCTCCCAAATTTGCTAGACTTTACATGTGCCACCAAAATAATACTACAAAATATGTAACTAAATTTGATATGATATCAAATTATTACAGAACATCAAAATGATCTTATAATTTTTTAAGAAATCAAATCTGTATATAAAAACATACCTATATATAACTTTCTTCCTAGGCCTTCAATTTGAATACTAAAAAATTAAGAAATAAAATCAATTAAAAATTATTTCAGAGAATGGAAAATTAAAGAATGTCCCCAATCATATTTTATAAGGCCAATCGAACATTACTACTGAAACTTCATATGACAGCTATAAATAAAAACAAATTTCAGGCAAATCATTTTGAGTATAACACATGTAAAAATAAATGCTTATAAACAGATTCCAAATTTTTTATAAAAATTATTGAGCATTAGCAGATATATATCTTGTGTTATTAAGGATTGAAGGAGAAAAATACATTATTTTCACACCTTATGGAGTTCATTGTGGAATATATCTAACAGAAAGAAATATCAGAAAGATTAAAATATGTTGTCATAGATTTTGCAGTTATCTTTTTGTAGGTTGTTGCTGATTTCTTTTTTCTCAGTCTTGATAATATGTCTTTGCATCATAAAAAAAAAACAATGTATCAGACAAATGGCATTCTTATTGCCAAGACAAATGAATAGAACTATATATGAAAATGGAAAAAAAATGTGTTATTTAATTAGTTTTCTCACGTTACCTGCTTGTTCTATTTATTTATTTAAGTGTACGTCTTTTCTATTGCATGGTTACCTTTTCCCAGATGGAAGCAAAGTGAATTGTAATCCTGGAGAATATTTGAGAAATAAAAAAAAAAAAAACAGCATGGACAGCATTGCAATTAATATTATATAATTTTACAGCTGTTTCTGTACTTTGAGAGATCCAAAAATGTCAAGAATAATTTACTTATGGTGGCAAAGAAAAATGAAATAATGTACAAGTGCAATTTCCATAACAAACTCATTTGGAACCTGTAACTTAGCCAGAGAAAGCCCATTTATATTGAATTCCAAATGAGGTGAAGGGGCATGCAAATGAAACCAAACTGAAAAGATGGAGAAAACACTGAGAAAAATTTCCTTCCAGTGTCACCATGGAGTTCTCTGAGAATCCATGGAACAACAACATAGAGCACAGATCCACAAGCTATCTTAAAAATGAAGTAAGAATAACACCTTCACATGAAATCCTAAGTGATATATTCAATGAAAAGTGTCCAAGTCCAGTTTGTGTTGCTACATCAAAATACCAAAGAACAGGTGATTTATAAGAGATAGAGAAAATCACGACCTGTGTGATGTTTACTCAGTTTCCCCAAACTAGCACAGTGAGTCAGAATAGAAATATTTGAGGTATGAGAAATTTAAGAAATAAAAACAAGATTCAGAAACAAGTGAAAAGTGGGGCACAGTGGGATGATTCAGAACTGGTGGAGACTGGATCTAACAACAAAATGAAGCCCACCATGATATATTTAAATGTGTAGCAAAACCAGTGGGATTCAGTGTGAAGGACTTCCTGAGGAAAACAGGAAAAAGATTTCAAAGACAACTTGCTTGGGGCTTAACAGGTTATGCCCACCTCCTCTACTTTCAGGCTCCAGGAAAATATAGTACTACTTTAAAAATATAACTGGGATAATAGTAGTGTAGGAGAAACTACATAAGATAAAAACTATGAAAAAATAGTTTTATGTCATGTTTTAATATACTAATAATCCCTCATTAATATGCTATGTTGATTGTAGTTAAAGGGTTTTTTCTTTTTTCTTTTTGCTTTTCTTCTAATTCTTTTATTCAGTCATCAAAATATAGAATATTAAAACTTTATTTTCAATTAATAAAAATAAAAATATTAGTGGTTGCTCTTGGTAAAGATAATCTCACAACTTGATAAATTTTAATGTTGAGAAGGATCTCTCTGCTTATGACATTTAATTGTATTTTTTGTGTAGTGCTGAATTTTGAGATTTATCTATTTATTTTTGATATCCAAGTATTCCACCACCATTTTTAAAAAGTACAAGATTTTCTTTTGTGTTGTTCTTGAAGGATTTTATAAAAGCAGTCAGCCACACTTGTATGTTTCTAGTTTGAGGCGACATGTTTCATTGCATTGATATATGTGTCCTATTTATCCACAGTAACAAACTCTTGATTTCTACAGTTATATAATTAATTTTTAAAGCAAATAAAGTGATCCTTCCCACTTCTTTTTCAAAATTATTATAGTCATTCTACTTCATTTTTCATGTTAATTTTATCATAGTCTTGTCAATACTTATATTGTGTTTTTAAAATTTAATGGGAAATACATTACATCTTTGCTATATTGAGTCTTCAAACAGATGAACACAGAATATCACTCCACTTACTTAGAATATCTTAGATCTCTTTCATTAGCATTTTTAAATTTTCTGAATACAAGTGCTATACATGATTTTTTAATATAGGTATTTCTTTGAGTTTGAAACATGTTAACAGTAAAATAAGTTTAATTATTATTGCTGTGTTTTATTGTAAAATATATACATATGAATAATTAATCTTGTATTTTAATACTGTGTCCAGAAACTTTGATAAAGGCATTTGATTTAATTTTTATTTGTAGGTTTTTTAAAATTGTCTACATTGCAATTATATCATCTGTAAATTAACTTATGTAGTTTAACTTTTCCATATTATATTATATTTTTAGGAGTTCTATCATATACTCCACAACTGATTTTAAAAAATGTTTAAGAACTGAATTTTGGTATTAAACATTAATAATTTTAATGAATAATTTTTGAAATTCTTCAATTTCAAAATTATCTCATGCAAAAACACTGTGGCATAAGTATTATAGACAGAATTATAAGTTAAATAGAACCTTTGCTAACATGTGATAAGTTAAATCACAATATGTATGATTTTCTTGGCAAATGTAAAATAATTCAATATATGATCCATGAATTTCTTAATCTTAGTAGAATAGCCCCTATTATTATGAATTTATTTTACTTATCAGACCTTTTATTCTGTTGTTGCCAATTCTCTTAATGCTAACTATACAAAGAGTATTATGAAATAACTTTACCAACTTTTAAAAATGTGAATTGTGTGCTTCCATTTCTTAATTTCCAATTTAAATTTATTTGGTTTTAAGGTTCTGAAATAAATTTTTAAAGCTCCTCAATTACAAAAAAATATTATATTATTCCTTTTACATAACATTTATGAAATAACATAATTAATGTAATGGAAGACTTCTTTTTCAATGATTTGAGACAAAGGGTGGAGTTGAAGAAATTATCTAAAAAGGCATAAACAATTTTTTTTCATGTTACAGTTAGGTTTCTTTATTTTGGAAAGGGTTGCATGAATCCACACATTGGATAAAATTGCATAGGGATTTGCATACAAATACACACAGATATAGATTCCCAGATCTACATTCAGTGAAATCTACATTCATCTACATTTATGTAGCCTCTATAACTCATTAGTTCAGAACAAGCTCTATGAATTGTACCAATGTCAATATCCCTATTTTTTTACTGTGATGTAGTGTTGCAAGATGTTAATCTGGGTAAAGGTTGTGTGAAATTTCCTTAAGACTTTGGTATATCCCTTTCAAAATTCATGTTATTCTATAATTAATTTAAAACATACATTTTGAAAGTAAATAACATCAAAAAAAAAAGTGTGCCTTACTAGACGAATTTTATGCTGCCCTACTCTGCCCTGACTAGTGTTTGGGAATTCCTATATAAGAATCCTTTAGAGAAATTTATGAAATTGTTACATAAACACTGCTTATTTTGGTAGTAGAATATCATGATACTGTTATTTAAGAAATGTCACTTTTAGTCTGAGTGTTTTAAAATAGTATATATATATATATATATATATATATATATATATATATATTTCTCTGGCATATGTTGGGAATTACTGCTTAATTTAAAATCGATCAACCCACCTTTTTCTGCTCCATGGTGGGCTGCCCAGACCTTTCAATATAGTGATAGAAGATAAAATGAGCCTTAAACTATCCATACTGGTAGATAATATGTCCAAGGTAAGCTATAATTGATAGTCATTTCAGTATTGAGGAAAGTCACTGGATTTGTATTATTCTTCTTTTATTGTGAAAGGATAATTCACATTTGATCCAATGAAGTGATGTCTTTGGTTCTCTGCTTCATAATCCCAATGGGAGCTATTCATTAGCAGTGGGTAACAAGATGAACTAACATGATGAACATGAGTGCACAATGTTATTCCTAAGTTATTAAAATGTGCAATTCTGGACACATGGTGAGAAGAAGAATGTGTTGATACCATGAGATAAATTTCCTATTATACTCTGCATCTTAACACAGTTAAAACCTTTCATGGATACCACATTTAGTTTTTGCTCTGCAACTTAAAAGAAAACCATGGAGGATTAAGAGAGAGTCCCCAAAATGATTAAAGGATTAAAAATATGACCCTAAAAGAAGGTTAAGGGATGATAATTGTTTAGCCTGGAGACTAGGAATCCAAGAGATAAATTGGAATTATATGTTAAGAATATATCAGATGACAGACTATTTAAAAAGAAGAACATTTTTATGTATTTTCTAATTCTGCCTACTATGCCCATAATAACAGATCATAAATTACAGAAGAAAAAATAGATTGTATTTTCAATGGAAATTCAAGAAAATTAGGTTTTTAAATATTTAAAATTATTGTCTATGGATAGTGTGGCAATTCCATTGTGAAAGCAAATAAAAAGAATATTCAATCAAAATGAGCCTAATTTGACAGGGAATGAAATGCATTTTCTGTCATAGAATCCCCTCAGCAAAGAATTGCTCTAATGTTAGGCAAAAACAATACGAAATACTTATACAAATCATATAAAGCAGACATATCTATTTTTTCCGTTGGTATAAAAAATACTTCTTGGCACTAAATGATTGTATGCGAGATTATGTTCTCCCTCTGCAGAGTGTGGGGTCTACTCTCTTTCCCTATGTGGCATATTTCCCCTCTTTAAAAACTTTAGGGTTCTACTTTTTTCCATTCTTCCTGCCTATTGTCCTAAACCTGCGAAGCCATCTAGTTGTTTATTTCACAGATATTTCCTGAATATCTCATGTTCTATAAAAACTGTTTTGTCTGTTAAAAACACAATAGATAGCAAATAAAATAATAAATTCTGTAACATGGAGTTAAGGGGCTAGTAGCCATACAGAGAAGCAGATAGGCATTGGAATGAAGAGTACCATTAGACCATATAATTTGTAAAGATTATGTTTAAAGTACAATAGTTACTTTAAGGTAACTGCTCAGTCTTTCTGAATACTAACTTTTCCATCTGTTTCTTTCCCAGATGGAAAGTGTTCATTATATCTTCTTGACATATGGAGTAAGGTCTTGAATTTGCACAACGAATCTGTGCTACATTTTGGGCCTCTGAGGTACTTTGAGGTGAGGATTTCCCTTGGCTGGTCTAATCATTACCCATGGGTCAGGTGACCCTATTCTCCTTCAGGTTTAATTTTTTCCCCTGATATCTGGCTGTGATTCCCATTTGATTCTTGAACTGTTTCAGGTCACACTGGACTCCACTTATAACTCTATTTAGTCCTTTCCAAGGCAAATTTGTGAAACATTGACCAACAAACATATTAGTTACATTTTTATTTAGCCAAAAGTTATCACAATCTTTTCAGCAGATGGCTCTTCATGGAAGTGGATCAATGTTAAAGAAATGATTACTATATTCATGAGTACAAATGCTCTTGATGATCAAGAGACAATTGGAGGGCTGGGGATGTGGCTCAAGGTGTAGCGCTCTCGCCTGGTATGTGTGCGGCCCGGGTTCGATCCTCAGCACCACATACAAAGAAAGATGTTGTGTCCGCCAAAAACTGAAAAATAAATATTAAAAAATTCTCTCTCTCTCTCTCTCTCTCTCTCTCTCTCTCTCTCTCTGCCTCTCTCTTAAAAAAAGAGAGACAATTGGATATATCCCTTATTTTCTTTATCCTTTTATCAATTGATGGAAACTGAGACTGATTTCATAGTTTGACTATTGTAAATTATGCTGCTATAAATGTAAGTTTGCAGGTACCACTATAGTGGATGGCTTAATTCCTTAGGATAAATTCCAAATAGTGGTAAAACTGGCTCATACAATGGCTTCATGTCTAGTCTTTTAAGAAGCTTTATACTAATTTCTGTAATGGTTATCCTAATTTACAATCCCACCTATAGTGTAAAACTTTTCCTTTTATTCCACATCCTCTCCAGCATTTTTTATTTGTATTCTTGATGATTTTAATTCTGACTGGTGTCATATGAAGTACTATAATTTTGATTTATATTTTCCTAATTGCTCATAATGTTGAATGTTTTTTCACATATTTGTTGACTATTTGTATTTCTTTTTTTGAGGATCCTTTTGAGAAAGTATCTATATGCTGGAATGTTGAGCATATATTTTTCCCCAGGAGTTGCATAATATAATTTCTATGTCTTTCACCCATTTTGAGTTGATTTTGTGACTAGATAAGAGTCTAGTCTCATTCTTCTACATATGGATATCCAGTTTTTTCCAGCAACATTTGTCAAAGAAATTATCCTTCCTCCAGTGTATGTTCTGGCACCTTTGTCAAGGACCAGGAGACTTTAGAAGTGTCTTAGCTTCTGTACCATTGGTCTATGTGTCTGTTTTCCAGGGAGTTTTATTCAGTCATAAGTCATAAAAAAGTAAAATTATGCCATTTGTAGAAAAATGTACAGAACTTGCCACCATCTTGTTAATTGAAATAAGTCAAACTCACAGGGTCAAGGGTTATATGTTTTCTCTCATATGTGTGGGCTAGAGAGAAAAAATGAAAAGAAAGGTGAAGGTATGATTTTATGGAAAGTAAAGGATATCAGTAGAATAGAGGAAAGGGATTAGAGGTAAGTAAGGAGGGGAGAGGAGAGAAGTGCTCTGATGGGATATTGCCCAAACTGTATTATTATTTGTGTGTGTATGTGTGTGTGTTTGTGTGTGTGTAATAATATGTAGCAACAAATATCACCATATGTACAACTGTAATGCACCCATAAAAAATGAGAGAGAAAGGGAGAGAGAGAGAGAGAGAGAGAGAGAGAGAGAGAAGAGAGAGAGAGAGAGAGAGACATTTGGATTGTTACTCCTGTTGAGTAGCAATAGGATGGGTCTCTCAGGAGTGCAGGTGATCCCCTGCTGGTACTTTCAATACTGTCCTGCCCTGTCATTAACAAGGTCAAATTATAGCCTCAAAAATGCATAACTTCCCTATAATGTAACACAGTGTGTACATCTAGCAAAATATCACATGGTACCCATAAATATCTATGCTTATTATGATAGCATATATCAGTTGAAAACATTTAGTTTTAGAAAAGCAAAAGAAAAGTGATGGAATATTTAATGATTCAAAAGGGTCCAAATCTTAAGCTTATGTGTCATCAAAATTTGTTTTCTACTTAAAGAAATCTAATAAAAAATAAAATCAACAAGCCATGATATTTGTTGAAGTAAAGGAATTATAAAAGAAGCACTAGAAAAAATACATACAAATTGCCACTATGTGATCACTTGCTATAGATTTTTTAAACTATTAGTTTAAAAATTTAAACTATTAGTAAACCCATTTATCCAGAGTTATCTGATTATCAGAAAAGGTGCTATTAACACACACCGGATAAGTCAGTCATTTCAATAAATAGAATTAGTCTGGGAAAATTAAATACGCACATGCAAAAGACTGAAACTAAACCTCATCAGTTACTAGTTACAAAAATCTATTCAAAATAAGTTAAAGACATAAATGTAAGATTTGATCTATGAAACTTCTGAAATTCATATAGAGAATGATTCAGGACATTGTAATAGGAAGATTTTTAGTGAAGATCTAAAAGCACAGGAAGCAAAAGCAAAAATGAAAAAAGAGAATGGGCTTCTATGAAACTTATAAGCTTCTGCCCCCAAACCAACCAACCGATCAGAAAATGAATTTTTGACATTTGCCAGTAAATGGATGGATCTGGAGACTATCAAGCTAAGGGAAATAAGCCATTTCCAGTAAACCAATGATTGACTGTTGTTTCTGATATGTGATAGAAGTTCACTAGATTAGACAAACAGGAATGAGGAGAAAGGATGGAGGAATAGGAGTGTCTGTACATGTATGAATAAACCACAGTTAATCTTACCATCTTGTATACCCACAAGACTGGGATCTTAATTAGAATAATATACATTACATGCTTGAACAATTATATCAAAATGGATTCTATTGTTAAATATAATTAAACATAACCAATAAAAAGTGCAATATACAGAACAATCTAGACAATGGGAAAATGTGTGCAAAACACACATTTGAGAAAAAGCTAACATCCAAAATGCATAAGGAACTCATGAAACTCATGAAATGATTCACATAAACTCTTTTAAAAAGGAGCAAATTAATGTACAGACATTTCTCAAAAGAGATACAAATGACCAGCAGACATTAAAATTTGCTCAACATCACTAATTTTCAGGGAACTGCAAACTAAAACCATAATGGGATATCATCTTATCCTAGTAAGAATGCCTCTTATCAGAAAGACAAAGGATAAGTGCTGGCAAAGGTGTGGAGTAAGGAAATGCTTGCACACTGTTGGTAGGAATGTAAATGCATACAGCTTTATGGAAGACACGATGTAAGTTTCTTAAAATGAAAGCAGAACTGCCATATGACCTACCAATCCCACTATTGGTATATATAAAAAGGGAATTAATTTAAAAAATCAATTTAAGAAGCATCTATATTCAGATATTGATTGCTAAAGTATTTACAACAGCCAATAAATAAATTAAAAAAAAAAACTAAGTGTCTATCAACTGATGAATAAAGGAAATGTGATGCATATACACATTGGAATTCTATCTTCTTATAAATAAACAATAAAATTCTGTCATTTTGGATGACATGGATTGAACTGGAGATTGTTATGCTAAGTGAAATATGCCAGGCACACACAGACAAGCACAGCATGAACTCACTTATATGGAATCTCAAATTTTTTATCTCACTGAAGTTGAGAATCAAAAGGTGGTTATCAGAGACTGGGGAGCATAAGGGTGAGGGGATGGGGAGAAGGTTTCTCAATGGTTTCTAAGTTACAGTTAGAAGAAAGAAGCTCTGAAATGCTATTTTACAGTGGGGTAACTATAAATAGTGATAATGTGTTGTGTATTTTTTAAAAGGTTGAAGAAAGGATTTGAAAGCTTTTAACATAGATAAATATTAAATGTTTGAGGATTATGAAAGATATTACCATAAATAATATTAAATGTTTGAGGAGATAGGTATGTTTAATCTAATTTAAACATTATGTAAAATGTATACATATATTTCAACCATTATGTTACTCTATTGATATGCATAATTTTTGTTTTATATATCAATTGAAATAAATACAATTTAAAAATAAAAAGGAAAATGAGATTTTTTTCTCTGTACTATAGGTTTTAAATCATAATATATTTGCATATTAATGTGCTATGTTATACAGTAACCCATTATATATTATTTTTAATGAATTAAATAAAGAAGCATTTTTATACCATTTTGAAAGGATGTTAAATCTGCTTGAAAAAAATTAAAAAACTGTATTGGTGTTGTTTTACATTATTGACTTCATTTAGAATAATACTTTGCTGAGGGAGTTTTTAACAGAGAAGTTACTTGGTACCAAATATCCCCTCAAGTAATTATTTGAACTTATCCCATTACATAACTGATTAAGAAGTCTTTGAGAGGCTGCTAGTGGTTCTACTTGTTTTATAAAATCTTTATGATCAAACTTGTTTTATCATATGTGGATAATAATGTGATAATAATGAGTAAAATGTGAGTAATAGTTACTAATAGAAGTTAGATTTAACATGTTATTACCTTACTCATGGAATCAATGTGACAAATAATTATAGCATTACAAAGACCTTGGAACAATCCTGACCCATAATAAACACTGTTTATAGTATGCTATTTTATTAATGCTCTGAGAGAAAAAATTATGTATATACATAAAATTAAAAAAATACATATTAGGTGGTCAGAGGGTTACATCTAGTGTTTAAAACTATTTTCTCCTACTTATTTTATATTCTTTTCATCCCCAGCAAAAATTTTGGCTGAAGTGTGTGGACCAATATATAATTTCACTGTATTTGATAGTTATAATTTTACTTTGTTAATTACAGGGCAGCACAGCACCAAGGGGTTCCCCAGAATATCTTTGAACCTTAGGAGAGATATTCTGCACTCCCACAGTGAGCAATAGGAATTTGATTCTCTCTTGATCTTGAGTTTCATATTGAAAATATTAGGTCATTTTAAATATTTTTTCATATAATGAACAGTCCTATTGAGGCATATCAGTATCTGTTGCTCAGGAATAAATCACCTCATAAGTTAGTATTTAGAAACAATAATGATTTATTTACTCATAAAATTTTGGGTGTGAATTTTTTTGAGGGGCGGGTACTAGGGATTGAACTCAAGGGCCCTTGACCACTGGGACACATCCCTAGTCTTATATTGTACTTTATTTAGAAACAAGGTCTCACTAAAATGCTGAGTACCTCGTTTTTGCTGAGGCTAGCTTTGAACTCACCATCATCCTGTCTCAGTCATCCGAGGCACTGGGATTACAGGCATTTGCTGACACCCCACTTGGGTGTGAATTTTTAATTTGACTTTTCCTAGCGAAAAAAAAATTCATTTTGTATCATGTACTGTCTGGTAGAATTAAACCTACATTTACGGCATCATTTGGGATGGCTGGTATAGCTAGATCTTTTCTTCTACATCCACTAGAGTAGACTAGAAATTATAGGGTTGTTCATGTAAAATCAACATTTAAAAGGGCAAAGACAAAACCTGTAAGGATTCTAAAGACCTCATCTTAGAACATACAGAGCATTATGAATTTTACTGTCAAATAAACATGCAAACTAGACTTAAATGGTAAAGAAAGACTCCATATTTTGATAGCAGGAGTTGCAATGCATTAAAATATTCTTATCCTTGTTCCCCTAAAGTATTATCCAATAGTAACAAGTTTTAAATTCCAGTTCTTTAGGTCCAGCATTAGGTCTTGATGTGGGTAAGACTCTTGAGATAAAGCTTTTCTTAATTAGGAGAATTGCAACTTAAAAATACAGATTAATCATCCTCCTTCATACTCAATAGACAAGGAAAAGACATGCAGACCTACAGCATAAGATAGTACAAATCAAATTGAAGAGCAATGAAAATACACTTAATAGTAACTAATCCATAGAAAATTTTAAACGTACACAGACACACATTTATAACCCCTTATATTCTGCACTCAAAGAATTTTTTAGACCAGGAACCATTTCTACAAAGAGAGAGAAAATAAATGTGGCATTCCCATTTTTTTTTTTTTCCTCTCTGATTCATGGGAATACATTCTGGGCTCTGGGATCCAGATCTGAGGTATATTTCTTTTAAATAAGAAATTGTTCACGTTTTTAACACTATGGCATTTACATCTTTCTTCTATCATACTTCAAGGTCCAGAGGCTTCTTTGGTGTTTAAACAGTATTTATCAATTTTAGTATATAGGTGTTTCTTTCATTACTACAACCCCCTTAAAATTTGCATGAGTTTCATTTGCATCTTGAGTGTATCAGTATTTGAAAATAATAGAATTCATGTTTCTTTGTGAGAAAAGCTTCATTCTCTTTTAGCTTGATTCTGTCTTGGGATGATGTTTCAAATTCTTAGAAGCTTAATATATCATAGTCAAGATTTATGTTAAATGAGTAGATTATCAATAGTTTTGTCAAATGGAGGAAATGTGGGTAACTATATGAAATGATGAATATATCAATTTGTTCCACTTAAGTAAACACACACACACACATACACACACACACATAAAATCATATACGGCCATTATAGAGATATTGCTTATAAAGTGACATAAAAATTATACACATACAATAAAACATCATGCTATATGCCTATAATGCATGCAGTAAACTTTATTTTTAACAAAAATACTTGAAACATAATAAATGATATATTCTTTTTTAATTTTTTTTTAGTTTTAAATGCTTTATTTTTTTTTATACATGGTGCTGAGAATTGAACCCACTTTTTCACACATGCTAGACAACTGCTCTATCAATGAGCTACAATTCCAGCCCCATGATATTTTCTTTTGACATATCTTTTATGAAATAGTCACTTGGGTATATGAGTTATTATTTCAAATACACATAATTTTTATTTAACCTTTTAATTTTTTTAGAATAATTACCAATTAATGAGAAATGATATTCTTTATGATTTACTGTTCATATAGTCAGGGTTTGCTTCATGGTTGAAAATATTATAAATATTAAAATTGCCTTTTTGTTTTAAAGACAACATATATTATTCTTTTTTGTTTTAGCATTCTATGTGTGTCCAAGAGGTATTTTCATTGATTATATGGTTAAAATTTTCTATGCTCTTATATGTACAATTCTGGTTATATATTCAGCTATTATTTTGGTCTTATTTCTTCTATTAGTTCTATTAATTAAATATATATACATATATACATATTGTACAAACATCTATTCATATACACACAAAAATATACATATATAAATACGTCTATACACATATATGTATATATATGTAAAATATGTATGCATATATAAATACATATATATGTAGTTATTGGATTTCCTTTTATGATATGAAATTCCTCTTCTAATATTTTAATACATCCTTATCCTGGTAAAGACACATTGGGTCCAGAATGGCAAATCCTGTGAATGTCTTAGTCCTCTAATAAATCTTAGCTCTTACTCTCCTATATGCAGGAAGTGGGATGAGTGCTATTAGCTTCCAGAGAAGAAAGAATATGACCTAAGAATTATTCCTAAGACCAATGTAAGAGTACTGTTTTAGAACAAGGGTCCATGAAATTTCTTACTAAAGAACTTAATAAATATTTTATATTCATGTATCATAAAGTCTCTGTATGAGGACTCAATCCTTACACAGAGAGAAGTTAAGAGCATGAGCTATAAATTATATTTCAGTCAAAGTTTGTAGCTATGTTCTAATAAAATTATTTAAAAATATAAATGGTCAAAGGTCAGGTTAGAATCTAAGACTGTGGTTTCCTGACTTCTTATCTAGGAGTTGAACTAAGAGTCATGGGTAATATTTGTAGAAGTGATTATGTCCCCCAAATTAGGATCTGGTAATTATGCAGGATAGGAGGCCCATATCTGTTAAAGAATATTCCCAAGTAGAGTGCATGTGATTATGCATGTATTTCATACTTTTCCTTTTTGAATGGGAAAATTTATTTTTTTCCTTATGGCATTTTACATTACACTTATAAATTATATTTTATATTACATTTATACATTACTTGTGAGAACAGAAGTTCTAACTTAGGCATGATCTACTCCATACTGGCTGACATTTAAATTTGACAAATATACCTTCTTGCAGTCTTAATAGTCATCTCACTGTAATTTTATGTTAATGATTGTATTGTAGTTATTTTTATAAATATAAATATTCACTTTGGAAGGTAATTTCTTATTTCAGGCTGTTGTTTTGATCTGTAACACTTTTGGCATTCTCCATAATAATGCCTGTATGATAATTTTTGTTTAATTTAATCTGATTGAGTTTTTTTTTTCTCAGATCCTTTGGTTGCTGTTTATTGTCACTGAACAGAATACAGAAAACTATCTTTTCCTCTGTCAATCCTCATTCTGCTTCCAGCAACAATCATAAAAAAATTTAGAATCTTATACTATCTTTGTGTCTCTGAAATTGTCTTTCAGGTTTTGTTTCTCCTACCTCACCAAGCTCAGCTCTGGAAAATTACTTCTAATCTTTCTTAATCTCTAAACTTTATCTATTGAATTTTAATTGCAACACATACATAATCATAAAATTATTATAATATCAATTACTATTTAAAAATCTATTATAAAATTATCCTATCTTTTTTAAGGAGCCTTTATTTCAGAGTAGTTTTCTGTTCACAGTACAATTGAGCAGAAATTACAAAAATTTTCAAATATGATTTATCATGAATGTAAATAGCCTCCTCTTTTATTAAAATACTCCATAAGAGTGGTACATTTGTTACAAATAAAGAAACTACATTAGCACACCAATATCACACAAAGACCATATCATACAATAGGGTTGATTCTTACTGTTATACCTTCCATGGATTTAGATAAATATATAATCACATGCATCTACCATTATAGAATTATAGGTGATATAGTCACCTCAAATATCTTTTGTTCTCTAATTTTTCATTCTTCTCTCATCCCTACTCCCTATCAACTACTAATCTAGTTATTAACTTCATGATTTTCCATTTTCAGAATCTCATATAATTGGAATCTACAGTATTCTAAAAGTACACTTTTTTGAATGCCTTCTTTTACTTGGTATTATGCAATTAAGTTTTCTTTACATCTTTTTCTGGATTGATATTTCTTTTTTACCACTGAATAATATTGTCTTATCTGGATTTACCACATTTTATATACCTAGCTATTGTGATGATTAATCTGGATTGTCAGATTCACTGGATTGAGAGAGATTTAGAATTAAGAGTTTTACTTGCCCAGCTGATTGAACATGCTCAAAGCCAACCTCAGCAATTTATTAAGGCCCTAAGCAACTTATGAGACTCTGTCTCAAAAATTTAAAAAAAATAATAAATAAATATAAATAAAAAGGGCTGGGGACGTGGCTCAGTGTTTAAGAAGCCCTGGGTTCAGAACATCCCCAAATAACAACAACAACAAAAATAAAAAATCTTCTAAACTTGGCATGGCAATGAAAGCCTATAATTCCAGTGACTCAGGAGGCTGACAGAGTAGGAGGATTGAGATTTAGAGACCCATCTATAGTGATCATTGCCTGAAACACACAAAATTATGAGCCCAAACATATTCTCTTATAAATTGATCACTTCAGGTATTATGTTATAGTGATGGAAACCTGACAAGCATAGTGTCTGTTCATGTATTGGCCCATTGACTCAAACTTATCAAATTTGGGGAATAGAGATGTCAGTAGTATTCTCTGATTATTATTTTAATATTTATCAGGTTGGTAGTCATATTCTCTCTTTTAATTATATTCTTAATAATTTTTATCTTTTCACCTTCTGTTTTTTCTATTTTTCTTAATTATCCTAAAAGAAGTTTATATTTAAAAAAAAATCCTTCTGGTGTCATTCATTTCTTTACAAAGTTCTTGTTTACAATTTTATTAATTTCTGTTCTCAAATTATTGTTTTATATTTTTTTATTTTCTTGTACCAGGGATTGAATTCAGAGGCAACGTGACCACTGAGCCACATCCTCTGTCCTTTTATTTGTATTGTATTTATATCAATGTCTTACTGAGTTGCTTTGTGTCTCGCTTTTGCTGAGGATGGCTTTGGACTCATGATCTTCTTGCCTCAGCCTCCTGAGACTCTAGGATTATAAGTATGTGCCACTGTGCCAAGCTTCAGTTAACTTATTTTTTAATATGTGAATTTGGATTTAATTTTTTTCTACTTTTACTAGTTTCCTAAGGTGAACATTTCCATAATTGATTTAGATTTTTTTTCTTTTCTAATATATGCCTTCAATACCATAATTTTTCATCTAAGTACTATTTTGCTTCATCAAATATATATTAATACTTTTGGCTAGAGATATGACTAAATATTAGTTTGGTAAGGATATCCAAATCCCTGAATTCTTCTCAAAAATTGATAACTTGCATTTTTATTTTCATTTAGCTTAGACTACTTTTTTTATTTCTTTCAGTATTCTGATATGAATTTTGTGTTACTTAGTTATCTTTTTTAAATCTTCAATAATTAGGATTTCCCAGCTATCTTTCTGTTATAGATTTCTGAAAAAATTGTATGTTGTGAAGTTGAGAATTTGGCCAAAGTGAGTATGCATGTACAGGATAGAGTCCCACAAGATTTACTTTAATTGATCAAGAAAAGATATATGATTTCTACTTTAAATTGTCTGGGCATGTTATATGGCATGGAATGTGTTTAGTTTTGGTGAATATTTCTCATGAACTTGAGAAGAGTATAAATTCTGCTATTGTTGGATGAAGTAGTTTAAAGATATCAAGTATATCTAACTGATCATTGTTATTTTTGACTAAGGATGCCCTTACTGATTTTTGCTTATTGGATCTGTCCATTTCAGATTGAAGTGATGTTCAGGCCCCATCCATAAGATTGGATTAATCTATTTCTTTTCACAAGTATACCAATTTTTACTTCAAATATTTAGATGCTCCATTGATAGGTGTTAGCATGTTCTTCATTGTTATAATCATCTTTGACAATTGACCCCTTTATTATTGAATGATGACTGCCTATTATCCTATTAACATTTGTAGCTCTGAAACTTGCTTTGAATAAAATTAATAGAGTTATTGGTCTTAAAATCAATGTTACGACAGCATATATTTTTCAAAGTATTTTGTTTATTTATTCATTTATTATTTATTGTAGTGCTGTGATTGAATTGGTTCTTTGCCATCAGCAGTCTACCACTGATCTACATTAACTAACTCAAACCATTCATTTTTAATACATATTATTTTCCTATTTCAAATACATCTCTCTTAGACACCATACAGTTGAGTGATGTTTTTAGTCCACTATATTATCAGTCTTTCAATTGATACATATAGACAATTGATGTTAAAACTGAATATTGATACAGTTGTGTTATTACCTACAAATATTTGTTCATGTCTTCTATTTCTTAACCTAATATTTACTTATATATTTGTTTTACACTCTTTTCTGGTTTTTGTGATATTGATTGAGACTTCAATATTATTATCTTTTCTCTCCTTTTCTTATATGTTTAATTGCCTTTTTCTTTTTCAAATCTCTTAATATTATTCTAATGTTTACTCTATATACTTACAACTAATCTATGTTCATTTTTAAAAAAATATATTTATAAATAACTGCCCTGTTTGTGAGTAGGACAAGGAATTTATAATTGCACAATGATTCTAACTACTCCCTCCTATCCTTCGCATCATAATTTGTTTCACTTTTCCATAAGAATACATTATGGATTATATTGTCACTATTTTATTTTGAATTACTTAATATTTGCTAGATTAAGAATAATTTTAAAATGTTGTATTTCACCCTCTTTTGTTTCTTTACTATTGTAAACATGGATACATGTTTTCCAAGTACATCATTTTCTTTATCACTGGAGAACTTCTTATAAACATGTCTTGCAATGCAGGTCTAGTGAAAAAAAAATCTCTTGTCTTTTCTGTTTGTTTGTTTGTTTGGTCTATATCTTGTTCATTTTTGGATGATAATTTATCATGGTATGAAATTCTAAGTTGCCTCTTTTTAATTTTTTTTCTTTTGTTTCAAACTGCTAAACATTTTTGTACTCCTTCTCTTGCATGATTTCTGAGGAGAAATCAGATATAACTTTTATCTTTATCTGCTGATAATGAGTGTTTTTCTTCTCTCTCTCTCTCTCTCTCTCTCTCTCTCTCTCTCTCTCTCTCTTTCTCTCTGAGTTGTGTGTGTGTGTGTGTGTGTGTGTGCGTGTGCGTGTCTTCCATCAGGCTACTTTGAAGTTTTTCTCTACATTTAATTTTCTGTTTAAAAATTATATGTCTATATATGTTTAAGTGTGTTCTGTGAACTTCCTAGTTCTGAGGTTTGGTATCTCACTTTAATTTGGCAAATTCTTAATTTCATTATTGTTTCAAATATTTATTCCATTCTTTTGTTCCTTTCTTCTCCTTCTAGTATTTTCATTATATGATTGTCACATCTTTTGTAGTTGTTCCATAGTCGTTGAATAAGCTGTTTTTCTTTTTCTTTCTTTCTTTTTTTTGTTCAATCTTTTGTGATGATATTTCAGTTGTGGAGGGTTGTATATGATAATCCTCAAGTTCACACATTTTTCCCACAACTTTTCATCTACTAATAAGACCATCTAAAGCATAATTTATGTTCTTAATTTTTTTTTATCTGTAACATTACTTTTTGGTTCTTGGCATTTCCCTCTGTTTGTACTATCCTTATGTTTTTGGATGCTCTCTATTAGAGTCATTAGCATTTTACTCATTTTTTTTTCCAATTCTCAATCTGATAATTTGAACACCACTGCCATGTTTGGTTTTGTTGCTTGCTCAGCCTCTTTAAAATTTTTTATTTCTTTTTAGTACATCTTGTAATTATTTTTTCCCTTGGTAGTTGGGCCTAATATGCTGGGTAAAAGATATTGCTGTAAATAGGATCTTAGTAATCTGGTAAAAAGTATGTCAGGGCAGGAAATAACCTATAGTTCCAGTTATGTTTCAGTCTTATTCATGAGCCTGTTCTCCTGGACTGTAAAATTTGAATGTGCTTCTCTGCCTACTCCCCCTTGCATAGGGCAGGATAGCTAGAGTGGGCTACTATTGTGTATTTTCATATTTATACATGGATGGATAGAAGGGAGCGGAATTCACTATTTCCCTATCCCTAGGACAATTAGACTCTTAAAACCCCAGTATTTTATATTCTGAGAATAAATCATTTTCCCTTAAGTTAGTCCTTATTAAGAAAGATGAAACACTCTAGGATATATCAAAATTGGGCCTTTTTTTCCTTCCCTTGGAAGAAGCAAGAAGGAAACACTCACTGATAAACACTGTGTGAAACCATTGGAATTCTAAAAGGTAAAATTCAGTATGGCTCCCTTTCTATATTTGGATTTCCCTAGAGTTTTACCTCTTACGCATGTCCAGAGTAAGCCTTTGGCAATTCATCAGTTGTAGTTCAGGTTTCCCTAGCCTTGCATTGGTACCATCAGAAGTTATGTGGGCTTCTGTTCTAGTAGATTGTGATTCTCTGCAATCTCCTGTCATTCTCCAATTTGGTGAGTAAACTATGTCCCTTTACTTTACTCTTCTTATAAATGCAAGTAAGGCTACTGCTTTTTTCAATTTTTTTGAAGTCTTTATTTGCTATTAAACAAGAGTGGTGACTTCCAAAAATTCTTAAATTCCACATCTGAAGCTGGCTTCTTAGTCATTTTTTGATGTTCTCTGCAGATATATTTGAATATTCTTTCTTTAAACTTGTTAAACATATTTCTTTTCTAAAATGCATGTTTGATTATTTCAATGCTTCAACTAATTTGGGACCTTATCCACTATTTATTATTTATTTTGCTTCTCAGTAGTGAATCATTTACTTGCTTTTCTGCCTGTGAGCTATTTGATTTTCATGGTCATTTTTAGTTGTTCCCTGATTTGAGGATCTATAACAGGATTTGCATTTACTTCTATCTCCTAACCACCCAGAGCCATTAATAACCAGGACTATTTAAATTTAGTTCTTTGATGGCTCCTGTTTTTCAGAGAACACAAGTAGTATATTGGAGTTAAAAAAAAATAGAAAGTTCAGAGTTAGAGCCACTTAAGGATTTTAAGTTTTCAAAAGAGGTTGTATTTATTTTGCTGAAGTTGAGATAGCTAAACTTCCTTTCTATTCCACCTCAATGCACTTTATTTCTTGTTGAATCTTACCCTGAGGGTGTAAGATTCTAAGTTTGGAATACTGCTTTATAAAGTGGACCTTTATGAAAAGTTTATGCAGTATTATACCTTCTCATGCGTCCCTGCATGCAACTGTTAATTTAGAAAACCCTGGTCCAGAAAAATCAAAACAAAACCAACTAAACAAACAACAACAACAAGGACAAAAAAAAAAAAACAGATGAAAGCTACATCCACTGTTTTTTAATACATAATTCATATTCCCAATTCACTTGTGAATATTTTTCAGCAACTTGAACAGATGTTTACAAAAGTATCTTTTTTGCTTATCTAACATTTTTGCTGTTTAATTTGGGGGAACTAACCAGAGTTATAAACTTCCCAACTATATCAAATATAAGTTTATTTTATCTAACCATTTTTTTTTGTAAACTCATTTCTTCAGTATTCCCACCATTGTACACTTGCCTTCTTGTGAAAAGACTTTCTTTGCAGAATCATGAGTGAGACAATATGTGAGCTGCATGTAATAGAAAGTCAGCAAAAGTTAGTCATGACCTGTTCTGTCCTAAGGTGTGTTCCAGTCTGTACCTGTTCTGTTTCACATTCTAGGGCTTATGATTTAATTTTGGCTTCCTTTCAATGAATCTTTTGTATTAACAGTAATATGATCGAATTTCATGTATTAGGCAGTAAAGCTGTACTAAGCAACTACATTTTGTTAATGGATATGTAGTCTCTAAGGTAGATAAATACAATTAAAATCATGCAGTAATAAATATGCTATTTATTTATTACTGTAGTCAGTATCTTTTCCAGACCTTTTGTATATGTGGCAATAAAGAATGAATGAGGTATACTCAAATAATATAATAATATGTGTAGATAATATTCACTTTTTGGTGAAAATTAAAATGTAAAAGGTAGTATCTTTTTTGTAAACACTAGCTTGTATTATCTCTTTTGCTATCAAATTGTGGTTAGTTCTTGTTTTGGGAACTGTATCAATAATTGAGATTTGAAACTTATCATTTAAAAAATTCTCATTTAACACACAGTGTTATAGTAATTGTGACCTTTAATTCTACATGTGTCCATTTAAAATATTCTTTGTAATTTTTCTTATCTGGAACTTTTCCTCAATTTCAATTAGTCCGTAATACTTATCTTTTGGTGGATACTTTTTGCATTAATTAAAACATAAATATCAAGTAAATTTTGCAATTTTCTTACACAATTAATCTATTGAAAAAACAAATGGCACTCTGCAAAGTAAAGCTTAAGATGCACTTATATTAAACTGGACCTACAAATAGAAACACTAATTTTACCTGTTTCTATGATGTCATTCCCTTGGTTCCAAATGCAGTCAGAAAAGAAAGAGATGACAGAAGGAAGATGAATCACTTCTCCTTAACAGAATACATCAGAAAAAATATGATTCTACCCCCTGTATATGTGAGGTAAAATTTTCAAGCTATAAAGTTTTCATTTAACCTAGCAAAAACTCAGTCTATATAAAGAAATAGGCTTTGTTGTGGGACTCAAGAGAATTTTTAGCAAAATGTTTTTGGAAGAATACCCTCCAGGAATCTATACTGAAGAAAATACAGGTATAATTACTATCCTGCCTTGACAAAAAGGTGCTGTTCCACAAATCAGCAACTTACACAAATGAGTAGAGAATTCAAAGATAGGAAGTAGTGATATTCTGTTGTTCTTTAAAGTCCAATGACTATTAAAAACAAAAAGATCACCATGTGAACTGCTTCCCTCTGCCACACTCTTCCACCATGGTGTTCTGTCTCACCTCAAGCCCCAAGGAAAGGAGCCTACTGTCTATGGATGGAGACCTCTGAAAACGGGATCCCCTAAATAAACCTTTTCTCCTCAACAATTGTGCTAGTTGGGTTCTTAGTCACAGTGGCTAAGAAAGCTGATTAAAACAGGAAGAAATTGGATACAACAATATAGTTAATTGACAATCTAATATCCTTAAGTATGTGAGAGTTACAAGAATTAAAGCATAGAGGAAATACTGATGATATATTCCATTATAAAAATAGAAATCATGAAGAAAAAATGTTCATGGTTAAAATTTGAATAAGGTGCAGCTTAGTAGTTTATATTTAACTGGTACTTTAGAAGATGAGCTCATCTGCTAAAATGTGGGAAAGTAGTGGTGGAGAGATAGTAACTTGCATGAGATAAGAAATAATTTGAAAGCAATTATAGAGAAGAGAATTAACTGAACAATTATTATAAGATTGAGAGGAATCACTAGTGGTCCTGTTAAGGCAAGTAATATTGAATGTTTTTCAACTATTTATTTTTAGTAATAATGATGAAACTAATAATGATAGCAAACACATATAACTTAGTGTGAATCAGTCATTCTTATATTCTTTATGTGTTTTAATTTTTATCACGTAATTCTCACAGTCTAGTGAGATATACCCACTACATATATTTTAGGAGTAAAAAGTAGATTATTAAAAATGATATGTAATTTGTTTAAGGTTAGACAGCTAATAATTGTTGAGGCTGTATCCCAATTTTGTACTATATATTAATAGGTCACTTGGTGATATGTACTGTTACTGCTGAATAAAGTTTTAAATTATCTTTCTTGGGCATATTTCAATCAATTTTTTCAATACCTGCATTCAGAGAGAGAAAACACAGCCTGGCAAACATATCCCTACATCCTCTAAACCTTCAATAATGGTATACTTCTTTATTTTAGATACAAATCTTCCTTGATAAATATTTCCACTCCCTGTAGACTTTTTCTGTGTTTTCAGTTTGCTTTGAGTAAGGGTATTTGTCAATTTTCACATCTTCTCACGATTGTGCTAGGGAAATATTTATAATTGCATTGAGAGAAAGCCCGAAGGCAGTATGAAATGGCGCACCTCCTACCTGTTTCTCCTTATTGGTTGAAGGGGAGAACATCACACTCTTGTACAACAGGGCAACTATGCTTCATAGGAATTTTCTGTAGCAAGGGATGTACACAGAAAAGCAGTGAACACATTTCCCTGACACATACAAATAACCCTGCCTTCCTGGGTCAGCAGAATTACAAAGTGATTTGCTGTCAGTCATAACCATGCATTATTAGTCTTCTGATAATTGAAGGTATCATAAGCAGCACATAGCATGATTTCTCTTATTCATAGAATAAGAGAAATTTTACTGGAGGCAGTAAAAGCAGCCCAGTGAATACCAAAACAATGTTGGTATGCAAGAAAATTAATTGAATTTTTGTATAATGTGAATTAGTTATGAACAAAAGTTTTTCTAATTTGCTAGCAATTTATCATTTTAAGTTACCAGATCTTTATACGTAAAATTGTGCATTGCATTGGATAAGGCCTCAGATACAGATGGTGTGGTTCAAAGGTGCAAATGTAGGGAGTTCACTGAAAAGACTATTTACAAATGTTTGGCTGAGTGAAAGAGAAGTCAAGCAGGGATGGTAGAATACCATGGGATGCTGTTAAGCCTGAAGGAGCAAAGCTAGCAGATGCTGAGGTTCTTTTTTTAGCATATTGAGTTTAAAATACTCATTGATTCATTCAAATGGGGATGGAGACAAATTGGAATTGTTATTTGTCTAGAAAAACTTTTAATTTTTACATGAGTAATTTGAGTAAGGTAGAAAAAATAGTTTTTCAGACTAGAGTGATGTGTAGGTTCATTTTTGTTGTTGTTGTTGTTGTTGTTGTGTTTTTAACTGTACTAACAAGCCTGATTTTCAGGCCGAATAACAATCTTCCATTCCTTTAGTATGACAACTGAGCAATGTGAAAGAATAAACTAATAAAATAAAGGTGGACTAATAAAATAAAATCCAATTCTTACTTTGTTTCCATACATAAGGACTATTATTCTATATTTTAAAGTACAATATAAATTCTGTAAGGTTCTAAACAGTGAATTTTGTCACATTTGTTCTAAAGAAACCGAATATGGAACAAATGGAAGGGATGAGAGCACAGCAGAGCTTGCCACAGTGAACATTGAATACCTAAACTCATCAAGGATGTGGGGTTTTCAAAGAGATTTGCTATAAGAATAATGATTTTTGTGTGAACATTTCAGAATTACATTAAGGTGAGATTTATATTGATACTGAAAATGAAAATTAATGCTGATTCTGTTAGCTGATGTGATGTCAGGAAATATACAGAACTGAGGTATATTATCTTCCCAGCTAGAGTCATGTATAAAAAGAATGTGAGGTATAAAATGGAACAGAGGAATTGAAGAGGGTGAGTCAGGCAAACTTAGGAAATATGGGGAAAGGGAAAAATAACAGAGAAAAGGCAGAGGGGACTATAACATACTTGGATGCAGAAACATTTAAAAGAAATAAAAATGGTACTGATTTCATATTTTAAAAAGCAGAAAAATATCAATGGAAAGAATAAAAATATAGAAAAACTGACATAAAAATAGTCTTTTTAAAATCTTTACTGTGCAATATTCAACATGTATTCTTTTATTAATATTTTTATATAACCACAGTACAATTTCACAATTGGTAAATTAATATTGGTAATGGTAAGTGCTATTTACTTTGATGTCATGGCTAATAATTTTTAAATTTCTTTTCTTAGAAGTTAGTTATTTAACTACACAATCTTCAGTCCAACTATCTGCCCAATTAAGCCTTATTTAACTTTGCATAAACTATTACAAGGGAGAGGCTATGTAAATATAAGCTAAGTCTTCATGATTTCAAAGTTCTTTAGCAAAATATTCTTCCTCTGTACCTCAATTTCTTCAAATGAAAAATGTGGATGGTGCAATAGTACTTATTTCATGCTGTAGCCATAGGTATTAAATGACTTAATTTATGAAGTCTCATAAATTGATGATTGCTAAATAGAATGTGTTTAATCATATTGTTACTGTTATTAATACCAACAGAACATCAGTTTGTGCCTGTGAATAAACGTCTCCAATAACTTTTGATACAGTATTTTGAATTAATTTAAGTCCTCTATAAAAGTTATCAAAATCAGAAAAAAAATTTATTTTCTCTATTCCTTCATTCTTTTTTCTTTATTTTAATATTTTATCTAACAACAGTACAATTTCACAATTGGTAAATTAATATTGGTAAAATAAACTATATTACAAAACTAAAAAATTTCACATAATTTTTCATGAACATTCTTTTTTTTTCTTCAAGGATTCTATTCATTCTCCATATTCTTTTTCTCTTATTTTTTATTTATGTATGACAGCATTCTGCATATTATTTATATTTACAGTTTCTTCAGCCTTTAACATTTCCTCATCCTTTATCTTTCAGCACTTTAACACTTGAAAAATATTGATCAATTATTTTGTGAAATGGCCCTCAATTTGGCTTGTCTATTCATGTCTTTTCATAGCAGTGGTATAGTACAGTTTTTGAAATGACACTATGTAAACCTATATGGTGCATCATATCAAGTGGTTTCTAATATTAATATATCACAATTAAGCTTAATAACCTGAGTAAGGTGGCATCTTCCACATTTCTCCAATTTTCAACTTCTCCCTTTATAGTTAATAAATAATCTTGGATGATAGTATGAGATTATTAGAGCCTCATTCTGACTATAACTTTTGCCTTACTATTTTATAATCCATTAGTACATATTATCTTCAAGAATTATAATGATATTGTTTGCCTGATTGGAATTTTGTATTTTCTTCTTAACTTCTGTGTTTATCAATTGAAAGTGTAAGAGTATATGGTCTTCCCCAGATATTAATTTAAGAAATTATTTAATCTATTAATCCACAATTTATATTCATTCATATTAAAATATTCACATATATTTATTTATATAAAATTGTTTGTATTATATACCATATTTATATTAAACATTTACATTTACTAATATATATTTATTATTAATTTATTATTATTCTAATTCATTTGTTATTTTATTTATTTTTTATATTGGGGATTGAACCTAGGGGTCCTTTGCTTATAAGCTATATCAAAGTCTCTTTTTTAAAAAAATGAGATTGGGTCTTTTTATTGTTGTAGTTCTTTTTAGAATGTATTTTAACATATTATACATACATAGAGTATAACTTATTCTAATTATCATCCGATCCTGTGGTCATACATGATGCCAAGTTACCCTGGTCAAGTATTCAAATACAAGGATAGGGAAGTTATATCCTATGAATTGTACCGTTCTTCATATTCCCCTTCTGCCTCCTTCGTTTCATTCTCCTTTGTCCAATCCAATGGACTTCTACTCTTCCTCTCCCGAATTACTGAAGTTCTTGCTAACTTGCCAAAATTGGCCTTGAACTTGCTTTTCTCTTGCTTCAGCCTCCTGAGTTGTTGGAGTTACAGGCCTGCATTACTCAACTTAGTGATTTTTCTGTTAATATAAAGATATGAATATTGATATTTTCATGGGTTTCTTATTTTTCTGTTTTTTTCTAACTTTAGTCACTTAGAGAGTTTTCAAATTAATGTCTTTCGTCTTCTTTCAACAGCTCCTATTTTTAAAAAATCTTTTGTTTCTCACTAAATAAGATATCCCAGTTAATATTTCATTTCCTTTGCTCTGAGGTCATTCCCTTCTCTAAGAATCATGAATCCTTTTATTGGAGAGCTGTGTTTAGAAAGCAACATGCTTTCTAAAGTATGCTCACTTTTAATAGAGTATTTTGCATCACTATATATCACATCTGTATAACTATATTCATGTTTATGTGCATATATATAAACATGTGGATTCATGTATTGAAAATCATGAATTTTTACTCTTATTTTACAGCATATATTTCAGTACAAAGTTGAATTCTTCTAAATTATGAAAACATATCTCTACATATGCCTATAGTACAAACATTCAGTGCAGAAGTTGGGGGTATTTTAGTCCATGGTTGCATGAACATATATACCATAAAATAATCACATATGTGGAAGAGGAATAAGTTTAACAAAAGAATAGTAAGCATCAGGAAGAGAACAGTGAAGAAGAAATCAAATTAATAGAAAGGAGTTAAGCAGATTGAACGAGTCAGCATGACAACATAAAACAGAGTAAGGCTTAAAATTCTTTACTACCAGAGAAATTTCTATGGCAAGAATTGGAGAGGGATTTTAGCCCCACAGTGCCACATGCATGCAATTCCAGAGATGCAGGAGGCTGAGGCAAGGTGATCTAAAGTTCTCAGCAAATTAGTGCAACCCTCAGCAACTTAGATCCTGCCTCAAAATAAAAACTAAAATAGACTGGGAAGCCTAGTAGTAAAGTGTCACTGAGTTGGATTCTCAGTAAATAACAATAATAATGGGAAGTGAAGACTGAAAGAAACTTTTAACAAATTAATTTTTTTATCCTAAATCTGGATGAAAAAATAGAAAAAAAATAACCATGATGGTTTCCTTAAATACTGATAGAATGAATAAAATGTAAAATACAAAATAAGCATTTCTTTCATCTGATAATATTACTGAGAAATGGAAACACAGATTGGAAATCTATTAAAAGATGATGCAAAGTAAAATCTGAGAATTATTCTTTAAATTGATCCCAATAAGGAAACTGTAGTAATATGATGATAATTCAATTTCAAAAGTCACAGCTTTATCTCTTTAATTATGTAATTAGTAACAAGAAAGATTGAAATGAGGCAGTAAGTCTTCACAGTTGATAGATAATAGTGACTCTTCAGACAAAATACATGTGGGACAATTCAAGCAAGAAAAGGCAAGGTAGATTTTCATGTTTGTCCATGCTGCAGGTCAACACTGTGAGTCAATCAACTATTTAGAAGGGAAACTATGTCCAACTTTTGGTAGCACTTCTCCAAAATGCAGAAATGGAATTAATTGCTAGTTATCAGACTTGGCATAGTAGGAATTGTGTGAATATAAGTTGTCCAAACAATAAGTCCCATCATATGATCCTACAAAGTTTGTCAGTAGAATGATAGACCTTTGTAAATGTCCAAATCCTAGTCTCTGGAGCATGTGAATATGTAACAAAATGTTCACGGAAATTTACATATTTGTTGTGTTTATAAGTCTTGAGTTGAGAAGATTATTCTTATCTACATGGGACTAATCTAATAATAGGAACCCTTAAAATCCAAGAAGATATAAGAGAAGAACTTGACTTTATTGTTGACTTTGAATAGTATGAAATGAAGGAAACCACAGAACAAGCACTGGTATTGCCTATAGTCTATTCAGCCTGCAAGAAAACTGATTTTTGTTTCTGAAACTACAATAAACAGCAATTGAATCTCAGAAGATTCTCCCCTAGAGCTCCTGAAAGGAACACATTGCTTCTTACATCTTGATCTTAGCCTAATGACACACACATCAAACTTCTGATTCATAGAATATTCTATTACCAAAGAATAGTATAGAAATAGATTTGTGCTATTTTAAGCTACTAAGTTAGTGGCAATTTATCACAGAAACATGAAATTAATGCACTGGTTTCTGCCACAATTCTGTATACATTTAGAAGACGAGAGAGCTTAGCAAGTTAAAATCATTAATTTTAAAGAAGTGTTACACTCAAATACTGGAAGGGAACTGGATCTTGCTAAGCACCAATTATATATCAAATATGTTAAGCATCTTAAAAAGTGGTTGGTTATAATCATCTCAATAACCCTTTAAGATCTCATTTTGATCATTATCTATATGGAAAAACTAATGCTTGGTTGGAGAGTTGGAATAATATTCTGAAGGATGCATAATTACTAAAGTGTGATACTGCGATTTCCAGCTAATGTAGGTCAGATTGCACAGCCCATATGCAATAAGAGGTCATATTTCCTTAAATGTCTGGACTGTGTCAAGTCCTGTGATAATAACTTTATAAACATTATTTTATTTACCATCCATAGGAAAAATTATGTTGAAACTGGTTGTAAGCAAGCACTTTTAAAAAAAGAATATCAGTGATTAGAAAGACTGAACCTTGAAGAATAGGATGTGGGTGACAATGAAGTTGCTGGAAAATAGTAAGGACAGCAGCAAGAAGATTAGAGATGCTTTTGTCTTTAGTGGTTTTGTTTTAAAATATCAAAAGTATTAGAAATACTAAGAATTATGTGTGTGTGTGACATAAAATGTGTACGTACAGCTATGCACATTTTATAGTTTGAGCTTTGTTTTTTGATGTTATTGATATGGTCTTTTTTTTTCTCCCCTAGAACAATTCTGTGGTTAAATGTAACTGACCATTAAATCGAGAAAACATGAAAATTTAGCTGATTAATGAAGACAATGGTAAAAAGTATATCACACATGAAGCTAAGAGAGATATAGCTCATATTTATATTCTAGCAGAAAAAACTATATTCAAGAAGCACAATGCAGAAATAACTTTCAAGATGCAGTTATAAGAACATGAGTGGCTTTCTATTTTATAGGAAATAGCTTGCTATGAACTTAAAATTTTAGCTAAATTTTACCTGATACCTTGAAACCATGAGACAATTTTATTCAATTTTATTTTATTTTTCCAAAGGGTTTTTTTTCAGAATTAAATATTGACATTTGCATGCTCCATTTATTCTGGGAAGTATAGTAATATGCTGTACTATTTTGACCTTTTTCAAAGTGAAATTTAATTAGTTGACTATTTTCCACTAGTCATTACCTTAACTTCATTGAGTTGTGAAAAAGGATAGGCTACCTATAAAATGTATGAAAAATGATTAAGGATTTAACATTTCATATGTCTTTAATCCTTGTGATACTCTCAGTTCTGTTTCAGTAATCTCAGATACAAAGCCAGTATTTGATCATATTGAAGTCATGATAATATAGCACAGTGTTCATTACAGCACACATATCATAATGCTTAAAACATTTAACTCATTCTCACATTTCAAGAAGTGATGCCTTTTTAGTGTGGTATATAAGAGAGAGAGAGAGGAAGATATTTAGAGTATAAGAAATTAATCATTTCGCTATCTAGGAGTTTTGTTCTTTCCTGCTACTCACATGAAGGGCAGTTACATAAAGAAGGGCTACCGGAAATCATAAGAAATAAATAGTTTGTTTCTTTAAAATAAACTGCTGCTATTTCTTTAAAATAAACTGCTGCTGTTTCTTTAAAATAAACTGCTGCTGTTTCTTTAAAATAAACTGCTGCTGTTTCTTTAAAATAAACTGCTATTACTTTTAAATATTTCTCACAGAGTATATTAATTAATATACAAATCTGCCTTTCTACAAAATAATGAATAAAACACTTAAGCTGTAGATTCCATCTGGAGAGAATGCATGGATAAGAGAAATTAGATATTCAGTGCTTTCAATAACTGCATTTTAGCAGATGTGTTTCTTATACTGAAAATAACTTGAAAAAATATATGAGATTGATAATAATGACTCACATTTCATATTTGAGTGTGGACTCTTTCAGTGCAACACTAAACTCTAGTCATCATTAAAGCCTGGGGTTTTTTAAGGTTAATGTGATATTACAGTTTTCTCATTCATATCAAAGGAAGATCTTCAGAAAATAGAAGTTTTTTCTGTCACATCCTAGTGATCATATAATTCATTCCTGTGTACTGCATATAAATCCGGTTAAGGATAAAAGTGGTATCTTAACAAAAATACATTGCTGTAGCTATGAGCACTTAAAATGATCTGCCATGAAACATCAAGATTTTTATATACAGTATAACATTTTAAACCTGCCATCTGCATGTTACTGATAAATCTTAGGAGCAGGAGACTTATTAATTACTTTCATCGTGAACTACTTGTTCCATAAAATAATAATAACAACAATAATAATAATAATAATAATAATAATGATAATAATAGTTAAAGATGTAATATATCTTTCCTTCCCTAATAACTTGGAGACATGGACACAATGTCAAAATATTTTCTATTCCATATGTTCATATGTTTACTTTCTCCAACATTCTTATTTGTTCTCAGGACTGTACACCTTGTGACTAAATTCATATCTCCCTGCTGCTGAATCAAGTACTAATCAGATTCTCTCCCCTAAAAATGACACATTTTAAAATAATTCTAGTTCATTTATGCCCTTTTTAAGAATGAGAACACTTTAATTAAGCCAAGTGAGCAGGCCTTGAATTGATACAAAGTAATTCACACCAACAGCACAGTTATAAATAGTATAATAATTCAAGTCTATGAATATATTATTATTATTACAAAGTGGTATTTTAAAAACACTCATTTGTTTGAGAAATCACATGAGAATATATTATACTTTAAAACACCAGATTCCAAAAATGAAAATGACTATGTGAAATATGGAGACAAAGGCCAATGGAGAAATCTCTAGATGCCAAATTCATTAATCTTCCCTGAACCAACATGTAGAGTAATGATTGTTGACTTCTATCTTGCAACAGCAGAATGCAGGGGAGAATACAAAATTATGTACATATATGTATTTTGATCTTTTTCCAAACAGAAACTAACACTCTACATGCCAATTGTGGCACCTTTTAAAAATTATTTACCAGCCTCAATGAATGTCTGGTTTCATTTATAAGCACAGCAGCAGGTTTTGTTGATCCTCTAGAATCTACATGTGACATTCATGAGTGGATGTAGAATGTGGCAGGGGTTGTGTTATTTTTTGTTGTGACAGAGCTCTCGCCAGACAATTTTTTATTTTTCTATTAAGACTTATAGTTTCCCATGGAATATGTATTTTATTTCTCTTTTTTTTTGTCTAAATTCACATTTCAGAATGGTACTCAAGATGCTCAAGTCTTTCTCTTCCACTCTAATTCTGCCAGCATAGTTAAAACTGAGGTGCCTGAAATATTGTGTTCTCCAAAGTAAATACCAGGAGTCTTCTTCTTTAAAATTATTATTATTATTTAGGATTAGTGTCTAATTTTTGCTTTAGGGAAGAATTGGTGACAGCTTTATTTGAACTAACCTTTCCTTTGATTTAATATACTTAATAATTTTCATAGTATGTTAAACCCTATATAATAATTTGCAGATGAGTTAATTTAGAATGTGTCTATTGGTGCTCACTGAGATAGCTGGCTTTTCCTTCTTACATTACAGTTTTCCATTTATTTGAAATTATAGGAGACAGTGAATTGCTTTTGGAAGCAGAACTTGTGTGTGTGTGTGTGTGTGTGTGTGTGTGTGTGTGTTTTAATAGTTGGATGAATTGAGTACTTGAATGACAGTTTGACAGTTGCTGATTTCCCAGGCCTTTTTACCTAGGTCACAGTAATAGCAGAAACACATATAAATGTGGGTACATCACAAATTTAGGGTATTTTGGAATGAAACACTACCACCTCACCTCTAGAAGGGTTGTTCTCTGTATTAGTTAAGTTTTGTTACTGTGACCAAAACACTCAACCAGAACAATTTAGAAAAATAATGTTGGTTTTACTGTATTTCAAAGTACCAGTCCATGGTCAGCCTACTCTGTTTCTCTGGCCTCAAAGCAAGTTAGAACTTCACAGAGGAAAGGCAGGGCTAAAGAAAGCTACTTCAGCTCATGATGGCCAGAAAGTAGAGAGCAGAATTCAGGGGGACATTGCATAAAACTGAAAGTCACACCTCAAGTGACCTACTTCTTCCAGTCATACTTTATCTTGCTACATTTATCACTCAGTAAAGGAATCCTTTCAAACTATTAACTCATTAAATGAATTAAACTATTGATTAGATTATAGATCTTAAAAACTAACATTTTTACCTATTGCTACATTGTTTCATTAGCTATTGGGGGACACTTTATGCAAACCATAACAGGCTTTCAGAGAATTGCCTGCCCTCAAGAACCAAGAATATTCTGGGTTCATGTAAGTCACTGATATTAGTGGATTACTTATTATTGAAGATTGATTTACATATCCTGAAAATACTGATGCCAGTTTCTAGGTGAGACTTTACCAGTGGTACAGACAGAAGGTCTGTGTGTGTGTGTGTGTGTGTGTGTGTGTGTGTGTCCACGCGTGCACGCGCACGTGTGCACGCGCACGTGTGTTTAAGTATTAGTAAATATTATTTGAAGAACTGTATGAGCAAATTGACTGACACGATTGTGTGAATGAAGACAAGGAATAAGACTCGATATTACAGATGACATTTTTTTTCTCTGAAGATTTCCATAGAAAGTCAGAGGTATTGATTTCAGAAATTTTCTCAAGTGACAAATCTTCCCAGAAGCCTCAGATTTTTGTCAATGTGACTAGTCGTATGTTGCCAGTTGGACGTTTCCGAGTTCTAACACATTATTTATTCTCCCAAACAATTCAATAATTTATATTTTATTTGAAGACCTTTACTTTCTTTATCACCTAATCTAAAAATCCAGAAGTAATTGACTTATTTTTCCCCTCTTTTTCTTACACTTTTAAGTCCAATGAATCTCAGTTCCTTAATATATTCCATTTGTTCTTCTCAGCATTTGCAATACTTTTTAATCTCTTGCCTGCTCTAGCTAATTACCTGGCCTTCCTATATCCATTTATTTGAACCTTTAATCAAGTCTCCACAAAAATCCACCATTAAATAATATGAACTTAAAACCTGGTCTTGTTGCTTTCACATATGTGTGCTTCAATGTTCTCCATCCTTTCTAGAACTTTTAGTGAATCATAGATCTACAAAAAAACTTAACAAGTGGGAAAAATTACTGAAAAAAAATTTCAGAATGTTTTGTTTGACAGTTTATAAAACAGATATATCAAAGCTTCAAAGAATGTTTGGTTAATTTTGATTAATTGATATTTATAAAATCGTTTGACTTTTCCTTTGTTTATAATAGTTATTAACACCTTAAAATCTGCTTTTCTGGATGGACACAAGGATAAATGGCAGGTCTCTTTGCACTTTGTGTTAGGCCCTGTTTCTACCCTGAAACTATCTGTACTTTTATTTTGTGTCTTGGAAATTATAAATTACTTCAAGTCTCTAGATATTATAAGTAGTTTCACTGTCATCCCAGTGACTTGGGAGGCTGGGGCAGGAGAATTGT
Source organism: Urocitellus parryii (assembly GCF_045843805.1). Classification (NCBI taxonomy): domain Eukaryota; kingdom Metazoa; phylum Chordata; class Mammalia; order Rodentia; family Sciuridae; genus Urocitellus; species Urocitellus parryii. The sequence goes on from NC_135532.1 coordinate 192,351,494, forward strand.
GAGTTCAAAGCCAGCCTCAGCAAAAGTGAGGTGCTAAGCAACTTGGTGAGACCCTGTTTCTAAATAAAATACAAAATAAGCATGGAGATGTGAAGTAGTTGAGTGCATCTGAGTTCAATCCCTGGTACCCCCTCCCCCCAAAAATATCTAGCTAGTGACTATTAAACCTTTGTTTCAAATCAATGTGAATTAGTTATTCATTTTCCCAGAATATAGTCTTTGAAGGATAAGAATATCCCTTTATTTCTTGAAGTTCAGTACCTATGGGATAGTTTTTGTTCAATTAATATATACAGAATGAAAGAATGAATGAACATATATATCTACAAAAGTGACTTGTGTGAAAAATGATGATTTTGTTAATGATAATTTTATACAAATGTAAATGCTCATTAAATGTTAAAGTCTATATGAAAGTGAATTATAATTTCTTTCATATCACCTTTTCTAGATCTTGATGTGATTTTTGTAAAAACCCAATTCAGCACTATAGACTTTCCAGAAAGCATTCAAAATATGTAAGATCCATTAATATTGTTAACCTCAACCATTGACAAAATTGTGGAATATTTTTTTCTTTGTTTGCCTTTGATTCTTTTCATAATGTGGATGTGTGTGTGTTTCCTGGTGAACTTAAGTTGGTTATAAAATTGTTGCTGTGCTACTGGGTTTACTACAGCCTAGAGTTATTAGATTTTGGCTTAACAATAGATGATAACACGTTTCTCCGTCTGAGACACTCTCATTCTCAAAATCATGGAACTGTAAACTTCTTTTTAATAAATTTTGCTTCTACTTTTTCTAGGAAGGTAACAAACATGTATTTCTTCTGTGAACTTCCCAATATTTGAAACTTGCCTTGGTACTGTGCCTCCATCTTTACATTTCTAAGATTCTGTTTAACCAGTTTAAGTCCGCATTTAGATGACACAAATATGCATAATTCTTCAGAATCTATATTTCTTGTAGAAATCGTCCTAAAAAATGAAGCTGGATTGTAACACTTATGTCTGCATCTTAACATGCTTACAAGTGTAGCAGACTTGAGAAACTACACATTTCACTCTATTACTGGCATCATTCTTCTGTTTTACCAATTCTTCCAAGGCAAAGCATTCAAATGAAAAACTTCTGACTTTCCTGGACAACCTTATATACCTAGAAACCCAAGTTCTTGTGATTTGTATCTTCACATTATAAATAAAAGTTTTGTTCTTCAATAATGAGTTATTTTTTAATAATTTTTTATTTGTTTTAATTAGTTAAGCATAACAGTACAATGATCTTGACATATCATACTCTTGAATCAAATAGGGTATAATTTCTCATTTTTCTGAGTGTACAGGTTGCAGAATCACATTGGTCATGCTGTCACCTATATACACACAGCAATACTAGTGTCTATTTTATTCTGCTGCCCTTCCTATCCCCCTTTCCCTTCCCCTCTCCTCCCATCACTTCTCTCTACCCAATCGAATGTGACACACTTCTTTTTTTTCCCCTCACATCATCATACATGTATTCTGTATAATGATGAGAGTCTCCTTCCATCTTCCGTGCAATTCCCCTTCCCCCTTCCTTTCCCTCCCACCTTTCTTCCCTATCTAGAGGCAATCTTTTTCTCATTCTCTTTCTCCCTACCCCATTTTGAGTCCCTCCTCTTATATCAGAGAAGACATTCAGCATTTGTTTTTTAAGGATTGGCTAACTTCACTTAGCATAATCTGCTCTAATGCCATCCTTTTCCCTGCAAATGCCATGATCTTGTTATTTTTTAGTGCTAAGTTATATTCCATTGTGTATATATGCCACATATTTTTTAAATCCATTCATCCATTGAAGGACAGTCTAGCTATTTTGGATTGTGCTGCTGTAAACATTGATGTGGCTGTGTCCCTGTAGTAGGCTGTTTTTAGGTCTTTTGGGTATAGTCTGAGAAGAGGAATAGCTGGGTCAAATGATGGTTCCATTCCCAGCTTTACAAGGAATCTCCATACTGCTTTCCAAATTGGCTGCACCAATTTGAAGTCCCACCAGCAATGTATGAGTGTACCTTTTTCCCCCGCATCCTCGCCAGTAGTTGTTGTTGTTAAAACAACATGGATAATAAAAACATCATGGTACTGACACCAAAACAGGCTGGTAGACCAATGGTACAGAATACAGGACAAAGAGACAAACCCACAAAATTACAACTACCTTATATTAGACAAAGGTACTAAAAACATGCAATGGAGAAAGGATAGCATCTTCAACAAATGGTGCTGGGAGAACTATATATCCATATGCAACAAAATGAAATTGAATCCCTATCTCTCATCATGCACAAAAGTTAACTCAAAATGGATCAAGGATTGAGGAATCAAACCAGAGACTCTGCATCTAATAGAAAAAAAAAAGTTGGCCCTAATCTCCATCACGTGGGGTTAGGCCCCAAGTTCATTAATAAGACACCTATAGCACAAGAATTAAAACCAAGAATAAACAAATGGGATGAATTCAAACTAAAAAGTTTTCTCAGCAAGAGAAATAATATGTGAGGTGAATAGGGAGCCTACATCCTGGGAACAAATTTTTACTCCTCACACATCAGATAGAGCTCTAATCTCTAGGGTATACAAACAACTCAAAAAGTTAAATAACAAAAAATAAATAAATAAATAAATAAATAAAAAACAAATAACCCAATCAATAAATGGGCCAAGGACCTAAACAGACACTTCTCAGAACAGGATATACAACCAATCAACAAATACATGAAAAAATTCTCACTATCTCTAGCAATCAGAGAAATGCAAATTAAAACTACTCTAAGATACCATCTCACTCCAGTAAGAATGGCAGCCATTATGAAGTCAAACAATATTGAGTTATTAACACTTTACAAACTCTTTATGGGTGGACTCTTTATAAGTGGACTTGCATGTTTCCCACATAACTTTTAATTTTGCTTTCCAATATCATATATAAATGACAGCTTAATTATATCATACTAAATCTCAAATGATAATTTTCAGGATGAATCATGTAATATTTATTTGTCTTATAATTAAAATTTTATATAATTATAATGAACAACAATTAAATATATAATTTATGTTCTTTATATAATTATAAAGAACAACAATTAAAAAGCATCAACAATAAAAAAAATAATAAATGACTTATTGTTGTTCTGTTATGGGGCATCTATTTTACCCTGATTGCTGCAGTCCGGCTGCAGCAAATTAACTGGGGGGTGACGAGCAACTTGTGTAGATTGATACAACAGGAGTGGGAGCCATTTATTGTAGGACCGGAGGGGTATTTATACATTCCACACAGCTTATCTTAATTAACATGAACTAGATACAGCAGTCAACCAATAAGGAATCTCCACACTTAATGGCTGGCTGGCATTACTTCACAAACCACTCCCTCTGGCATTTTGCCAGGCGCCATCCAGACTTGTTTACAGACTGTAACATCTGATTAATTAAAAAAAAAAATGTGTACTAAGATTTATATCTCTCAAAATTAAATGATATAGAGAAAATTTTTTTTCAGTCTTGGTATTTAGATACCATGACTATGATATGAATATTAGGGAGTTGCTCAATCATATGGCTTTATGCTGTAGGAGTCAAAGCTTATATTCATGAGATTCATTCAAAATTAAATCTTTCTATTTATTAATCTGCCTGTATACATCTTTCTATTTAGATTCATAGATTAACTTCACTTTTTATTATTCATCAATAAGCTTTAATTAATTGAAATGCACACATAACATCATATCAAATGGAGAAAAGATGAAAGCTTTCTGTTTAAGATCTGGAACAAGATCTTTAATACAACATAGCACTGGAAGTCCTACTGAGAGTAATCAAGCAAAAGCAGGAGATAAATAATCTAAGTTGTAAAATAAAATATCAAATTGTCCCTGCTTGAAAATAATACTATTTTTTTGTATGTTGATATAAAATCAACATACAAAAATTATTATTGTTTATGTCAATAGTGAATTATATGAAGTGGAACTCAATCAATCCCCTTTATAACAATTAAAATACACTTAGAAATAAATTTAATAAAGAAGTTGAAAGATCTTTATGATGGACTCCATAAAACTTTTATTAAAAATTTAAAATATTATTAAAAAATTAAAATATATCATTAGTTCATGAATTTGTATGAATCAGTATTATTCTTATTACACTTATCTCATTGCAGTGTGTGTGTGTGTGTGTGTGTGTGTGTGTATCCAAAGTGAATAAAAATCACTTTGTCAACGAGGTTTCTGCATTTCTAAGTTCATTACATTACTATTCACTTTAGCTAAGAAATGGAAACAAGCTATGTGTCTATCAATGTATGAATGGATAAAGAAAATACAGTATTATATACATAATGGAATATAATCATCCTTAGAAAAAATGAAATTCTAAATCAATAACAAAAACTTTTAGAAATTACACAAATGACTAGAGATTTAATAACACACTTGTTAATGAATGGTAATCATTGAAGAAAATATATGGAATTTTATTTTTAAAAATCTCAAACAAAAAATGAAAACACAATATTCTCAAACTTGTAGGATACAGCCAAAACAATAGTTAGAGGAAAAATTATAGCAATGAGATGCCTTGCATACATCATAAAAAAAGAAAGTTATTAAATAAACATCTGAAGGATTTAGAAAAGCAAGAAAAACAGACATAAAATTCATAGAAGGAAAGAAGTAACAAAATTCAGAACAGAAATACATGATATGAAGATTAAAACAATAAAAAGATCACTGAAGCAAATCTGATTCTTTCAAAACATTAAAAAAATTAGCAAAGCATTAGCTAGACTAATAAAAAATATAGAAAACCCAAATACAATTGATGATAAAAATGAAACATTACAACCAATATTTCAGAAATATATTAGGAATTCTTGAAAAAATATATGCTAGCACGTTGGAAATCCTAGAAGAAATTGATGAATTTTGAGACATATATGTCCTATGAAAATTGACCATGAGTTCATAATAAAATAAAATAAAATAAAAACTTTACTGGACTAATACCAGATAATGAAATTGAAATAATAATAATTCTCCAGATAAAGAAAGACTCAGGATCAGATGACATTTACTGGTGAAATTATCAAGTTTTTAAAGCTGAACTAACACTAATCTAACACTAATGCTTCTCAAAATATTTCTTAGAATTGTGAGGTAGAGAACCCTTCCAAACTGATTCATTCTGTTAGTACTCTATTATTGAAACTAAACAAAAACACAACAATAAAAGAAAACTATAGACCAAAATCCTTAATGTACAGAGATTCAAAAATTGTAACAAAATGTCAAATTGAATTTGAAAGCACATCAATAAAATCATTTAGCACTATCAAGTTGGTTTCATCCTAGAGATTCTAGGCAGGTTTAACATCCTCAAAATGAAAAACATAATGCCTCAAATCAGCAGAATAAATGATAAAAATTATATGATCATCTTAATAGATGTAGAAAAAGCATATAATGAAATGCAGCAGCTTTTCATGACAAAAGCTTTGCACAGATTTGGTACAGAAGGATCTTATCGCAATATAATAAAAGGTATATATGAAAACATATAGCTAACTTCATACTGAATGTAGGACAGGTGAAAGTGTTGTCTCTAGGAGCAGAAATAAGACAAAATGACCACTCTCACTGCTATCACTCAGTTTAGTACTAGAAACTTTGGACAGAACAATTAACCAAGTCAAAGAAATAAGTTGTACAAATAGAGCAGAATTAAATAAAATTATCTTGTCTGCAGACAATATGATTCTGAAAATAGGAAAAGTAAAGACCCTACCAACATCATTACAACTGATAAATAAATTTAATAGCAGGATACAAAATCACCAAAGATAAGTAGCTTTTATATAAACCTAAATGAATTTTTGATAAAGAAATCTCCAAAGCAATCCTTTTAATAATACCCACAAAAATAATTGATAAAATACCTGAAAATAACTTAACTAAGGAAGCAGAATATCTCTACAATGAAAGTTATGAAACTGTGATCAAAGAAATGAAGAAGATTAAAAACAAACCAATTGAAAGATCACCCAAGTTCCTGGATTGGAAGAATTTGTATTGTGAAAACTTTCATGCTACCCAAACTAATCTACAAATTCAGTACAATTCCTAAGAAGATAGCAATGACACTTTTTAAATAACTAGAAAAAAAAAATCCTATTTTTTTTTATAGAACCACAAATGACCTTGAATAGCCAAATCAGTTGAAATATACCAAAAAGTATAAACCTGAAAACAGCATCACACCTGATTTCAAGGTGTACTGAAAAGTCGCTGTAACCAAAGATGTCTGATAATGGCATGATAACAGACATATATACCAAGGAAATAGAACAGAGATGCCAGAAACAGACCCATACATCCATAGTCAACTGATTCTTGACAAGAGGGCAAAACATACATTGCAGAGAAACATTCTCTTTTGTAAATATTACTGACAAAACTGGATATCCACATGTGGAAGACTGAAACATGATCCTCATCTCTGGCCTTGTACAAAATTATATCAAAGACCTACTGAAGAATTGAATCTTTGAAACTGCTAGAAGGAAAAATACAGGAAACACATCAAGACATTGGTTCAGGCAATAATCATCCTGATAGGATTCCCCCATACATGCGAAACAGAGTCAAATATTGAAAAAGGTATCACATAAAAATCTAAAAATCTCTGCATACCAAAGGAAACAACACAGTGAACAGAAAACATACAGAATGGAAGAAAATGTTGCCACCTACTCATCTGACAGAGGGGTAATACCCCAAATATATAAGGAACTTAATACAAAATCAAGTAATCCAATAAAATTTTGATCAATGATCTAAATAGAAATATTTCAAAAGAAATACTAATGACTAAAATCAAGTGAAAATATGCATAATATAATTAGTTATCAAGGTAGTACAAATCAAACTAGGAGATATTCCTTCATTCCACTTAAAATAGCTGGTAAAATATAAAAGTAACAAATACTGGCAAAATGTGGAGAAAAAGGTAATGCTCTACAGTGTTGATGGATAGAGTCATTATGAAACATACAGCCTTATGTAGCTATCCCACTCCTGGATACATATCCAAAGAAACTGAAATCAACATACGAAAGAGATGCACGTACTTCTATGTTTACTGGGGCACTCTTCGTAATAGCTAAGTTATGCCATAATCATCCTAGGTACTCATTGGAATATTTTTTTAGCCATAAAGAATAAAATCCTGTCATTTGCAGCAAAATGAAATGAACTGGGGACATTATGTTAGGTGAAATAAACCAGACACAGAAAGAGAAGTAATATATGTTCTTTCTCATATGTGGAAGCTAAACATAGTAGGTATAATGATAGAATAATGATTACAAGTATTTGGAAGTGCCTGGGTCTTGGCATGGTGGAAAGAGGACGGATCTATTTGATCAGTACATGTTTATGCATCTAAGGACTAATATGTACAATTAATTTGTCCTAAATAAACACAATCTTGTAATTTTTGTGGATGGATGGAACTTGAGAGTATTAGGTTAAGTGAAACAAGCCAGGCACAGAAAAACATGTACTGCATCATCTCATTTATATGCAGAGCTTAATAATTTAATCTCATGGAAGTTGAGAACACAAGAATGGTTAACAAAGACTGTGAAGAATAGAAATATTATGGCTTAGGTATGAGGTGTACTCAAAAAGCTTCTGTGTGAAACAATGCATGATCATTTAGAGGTGAAATGATGGATTATGAAAGCTTTAACCCTAATGGGTACATTAATCCACTAATGTGGATTTACTAGGTGGTAGTTGTAGGCAACTAGGGTATGGCTGGAGAAGATAGGTCCATGTGGGTATGCCTTTGTGGTTTATATTTTGTCCCTGGTGAGCTAAGCTCTGTCTGCAGTATTCTGAGCTACTTTGCTCTTCTACACCCTACCATCATGATGGTCTGCCTTGCTTTGCATCTAGAGCTGTGGAGTTGGCTGACTGTAAGACTGAGACCTTTGAAACAATGAGAGCCAAGTACCTTGCTATTGTCAGGTCTTTTAGTGACAGCAAAAAAAAAGCTGCCTAATACAATAGTTATTGGTGCAAGAAGAAGATATTGATCAATAGGTACTAATAGAGGAGAAGAAGTTCTGATGTACCAGTACACAGTAGAATGACAATAATTATGATGTACTTTGTAGTTCATAAAGCTGGAAGAAAGGATTTTGAATGCTTTCATCATGAAGAAATTATATATCTTTGAGGTATAAATGTTTGTACTGATTTAAATATTATACAATGCATTCGTAAATCAAAATCAAATTATATTTTGTTATACATATAAATTTTATATCATCTCACATTGGTTAAAAGATAAGAGTCTTCCATTAAAGGATGAGGTTGTGACTCAGTGGTAGATTGCTTTCCTTGCACATGTGAGGCACTGGGTTTGATCCTCAGCACCATATAAAAAATTAATAAATAAAATAAAGGTATTGTGTATATCTACAACTAAAAGAAATATTTTAAAAAATCTTCCATTAAGAAAAAATAAATGGTATTTGATAATTGAAGTCTTTATAATACACTCATTCTTACTCCAAAGTCTATTTCTGGATTAAATAAATTTATAAAAAGAATACTATGCAGGCTGGGGTTGTGGCTCAATGGGAGAGTGCTTGACTAGCATGAATGAGACATCAGGTTCAATCCCTAGCACCGCATAAAAATAAACAAATAAAATAAAGATATTGTGTCCATTTACAACTAATTTTTTAAAAAATAAATAATATGGGCTGGGGTTGTGGCTCAGCGGTAGAGCGCTTGCCTAGCATGTGCAGGGCCCTGGGTTCCATCCTCAGCACCACATAAAAATCAATAAAAGAAAGATATTGTGTCCAACTACAACTAAAAAAAATTAAAAAATAATATTGTGCATAGGTCATATTATTTTGATTCCATAAAACAAGACTGCCTAAACTAATGCTTTATAGTTCACTACATCACAGTTGTGCTAAAATGTGCTTTGCCATTCCTTGAGAGGGTTATGAAGGACTGAGATGACAGTATCCCTTAAGTCATTTGCTTCTATTGAGTAGCAGCTGCAATTTAGAATAGAAAAGTACACAGATACTGGTTATTCTTTTTATATATCTCAGTTTGAGCCTCTCTTAAAAACACTGCTTTGTGGCTTTTAGAAACGGATTTGTCTTTGATATTATTTCATGCATGTACACTGAACAATATTATATAGAATATGATACCATAATTACATTAAGTCTGTAAGAGACTGTATTAGTCAGGTTTTAACCATGACATGAAAATATATGTGTACATGTGTTTGTATGTGTGTATACACATATACTTATTATAAATATATGTATGCATATATATTTATTATGGAGAGAAACCTATTGCAAGCATTCAGATTATGTGATTATAGTGAAAGGGGGAAGTCTAAAATCCATAACAGAAATCAGGAAGAGCATGATAAAACTTTCAAGCATGATTTGAAACTGTAACCCATAGTGGAATTTCTAGCTTGCTTAGAGAAGCCTCAGTTCTGCTTTAGAATGCTGAACAAATTGAATCAGTACTACTATATTAAATAGGAAAATCTTTATTAGTTTAAATCAACTGATTATGGATTTTAATCACATATGTAAGTGATCTTCACAGAAACACTTGTCATTAGTATTTCTTTTGAAATATTTCTATTTAGATCATTGGTCAAAATTTTATTGGATTACTTGATTTTGTATTAAATTCCTTATATATTGATTAAATAATTGAAGGCTATATAGTAATTAGCTGATTCATAATACTGAGAGACATGCAAACTCCTAATCTTTGTGATGTTCCAAAGTACAATTTTTCACAATATTTGGGATCATAGATTTATATTACACTTTTGGGAAAGGTACTTTTGTTTTTTTTTTTTTTTTACTCGATTTGAATATGTTTCTCACCTTATTGGTACTAAGCATCAGGTAATTTACTATAAATTCTGTGGCAGATACACCCTAAGGTGACTTTAGTGAGTCCCAACTTGAATCTAGGCACAACATGTTACCTACTCTTAATTAATAGAAGAAGGCAAAGGAACTGGGATATAACTCCTGTAATTACAGACTGACTTAGCAGATAGGAAATGAGAGATTGTCCAGTTGGTCCTAAAAAAACAGAGGAGTGAACTGTGTAACTCTTATGGAGAAGGCCAAGAATTAGGAAACTTCCATAACTTCTAAAATCACATGATGGCTGCTTGTCAACATCCAGAAAAAAACCAACAACCATAGTCAAAAGGCCAAAGGAAACTGGATTCTTCTAATAATATCAAAGAACTGAGAAGCAAATTCTCATATGGCTAAGTCTCTATGTGAAGACTTAAAGTAACTGACCATCTGAGGACCTTGAGCAGAAAGCCCAGCTAGGAGGTACCTAATTCCTAACACATAGTAACACTGTGTGATTTTATATCATGTACAATCAGAAGAATGAGATGTTATACTTCATTTATATATGATATATCAAAATGCATTCTACTGTCATGTATAACTAATTAGAACAAAAAAATGAACAATAAATGCAATTGCTTTATGCAGTTAAATCCCAGTGATTTGTTATGTCCAAATAAAAATGTGTATTACTATCTTTCTCTATTTGTGCATTGGAAGGCCGAACTTTGAGCTGGTATTCTGTTAGCAAGACTCTCTAGAAGTCAGTTCCATTAAGCTTCATCCCTCACACTAGTTCATATTAACAAGAAAGAAAGTTTGTGTGTATTGACTTTGATAATTTTTAGTACTTATCATATTGTTGTGTTGGTTCAGAACTTATCCTAAATAGAGAGACGGTTTTAATTAGGAAAATGTGCAACCTGCTGTATGATACAAACACATAAGAAATTAAATAGGGGAAGAAATATACAGACTAAATAATAACTGTAGAGGCCTTTGGGCTCTGGATTCCTACATCTTCATTTTGCTTTTTGTTTCACTGCTTTTTGTGGTGCTAGGAATTGAACCCAGGTCCTGGAGCCTGTCTCCCACTGAGCTACACTCTAGCCTCCAATAACTTTGAAATAAAATATTTTATTTAACTTTAATCATAAAGTCCAGTTTGCATCAAATTATCTTGGGTATCCTGTACAGGCATTGGTAGATTTAACATTTTTAGTCACTCTAGTGATTTTTATTTTGCAGTCTTGATCCTTAAAAAAATTTAGCCTTGGAATCAAAGCATTGACCTTTATCCAATGCCCAGGCAATAGTCCAGAAACTGTAGCTTGTCTGTCTTGGCAAAATTCTGAGACCTTCCTCACTCACCATGTGCTAATTATCCTTGTGAATATCTGAAAGCAAGATTCTGGCTTCATTTTCAGAAATACATTATTTAAAAATAAAAGGCAACAGGGAACCCTACCATTTTGGAGATAGAACCTCTACTTGGAAAAAGATAGGAAAAGCCAAATCATTTCAAAGTAATTTTAAGGCCAAGATATCTTTCTGAGATGATCTAGTGATTAGGCACACTACAGGAAAGTAGAACAAAACAACAACAAAAACACAGAAATTATGAAATGAATAGAAAAGAGTAGCTCAGGAAATAGTTTAAAGACTGCAAAAAAATAGTTTAAATAGTTTCAAAAAAGCAAAAGGAGATTTGAAGCTTCATAGAATAAACTAAATCTACAATGCAAATTCACAAAGATGTCTACTTAAGACAACTGTGTAGCTAATCTGTCTTTAACAATAACATTGCAAAGAGAAGTGCACATTGATTCTTTACCTGGTGAAAGTATGACCGGGAACCAAAGAGATATAATTTTAAAAAGTAAGGAATTGGTTTAGAAAAAGACTAAAATGATAATTCTATTCAGAAAAAGGATCCAGGAAATTATGAATCACAATCCTTAGTCCAAAGTTCTGACATGGAAAGTAATTTCAAAGACAAATGGTCTTTAATAACTTGATCTGAAAGCAAAGCATGACCTTATGTAAATTATACTGGAAGAAAAGTGGACTTGAGGTTATTTATAATATTTGTTAATCTCATTGTATGTGAATATTCACACATTTTTGCACAAATACTAATGAGTTTTATCATGGAGTATTCCCCAGGTCACTCTGGGTCTTTCAATATACACACAGGGACCATACAATATTCTTAATATCATAACAATCTCAAATTTTCCAATTCTGAAATACATTTGACTTCATTGTACAGAATAAGAGTAGAAAACAAATTGAAGAAACTCATGTTCAAATCTGAAGATAGAGAACCCACTACAAACAAAAAAAAAAGGAAAAGAAAAATGTTTATTAGTGATTGAGAAAGAGCAGAGAAAGACATGGATTGTGATTGGTGGCATGCATATTGCCTATTCCCTGGTGGGAAAAAGCTAAGATATTTTTATCAAATAAATCTCTAAGGAATAGAAAAAAATATGATATCCATGCTAAGGGTCAAACTACAAAATTAGAAATTGAATTTGGGCCTAACTTAATGTTGATTCTTGAGGAAATTACCATTTGCATGGGATTACTTAAGCAAGGTGATTGAGATAGCCTCCAAAGTCACCACAAGAGCTACCAGAAATCTTATGTAGAAAAGGTCTGAAAGTTCCCAGTGCATATTTTTTAAACTAGTTTTCTACTGGCTTTTTTTTTTTTATTGTTGGTCGTTCAAAACGTTACATAGTTCTTAATACATCATATTTCACAGTTTGATTCAAGTGGGTTATGAACTCCCAATTTTACCCCGTGTACAGATTGCTGTATCACATCAGTTACCCTTCCATTGATTGACATATTGCCTTTCTAGTGTCTGATGTATTCTGCTGTCTGTCCTATTCTCTACTATCCCCCCTCCCCTCTCCTCCCCTCCCCTCCCCTTTTCTCTCTCTACCACTTCTACTGTAAATCATTTCTTCCATTTGTATTGTCTTGTCTTACCCCTCCTTTCCTCTTATATGTCATTTTGTATAACCCTGAGGATCGCCTTCCATTTCCATGCGATTTCCCTTCTCACTTCCTTTCCCTCCCTCCTCTCAACCCTGTTAATGTAAATCTTCTTCTCAAGCTCTTCGTCCCTACCCTGTCCTTGTTTCCTACCCTTATATCAAAGGAGTCATTTGGTATTTGTTTTTTAAAGATTGACTATCTTCACTTAGCATAATCTGCTCTAATGCCATCCATTTCCCTCCAAATTCTATGATTTTGTCATTTTTTAGTGCAGAGTAATACCCCATTGTGTATAAATGCCACATTTTTTTTATCCATTCATCTATTGAAGGGCATCTAAGCTGATTCCACAATCTTGCTATCATGAATTGTGCTGCTATGAACATGGATGTAGCAGTGTCCCTGTAGCATGCTCTTATTAGGTCTTTAGGGAATAGACCGAGAAGGGGGATAGCTGGGTCAAATGGTGGTTCCATTCCCAGCTTTCCAAGAAATCTCCATACTGCTTTCCAAATTGGCTGCACCAGTTTGCAGTCCCACCAGCAATGAACAAGAGTGCCCTTTTCCCCGCATCCTCTCCAGCACTTATTGTTGTTTGACTTCCTAATGGCTGCCAATCTTACTGGAATGAGATGGTATCTTAGGGTAGTTTTGATTTGCATTTCTCTGACTGCTAGCGATGGTGAGCATTTTTTCATGTACTTATTGATTGATTGTATGTCCTCCTCTGAGAAGTGTCTGTTCAGGTCCTTTGCCCATTTATTGATTGGGTTATTTGTTATCTTATTGTCTAATTTTTTGAGTTCTTTATATATTCTGGTTATTAGGGATCTATCTGAAGTGTGTGGAGTAAAGATTTGTTCCCAGGATGTAGGCTCCCTGTTTATCTCTCTTATTGTTTCTTTTGCTGAGAAAAAACTTTTTAGTTTGAGTAAGTCCCATTTGTTGATTCTATTTGTTAACTCTAGTGCTATGGGTGTCCTATTGAGGAATTTGGAGCCCGATCCCACAGCGTGTAGATCATAACCGACTTTTTCTTCTATCAGATGCCATGTCTCTGATTTAATATCAAGCTCCTTGATCCATTTTGAGTTAACTTTTGTGCATGGCGAGAGATAGGGATTCAGATTTATTTTGATGCAAATGGATTTCCAGTTTTCCCAGCACCATTTGTTGAAGATGCTATCCTTCCTCCATTGCATGCTTTTAGCCCCTTTATCAAATATAAGATAGTTGTAGTTTTGTGGATTGATTACAGTGCCCTCTATTCTGTACCATTGGTCCACCCACCTGTTTTGGTACCAGTACCATGCTGTTTTTGTTACTATTGCTCTGTAGTATAGTTTGAAGTCTGGTATCGCTATACTGCCTGATTCACACTTCCTGCTTAGTATTGTTTTTGCTATTCTGGGTCTTTTATTATTCCATATGAATTTCATGATTCTTTTATCTATTTCTACAAGAAATGCTGTTCGGATTTTGATTGGCATTGCATTGAACTTATAGAGAACTTTTGGTAATATCGCCATTTTGATGATGTTAGTTCTGCCTATCCATGAGCAGGGTATATTTTTCCATCTTCTAAGGTCTTCTTCTATATCTTTATTTAGGGTTCTGTAATTTTCATTGTATAAATCTTTCACCTCTTTTGTTAGGTTGATTCCCAAGTATTTTACTTTTTGGGGGGATATTGTGAATGGAGTAGTTGTCCTCATTTCCGTTTCAGAGGGTTTGTCTCTGATATACAGGAATGCCTTTGATTTATGCATGTTGATCTTATATCCTGCCACTTTGCTGAATTCATTTATTAGCTCTAATAGCTTCTTTGTAGACCCTTTTGGGTCTGCTAGGTATAGAATCATATCATCTGCAAATAGTGATAATTTAAGTTCTTCTTTTCCTATTTTTATGCCTTTAATTTCTTTCGTCTGTCTAATTGCTCTGGCCAGTGTTTCGAGGACTATGTTGAACAGAAGTGGTGAGAGAGGGCATCCCTGTCTTGTACCAGATCTTAGAGGGAATGCCTTCAATTTTTCTCCATTCAGAATGATGCTGGCCTGTGGCTTATCATAGATTGCTTTTACAATGTTGAGGTATGATCCAGTTATCCCTAATTTTTCTAGAGTTTTGAACATAAAGGGATGCTGTACTTTGTCGAATGCTTTTTCTGCATCTATTGAGATGATCATATGGTTCTTATTTTTAAGTCTATTGATGTGGTGAATAACATTTATTGATTTCCATATATTGAATCAGCCTTGCATCCCATGGATGAATCCTACTTGATCATGGTGTATAATTTTTTTGATATGTATTTGAATCCGATTCGCCAGAATTTTATTGAGGATTTTTGCGTCAAGGTTCATTAGAGATATTGGTCTGTAGTTTTCTTTCTTTGAAGTGTCTTTGTCTGGTTTAGGAATCAGGGTGATGTTGGCCTCGTAGAATGAATTTGGAAGTTCTCCCTCTTTTTCTATTTCCTGAAATAGCTTGAAAAGTATTGGTGTTAGTTCCTCTTTAAAGGTTTTGTAAAACTCTGCTGTATACCCATCCGGTCCTGGGCTTTTCTTAGTTGGTAATCTTTTGATGGTTTCTTCTATTTCCTCTATTGTCATTGGTCTGTTTAGGTTGTCTATATCCTCCTGACTCAATCTGGGCAGATCATAAGACTTAAGGAATTTATCTATGCCTTCACTATCTTCTATTTTATTGGAGTATAAGGATTCAAAATAATTTCTGATTATCTTCTGTATTTCTGAAGTGTCTGTTGTGATATTGCCTTTTTCATCTCGTATGCTAGTAATTTGGGTTTTCTCTCTTCTTCTCTTCGTTAGCATGGCTAAGGGTCTGTCAATTTTATTTATTTTTTCAAAGAACCAACTTTTAGTTTTGTCAATTTTTTCAATTGTTTCTTTGGTTTCAATTTCATCTCTGATTTTAATTATTTCTTACCTTCTACTTCTTTTGCTGTTGTTTTGCTCTTCTTTTTCTAGGAATTTGAGATGAAGTATGAGATAATTTATTTGTTGTTTTTTTCTTTTTTTGAGGAATGAACTCCAAGCAATGAATTTTCCTCTTAGAACTGCTTTCAATGTGTCCCATAGATTCCGATATGTTGTGTCTGTGTTTTCATTTAACTCTAGGAAGTTTTTAATTTCCTCCTTGATGTCTTCTAAAACCCATTGATCATTCAGCAACCTATTGTTCATTCTCCAAGTGATGCTTGATTTTTCCTTCCTTCTCTTATCATTGATTTTCAGTTTCATTCCATTATGATCAGATAAGATGCATGGTATTATCTCTATCCCTTTATATTGTTTAAGAGTTGCCCTGTGACATAATATATGGTCTATTTTTGAGAAGGTTCCATGTGCTGCTGAGAAAAAAGTGTAACTACTTGATGTTGGGTGGTATAGTCTATATATGTCAATTAAGTCTAGGTTGTTAATTGTGTTATTGAGTTCTATAGTTTCCTTATTTAACTTTTGTTTGGTAGATCTGTCCAGTGGTGAGAGAGGTTTGTTGAAGTCTCCCATGATTATTGTATGGTGGTCTATTAGACTTTTGAACTTGAGAAGAGTTTGCTTGATGAACACAGCTGCACCATTATTTGGGGCATATATATTTATGATTGTTATGTCTTGTTGGTGTATGGTTCCCTTGAGCAGTATGAAGTGTCCTTCTTTATCCCTTTTGATTAACTTTGGCTTGAAATCTATTTTATTAGATATGAGTATGGACACTCCTGCTTTTTTCCGCAGTCCATATGAGTGGTATGATTTTTCCCAACCTTTCACCTTCAGTCTATGAATATCTTTTCCTATCAGATGTGTCTCCTGTAGGCAGCATATTGTTGGGTCTTGTTTTGTGATCCATTCTACTAGCCTGTGTCTCTTAATTGGTGAGTTTAAGCCATTAACATTTAGGGTTATTATTGAGATATGGTTTGTTCTTCTAGCCATATTTGTTTATTGATGTTACTAAACCTGATTTGTTATCCTCTTTGACTACTTTCCCCCCTTTACTGTCCTACCTCCCATTGTTGGTTATCAATGTTATTTTCCATTTCCTCTTCCTGTAATGTTTTGCCAAGGATTTTTTGAAGAGGTGGTTTTCTAACTGCGAATTCTTTTAACTTTTGTTTATCGTGGAAGGTTTTAATTTCATCTTCTATCCTGAAGCTTAATTTCGCCGGATACACGATTCTTGGTTGGAACCCATTTTCTTTCAGAGTTTGAAATATGTTATTCCAGGATCTTCTGGCTTTCAGAGTCTGTGTTGAGAGATCAGCTGTTATCCTGATTGGTTTACCCCTAAATGTAATCTGCTTTCTTTCTCTTGCAGCTTTTAAAATCCTCTCCTTATTCTGTATGTTGGACATCTTCATTATAATGTGTCTAGGTGTGGATCTCTTATGATTTTGCACATTCGGCGTCCTGTAGGCTTCTAGGATTTGGGATTCTGTCTCTTTCTTCACATCTGGGAAGTTTTCTCCTATTATTTCACTGAATAGACTGTTTATTCCTTTGCTATGGAGCTCTGTGCTTTCCTGTATCCCAATGACTCTTAAATTTGGTCTTTTGATGTTGTCCCATAATTCTTGGATGTTCTGCTCATGGTTTCTTAGCAGACTTGCTGAGCTGTCTATGTTCTTTTCCAGTTGAAATACTTTGTCTTCATTGTCTAATGTTCTCTCTTCTAAGTGATCTACTCTGCTGGTAGTATTCTCAATTGAGTTTTTAAGTTGGTTTATTGTTTCCTGCATTTCTAGGATTTCTATTTGTTTGTTTTTTATTACCTCTATCTCCCTGTGAAATTGATCTTTTACTTCCTGGATTTGTTTGTCAATGTGATCTTTCATTGTCTGATTTTGCTGTTTCATGTCTTCCTTGAGACTCCAGATCATCTGAAGAATGTATATCCTGACCTCTCTATCTGACATTCCATCTGTTGCACCTATTACCTCTTCTAAAGTTGAGTTGACCTGCATTGCCTGTGGTCCTTTCTTTCCTTGTCTTTTCATACTGCTGGCATTTCTTTCTGCTTGGTGAAACTGTTGTGTTTTTGAAATTTTCCCTCTATTTATTTATATTGCTCTTGTATAGTTGAAAAATCACCCTTGCAGGGCAGGTAGTGGCTGTGATCCTCCTCCAATTGGTGTGATCTGTCTACCACGCTGGCAGGCCCTAGGTCTGCTCTGCTGGTCGGTCAAAGGTCCGCCTACCCAGCAGGCCCGAGGGGCACCTCTGTCACTCCGCAGGTTGCTGGGCCTAACCTTCCAATGGGTCGCAGGTTCGCCTAGCTTGCAGGCACTGGGGGAGGGGCCGGTTCCGCCCCTCAGCAGGCCGCTCCGCGGGATCTGCTGGTGGTCACAGTCCCGCCTACCTTGCAGACACTGGGGGAGGGGACGGGCCTGCCCCTCAGCAGGCCGCCGGCCCTGTCCTACTGGTGGGTCCTGTCTGCGTTCCCTGCAGGCGTGTGTAGCTGTTCTGTCACTCGGCAGGTTGCTGGACCTCTGGCAGACTTCAAACAACACCCTGGAGAGCAGCTCCCAGTTCAGAGGCACCAGTGTGGGCAGAAGGAGGAGTTTGGGGTCCAGGAAGTTTGATAATGATTTTAACCCAGCCAAGAGCCAGCATCTTCTCCCATTCTCTCTCTGGATTTCCAGCAGGGACCTGGCCAGCTTCGATCAGACCTCCTTATATTTGTGTCCACGCGTTCTGAGGCGCAAATCCCAGGGCGGGCGCAGAAGCCAACTGATGAGATACAGCGGCTGCCCGCCGCTTCCCGCGTGCCTCGCCAGCTGCCCTTGGCAGGCAGGGGGCTCGGCCGGCCTCGTTCTACCCTTGGGGAGGGCAAGCAAGAGATTGCCTCCTGTGCCCTGGCCCCCAGCGGTGGGCCCAATACCGGAACCTGTGCTTTGGAGCCTCCGCAGCCAGCCCGCGCCACAGCGGCAGCTGAGCGTCTCATCCAGGCCGAGAGAGGAGGAGGAGGACGACGAGGTCCTCGAAGAAGACCTGATTGCAAAGCGCGGGGAGAAAGAGGAGCAGGCGCGCTGCGGCAAGGAGTGGTGGCGCCTGGCCCGAAGTCTGAAGGCCGGACACGGCAGGCGGAGGGCTACCGGGTTTCTACCGCCAGCAGCATGGTCCGGGGCTTGTCCTTTTCTACTGGCTTAATCTCATTTTTTCTGTCCTATGTCTTTTCTCATATATATGCAGTTTTATTTTTTACTTTCTGTTGTATATAATATGCCAGGTCCTCTTCAATTATATTAAAATGATATATGAACAAATCAAATCAGTATTCATCACATGATAGATTAACATTGTTAAAGAATAATGAAAACAATTGTCTACTAAAAAAAACCTTTATTGAATACCCTTTACTTTTTCAACATTAAGAAAGTTCTATATCTAAAGTTTTGTATCCACTACTCAAATATTCACTCTAGAATTGAATAAGCACCTCTATTAAAAATAAGTTGTACTTTTCTGATAATTTTAATAAGGACTATTTTTGTTGTTGTTGTTGCTTTGTGTGTGTGTTTGTGTGTGTTTGTGTGTTACTGGAGTTCCAACCCAGAGTTTCATGAGTGCTATGTAAGTAGTCTCTACCATGACACCTCAGTCCTAATAATGAATATTGATTAATTTACTTTTATTTTCAATTGGTATGTAATAAACTACTTTAAAACTTAATGTTATAAACCAAACATTATTTCTCATGTTGTGTGGATTAGTATCTGGGGCAGGGCCTTTTTAGTCCTTTTCATTTTACTCCTGTGGCATCAGCTTGGAAATTCATTTGGCTGCATTCAGCTGGCAGCTATGTTAGTTGGAAAGTCAAGGCAGGCTTAATTCACCTGTTTGGAAATTTCACTATTTCTGTACTTGGCCACCTTCTTTCTGTGTGGTTTCATTCTTTAGGTTTTCCTCTTGTTTTCTATCTATCTAACCCCTAAAGTATAACTTGACTTTTCTTATAGCCTTGGAAGTTGTTTCTAAAAAACAGGAGAAATAAATATCGACACCCTCATGAGGCCTGGGTTTGGAAGCATCAAATATCAGCTGTGGTGCATTCTGTTGCCAAAGAAGCCAAAATGTGTATAGATGGAAGGGTTAGTAATCCTATTTAAGGATACCTTTTATTCAAAAATGTGTATTTTCATCTCTCATACGTTCGACAATGGAGTGGCACTTTAATTCAAAACTGTTTATTTGCATTTATTTAAAGATAGAAATATTCCTTCTTCCATTGAGCTATGTATAATAAGGCAGGTATTAATCAAATAATTATTTTAGAACACAATTATAAACTTCTTTATGAATAATGAAGAGAAAAAATGGTGGTGCATCATCCAATGTGGAGGAATCAAAACTTCAGAACTGTTATTTAAAAGACAAATACAAGTAACACTATGAAGTCCAGGGAAACTGATAGAATTTCAGGCAGAGGTAATTCATACAGGTTGAGATATGATGATTTATTAACCTTTAGGTAGGATAGGGCTGCTAGATTGAAGAGACTAAGACAAAGAATGGCTTGGAATGATTTGGAGAGTCAGACTAGAACAGATAGCACTGGATATTCATTTGCACAGGCTGAGTGAATGAAGATAGCATGCTGGTTTTCAAAATTTGAGTTATAGCCATAACATAGGAAGCTTCTTACAGAAGTGAGTTCTGAGTGATGAGGATTGACATTATTGTCTTTAGTCATTATTAAACTTCACATTTGATGCAGGGCATACAGTGATTTAGATAAGCAAAAGCACATGGGAAATAATATTTATTTAAATTGCTATTGTAGTAATTCAAGTGACAAATGCTGATAGGCCTGACTGGTAGCTAAACATGGAGATGGGTAGAGGTTCATACATAGGAGATACTTTTAAAAGCAAAATGAAAAGAATTTGGTGAATTACTGGTCAGAGTAGTTAGCAATAAAGATATGTCTATGTCAAGAATATATAACTTTCTCTGAATCTTGTATTCTCTTTTCCAGGTGTCGTTTTGGACATTGAGTGAATTTTGGACATGTGGTTCTTGGATGCTTATTAGATTTCCAAGTTGAAATGTTAAGTAGTTTCTTGTATGTAAAGGTGTATAATTTTCTACTTTCAATTTTATTAATTTAGTAGTTGACTCCACAAATTTATTTAAGAACACATTAATGTGTCTATGTATATGTTTACCATGACAATTATTACTGAAATATCATCATAAAGGATCTTCCAAAATATACTTTAAATAGAATGAACACTTCAGGAATTACCTAATCTTGGGGTTGTGGTTGTGGCTAGTGGTAGAGTGCTCACCTAGCACATGCGAGACCCTGGGTTTGAATGTATTCTGTACCACATATAAATAAATAAAATAAAGGTATTATGTCCAACTACAACTAAAAAATAAATGTTTTAAAGAAAGCTTAAAAAAAGAATTACCTAATCTTAGTTTTTTTCTCTTAGAAACTGTTCTTGAATATCAGGAGTATTTACATGCTTCCCAATATAATCCTCTACAACTGTCTAAAAGTCCAACTGTTATTAAAATAGAGAGAAAAAAATTAATAATAGCTAATAATTTTTAAGCTGACAATGCCCAACATACGTGAATGCTAAATGTTGTATTTGTCTATCTAATACTTACAATATCATTTTGAGGTCAGAACTGACATATTTTTTACACATATAAAGAAAACCTATTCATGAAATGTTGAATATTCCATGCCTCAGATCACAGGTTATTTTGACACAGCCAATATTGAACCTCAGCAAACTGATTTGGAGTCTTCCATATCATCATTCTGAGAAGGTACCTAAGAGAAAATTAAGAAAGAAATAGCTTTCCATGTCCTTGAGCATAGCAGCTGGTGTGGGTACGGTGGCCTAGTCACCAAGATCAAAACTGACCTACCTGATGATAGAAAATTGGCAATCTCAGTGTCCCCTTTGCTGTGCCTGGATGAAGCCCACCCAGATAGGAAGACTGTGAGTGAATAAGGATGTCATTCTAAATTCTTCAGGTTCTTCCCCTAGAAATAAAAACACAGATAAAAGATATTATCACACAGAAAAGAATTGAGTATTGATTTAATATGCTTATACTATAATAACGATAATTAAAACAAGGTAGAAAAGAAAATAGAATATTCCTTTTCTAAACTTAGAGGGACTTTCTTTGTTACTCTACATTTAGAATTTCAAAATCCATGTTATCTAAGTGAGAGGATATATGACTTAGCACTATTTCCTTTAAAACATCACACATCACACTTTTCCAGTAATGATCTCTAATGTCTGCATTTAAAGTCCGGATTTACTTTAATGATAACAGCATGAACATTATTCTATGCTTTAGGAAGAGAGACACATTTTTGTTCTTTACATTAACTTAAAAAGCCAAAGAAAATATTTCCTAAATGTAATATGATCCAACTTCCCAGTTTGCCAGGAATTCTCTTAGCTTTCTTACCTTTATACATACAATGTTGATTCCTAATCATTATGTTGTTTTCAACATCATCCCCATTTGGGTGATAAACTACTTGATCACCTTACTTAAAACATCAGAGATTTCTTTCATTTGTTATAGATATATATATTTTATATATTCAAAAGGCCTTCTTAAAACTATACATTTTCTTGGATTGTACAATGAAGTTAGAAACGTCATATCCTTGTTAAGTGCTGTGTAATGTACTTTTTTCAATTAACTTGTATCCTTGAATCTTTTACATTTGTCTCTTAAATTATTTTTGGTTATTATTATTATTAGCTTTCCTTTGTCCAAATCATCAGAGTAATATTATGTTGAGTCATCTTTCATATCCTTTCACTCTTTAAATTTTCCTTTCTGGACTAAATCCAGTGCCAGTTCTTAAAATGTGATGACCTGGATGCATGAAGATCTTTTACAAGAAGAGAATTATATGGGGTCTTTTGGGTTTACTTTTGCTTTCATGTCTTCTGACTTCCATGAACTGTCTTGAGGGAGTTAAGCATTGTGTCCTCTCCTTTGTCTGCCTGCAGCACATTGCCCTGATCCCCCTAGGGTTAAAGTTTTAGCTTCCCACATTGACACACATCATACTATCTTACCAGTGCCACAGAAGTGCTCAGATGTTTTTGAAAATTGGCAATCCCAATGTCCCCTTTGCCTTGCCTGGATGAAGCTCACCCTGACAGGAAGATTGTGAGTGAATGAGGATGACATGCTTTCACTGAAAGTCACTACATTTTTTTTTTTTAGCTATAAGTAGATTGCTAAATACTGACATTTTCTAAAACTGTACTCTCCAGAAAAAAAAAAGTAATTTTTTAAAAAGATAAGGAGATATGCTACTGGAATCATTTAGTAAAACTTACTTGAATTTCATTCATACAAATCCAATAAATACTTCAAAAAGCCCATATATTTTATACTCCATTCATAGTTTAAGATAAGATGAAGATGGGTTAACATGCACTTTTCCAAGGCATTATGAAATTAAGACAGAGAAATAACTTTGTTGTCAGAACTGTTATTTAATGTTTAGCTTCGTAAGTGAAAATGCTATAGTCTGAAGAGGCATTACCTCTATAGTATTTTTAATCCCTTCTTTTCCCTTAATAATGGAAGGTTTTAAAGTTCTGTTGGAGCAGATTTTATGTCAGTATTTTACAGGCAGAAATTACTAAGGAGAACAATATTGAGTAATTTTCTCTTAAAAAAAGGGGAAAAATCCATTCTGTGTATCTTTATTTATTAACTCAGTTTTCTATCTAACTTTATGAAAATGATTTATATAAATACCTGACAATAAAGACACTGGCAGTTGTCATTCTGTTACAAGACTTTTCATAAACTTGGCAAATCTCTTTAAGAACGACTGCTTTTTATTATAAGGTTACAGAGGGCACAGAAGCTACCTTTTAGAAAATACAGAGAAAAACATAAAACAGAAATAAATAAAAATAATGAATCTAGATTATAAAGATTACTCTCTGCCCACAGAAGTATATAAAATTATAAGTAGAAAAATGCTTAGGAGTGATAGTTTTTGTTGTTCCTGGAAAAGATATTGTATTCCCTGCCTTTGCTTTGTGCATTTTAAACAAGATTACAGGCCTGTAACTAATATCTCACAAACCATAAAAACACTACTGCCATGCATAGCAGATACAAGGTAGATTTTGTTACTCTGGGTTAGTGATGAAAATGAGTACCAAAGGTTTATTTGCATAAGTCTTTTGGACTATACTTGAACATGGGTGATGAAGAAATATTTTGGTGGTTGGTTAAGCAGTAATTTAGAAAAGAATTGTTGATTAAATATATTTAAGTTTTAGCCCATGAAGCTGTTTTTAGATCTGTCTCTCAGTAATGTTTTGCAACCTAAAGAGCCTGAAAAGCCTGAAAACTACTGTTTCAGGAAGTAGGTAATGCAAACTATTATTGCAGTAGAGAGAATATATATATTTGAATATATATGTATATATATATTTAATAATTACTAATACATATATATGTATATATATTTTTAATAATAACTAATACTTTTTAAGCTTACAATGCCCAATATAGGTGAATGCTAAGTGCTGTATTAGTTCATCTAATACTTACAATAACATTTTGAGGTCAGAACTGACATTATATTTTTTACACATATAAAGAAAACCTGTTCATGAAATGTTGAATATCCCATGTCCCAGATCACAAGTTATTTTGACACAGTCAATATTGAACCTCAGCAAACTGATTTGGAGTCTTCCATATCATCATCCTGAGAAGGAACCTAAGAGAAAATTAAGAAAGAAATAGCTTTTCATGTCCTTGATCAAAGCAGCTGGTGTGGGTACAGTGGCCTGGTCACCAAGATCAAAACTGAAGTAACTGCTTGCTGATAGTTCATGGGAAACATGAAAAGACATCAAAAAAATCCAAATTGACAGTAGGTAAAGTCCTACATATTATCTTGCAGTGGATCACCAAAGTTAGATTTTAATTGGGAAATGGGCATTTTGAATACTCTTTTGGAAACTATTAGGTCACTATTTTTAATATATACCAGAATTATTTAAATTAGTATTTAAGATTCTTCCTTAGCACAATTAAATAAAATGTTTGGATCAAAAATCAATTAATAAAAGAACTAGAAATATATTGGGGAACTATATTGGGGAAGTGTTCAATGCTTAAGCTGGTAAGTTTATGGTAATGAGAAACCATCACAATCGATATATTTTAGCCACAGGCCTCTTGATGTGTGTTGCAGAAAAATAACATTTTTGAATGTAGAAATTTTAAGAAACCACAATATTTTTAAATGACCACTACATTTGAATTATATTTTTAAATACTATAAAAATAGGCTATGATAGAATACACGCAACCTTAGAAACATAGAAAGGAAAACATCTTCTGTTTTGTATTAAACTTAGAGTTATAAAACAAAATAATGTTTTCCATAAAGCACTCATATTTAAATATTTTAAAATATTTTAAAATTTATTTTATCACAAGCCAACTTTTATTTTATATTTTTTAGGTATTTAATGGATCTAGTAAATATGAGTGAATTCTAGTGAATTGCTCATGTACTATGATCCTTATGGTATAAAAGAAAAATAACAGTAATCCTTAATAAAACATTAGACATTTTTGCTCTTTATTAATCAAGTAGAAAAGGAGCTTTTACATAATCAGAGGAGATAGGAATGTAGATAAATATTTGCACACAAGTACATGAATAGATATTTAAAAAACACATAAATGCTCTGATTTATCTGAACTATATAAACATATTTGAGCAATGAAAATATCAGAAAATATATCATTGATAGAAATTATAGAAAAGAGATGACATAAGCTGTTTAATTTTTTAAATTAAAATGCATATTCGGTTAGTAAATTGAAAACACATCATAGATTATACATAGAGTCACTTAATATTGTTATATTTCATATCAGTATTAACCATGTTTATTAACTAAATAATTTATTTAAACTCCTTTTACAGGATACAATAATACCTTTTTTCTTTAAGCACAGTTTCATGCTAAGCATTGACATATTATGTTCATCAAATATTTTTAATAGATAAAAATCATTTTGTGATAATTTCACTTTTGATGTTAAAGATATTTCCAATGATAATTCAGTTTTTATTCAGGAATTGCTTGGGTAGCTTCTTATTTATAATTTCTATTAATTTTTATTAAATTTTCAATTTATGTATTTGATACTTAGCAAAATTTTTTCCTTTGTATATGCTGCAAATGTTTTTGACACAGATGTTCCTAAAATTTTGTTATCTGTTTTATTCTATTTTTTTTGTCTTTGAACAGATTATTCTTTACTTTATTTCTTCAAATGCTTAATATGATCTTCCTTATGTTGAAATCAGGTATTTACCAATATTTGCTTTAGTGTTGAATGTCTCATATTTACTTCTTTGAACAAAGTAGAGTTTATTTTCGATATCACCAAGAAAAGAGACTAAAGAATTTTTTCCTAAATGCTTTATTATTTATGTTAGGACTAGCTATCTGTATAATTTAACTTTTCTCTAAGGATATGCAGTGGGATCTTCCATACCTCACAAATCGTGTACATACTAGCTCTGTTGCTTGGAGGGTTTCTTAAATAAATTTTCCTCTCAATGCTTAAAGTATATTAGTGTTTTAATTGTTGCCTTATATTTAAATTCTTAATATATTAGTTTATCCATATACTAATTGTATGCTATCATCTTCCTTGTGGCTTTCACTTAAGTGTAAATATACTACACTCTATTAAGGCTTCATGATGCGCAAAAAATCTGCAACTATCAGTTGATAGCTACTATAGATAGTTTATATACACAAATGCATACATGTACATATATACATATATTTATATTGTTATGGTTTATATACATATAAGCATGTTATTATATATACATGTATTATTGTGTATGTTTCACATATAAATTTTTATATATGCATATTTTTACTGTTTTCATAATGTTATATTTTTATACCATTCTGTTCTCTTTTTTAATTATTTTTTTTTACATATGACAACAGAATGCATTACAATTCATATTACACATATAGAGCACAGTTTTTCGTATCTCTGGTTATATACAAAGTACATTCACTCCAATTCATGTCTTCATACATGTACTTTGGATAATGGTGACCATATCATTCCACCATCTTTTCTAACCCACTGCTCCCACCTTTCCCCTCTCACCCTTCTGCCCTATCTAGAGTTCATTTATTCCTCTCTTGCTCCCCTTCCCTACCCCACTATTAATCAGCCTCCTTAGATCAGAGTAAACATTTGGCATTTGTTTTGGGGGGATTGGCTAACTTTACTTAGCATTATCTTCTCCAGTTCCATCCATTTACCTGCAAATGCTGTGAATCTCTTTTATTGCTGAGTAATATTCTATTGTGTGTATATGACACATTTTTTAAATCCATTCAAATATTGAAGGGCATCTAGGTTGGTTCCATAGTTTAGCTACTATGAATTGTGCTGCGAAAAACATTGATCTGGCTGTGTTGCTGTAGTATACTGCTTTTCCTCTGTTTTTAAGTCTTTTGGATATAGAACAAGGAGAGGGATAGCTGGATCAAATGGTGGCTCCATTTCCAGTTTTCCAAGGAATCTCCATACTGCTTTCCAAATTGGCTGCACCAATTTGCAGTCCCACCAGCAAATGTATGAGTGTACCATTTTTCCCCACATCCTCACCAATACTTATTGCTGTTTGTCTTCATAATTACTACCATTCTGACAAGAGTGATGAAGTCTTAGTTTTCATTTTCATTCCTCTAATTGCTAGAGATGATGAACATTTTTTATATATTTGTTAATTAATTGTATATCCTCTTCTGAGAAGTGTCTGTTCAGGTCCTTGGCCCATTCATTGATTGGATTATTTGCTTTTTTGGTGTTCAGCTATTTGAACAATTTATGTACCCTAAAGATTAGTGCTCTATCTGATGTGTGAGGGGTAAAGATCTGCTCCCAAAATGTAGGCTCTCTTTTCACCTCACAGATTGTTTCTTTTGCTGAGAAGAAACTTATTAGTTTGAATCCATTGAATTTATTGATTCTTGATTTTAATTCTTGTGCAATAGGAGTCTCATTTAGGAAGTTGGGGCCTAATCCCACATGATGGAGATTAGAGCCTACTTTTTCTTTTATTAGATGCAGTGTCTGTGTTTTAATTTCTAGGTTCTTAATCCACTTTGAGCTGAGTTTTGTGCATAGTAAGAGATAGGGGTTTAATTTCATTTTGTTGTATATGGATTTCAAGTTTTCCCAGCACCATTTGTTGAAGAAGCTATCTTTTCTCCACT
Organism: Urocitellus parryii; assembly: GCF_045843805.1. Classification (NCBI taxonomy): domain Eukaryota; kingdom Metazoa; phylum Chordata; class Mammalia; order Rodentia; family Sciuridae; genus Urocitellus; species Urocitellus parryii. The sequence goes on from NC_135532.1 coordinate 192,379,821, forward strand.
GTATATTTTTGGCATCTTTGTGTAATATAAGATAATTGTAATTTTGTGGGTTAGTCTCTGTGTCCTCTATTCTGTACTATAGGCCTACCAGTCTGCTTTGGTCTCTTATTTTTCCAGATGAATTTCATGATTGATTTTTTCTATTTCTATGAGGAATAACATTGGGATTTTGATTGGAATTGCATTAAATCTGGTGCTTTGGGTAGTATCCTCATTCTGATAATATTAATTCTACCTATCAAAGAGCAAGGTAGATCTTTTCATCTTCTAAGGTCTTCTTTGATTTCTTTCTTTAGTATTCTGTAGTTTTCATTGTATAGATCTTTTGCCTCTTTTAATGTTGATTCCCAAGTATTTTATTTATTTATTTATTTTTGAGGCTCTTATATATCAGGTAGTTTTCCTCATTTTCATTTTAGAGGATCTATCACTGATATACAGAAATGTCTTTGATTTATGGGTGTTGATTTCATATCCCGCTGAATTTATTTACTAGTTCTAGTTTTCTGCTGGAGCTTTTTGGGTCTTCTAGGTATAGAATCATATTGTTAGCAAATAGTGCTAATTTAAGTTCTCCTTTTCTTATGTGTATCCCTTTAATATCTTTCATCTGTCTAATCCTTCTGGCCAGTGTTTCAAGAGCTATGTTACATAGAAGTCGTGAAAGAGGGCATTCATATCTTGTTCCAGTTTTTAGAAGGAATACCTTCAATTTTTCTCAATTTAACATGATGTTGGCCTGAGGAATAGCATAGATAGCCTATATAATGTTGAGATATGGTCCCATTATCTCTAATTTTTCTAATGTTTTGAACATGAAGGGGTGCTGTATTTTGTCAAATGCTTTTTTTTTTGCATCTTTTGAGATGATCATATGATTTTTATCTTTAAGTCTATTGATTTGATGAATTGCGTTTATTGATTTTCGTATGTTGAATCAAGCTTGCATCCCTAGAATGAACCCCACTTGATCATTGTGCACTATTTTTTGATGTGTTTTTCTATATGTTTTGCCAGAATTTTATTGAGAATTTTTGCATCCATGTTCATTTGAGATATCCATCTGAAGTTTTCTTTCTTTGATGTGTTTTTGCCTGGTTTTGGAATCAGGGTGGTGTTGGTCTTATAGAATGAATTTGGACGTGCTCCCTCTTTTTCTAATTCCCGAAATAAAATGAAGAGTATTGGTATTAATTTTTCTTTAAAGATCTTGTAGAATTTGTGTATCCATCTGGTCCTGGGCTTTTCTTGGTTGGTAGGCTTCTGATGGTGTCTTCCATTTTATCTCTTGGTATTGGTTTGTTTCAATTGTGTGTCTCATCCTGATTCAATTTGGACAATTCATATGACTTAAGAAATTTGTCGACGTCTTTGATATTTTCTATGTTATTGGAGTACAAGTTTTCAATATAATTTTTAATTATCTTCTGTATTTCTATAGTGTCCTTTGTGATATTTCCTTTTCCGTCATGTATGTTAGTAATTTGAGTTTTCTGTCTTCTTCTCTTCCTTACATAGCTAAGGGTCTGTCAATTTTATTTATTTTTTCAAAGAATCAACTTTTTTATCAATTTTTTAATTGTTTCTTTTGTTTTGATTTCAGCTCTAATTTTAATAGTTTTCTGCCTTCTACTGCTTTTGGTGTTGACTTGTTATTCTTTTTCTCAGGCTTTGAGATGCAGTGTTAGGTCATTTGTTTGTTGACTTTTTCTCCTTTTAAGGAATGAACTCCATGTAATGAACATTCCTCTTGGTACTGCTTTTATAGTGTCTGAGATTTCGATATGTTGTATCCATGTTCTCCTTTACCTCTAAGAATTTCTTAATCTCCCTCTCAATGTCTTTTGGAACACAATGTTCACACAGTAGCATACTGTTTAGTCTTCAGGTATTGGAGTAAATTTTATTTTTTTATTTTCTCATTGGTTTCTAATTTTATTTCATTATGATTTGATAAAATGCAGGGTAGTATCTCTACTTTTTTGTATTTGCTAAGAGTTGCTTTGTGGCATATTATATGGTCTCTTTTAGAGAAGGATCCATATGCAACTGAGAAGAAAGTTATTTGCTTAATTGAGGATGAAATATTCTATATATGTCAATTAAGTCAGTTATTGATTATATTATTGAGATCTATTGTTTCTTTATTCAACTTTTGTTTTGAAGATGTACCAGTGGTGAGAGAAGTATGTTAAAGTCACCCAAGATTATTGTGTTTTGGTAAATTTAACCTTGAACTTGAGAAGAATTTGTTTGATTAACATAGATGCTCCATTGTTTGGGAAATTTTATATATATATATATATATATATATATAAAATGTTCTATTGGTGTATTGTTCCCTTGAACAATATGAAATGTCTTTCTTTATCCCTTTTGATTAACTTTGGCTTGAAGTCTATTTATTTGATATGAGCATGGAAACCCCTACTTACTTCTGCAGTCCATATGATTGGTATGATTTTCCCCAAACTTTCACCTTCAGTCTGTGTATGTCTTTTTCTATCAGATGAGTCTCCTAGAGGCAACATATTGTTGGGTCTTTTTTTTTTTTTAAACCAATCTGCTATCCTAAGTCTTATGATTGGTAAATTTAGGCCATTAACATTTAGGATTATTATAGAGACATGGTTTGTATTCTCAGCCATATTTGTTTATTTTGCTAGGAAACTTGACTTGTTTTCTTCTTTGATTGGTTTTTCTTTAAGGCTACTAGCTCTCTATGCTGATTTTCATTATTGATTTGCATTTCAACTTTACGAAATATTTTGCCAAGGATGTTTTGTAGTGCTGGTTTTCTAGCTATAAATTCTTTTAACTTTCGTTTATCATGGAAGAATTTTATTTCATCTTCAAATCTAAAGCTTAATTTTACTAGATACAAGTTTCTTGGTTGTCATCCATTTTCTTTTATAGCTTGATATATGATGTTCCAGGATCTTCTAGCTTTCAGGGTCTATGTTGTAAAATATGCAGATATCCTAATTGTTTTCCCCCTATATGTAATCTGATTATTTTTTCTTGTGTCTTTTAATATTTTCTTCTTATTCTGTGTGTTGGCTATTTTCATTGTAATGTGGTTTGCTGAGTATCTGTTGTAAATTTTGTACATTTGTGTTCTGTAGGCTTCTTGAACTTGGTTTTCCAAATCATTTTTCATGTTTTAACAATTTTCTGATATTATTTTATTGAATAGATTGTTCATTCCTTTGGTTTGGAAATCCATGCCTTTCTGTATCCCAATAACTCTTACCTTTGGTCTTTTTATGCTATCCCATATTTCTTGAATATTCTGCTCATGTTTTCTTACCATTTTCACTGTGTGAACTGCATTCCTTTCAAGATTATATATTTTGTCTTTATTGTCTCATGTCATATCTTAAAAGTGGTTGACTCTGTTGGTGATGCTCTCAATTGAACTTTTAATTTGGTTTATTATTTCTTTCTTTTCAAGAATTTCTGTTTTTTTTTTTTTAAGAATCTCTATCTCCCTGTTGAAGTGATCTTTTGCTTCCTGTATTTGTTTATGTAGTTCCTTATTGAAATAATGGTTTGCTTCCTGTATTTGCTCTCTTACAGTATTTTTCAATTCACAGAACTTTTTAATCATGTGCATCCAGAGCTCCCTCTCTGTAATTTCTTCTGCTGTAGTTGCCATTTATTCTAATAACATGTTATCTTGGATTTGGGGGGGCACTTTTTTCCCTTGTTTTTTTTTTTTATGTTGCTCATGTGTCTTTCCTTCTAGCTCTGTGGGTCTGGAATGTTACTGTTTTTACCCTATAGCTTTATAGTACTCCTTTAGGGTTTCAATACCTATCATTTATGGGGAAGGACAATGTCAACAGATCCCAATATCAACTATATACCACCTATGAACAATTCATTGCTATTAAGACATTTACAGTTTGGTCACAATGTACAGAAATGTTGAATTTGATTATTATCTATAATATAATCAGTAGGTTTATAAAAGGGTTTATAGTTTTTGATTGTGGACAATGAAATGGAGGTGAGGTGTAGTAAGATATACTGAGGAGGTAGGATGTGTGATATAGAGTTAATATATCTTAAGAAGTGTGAAAGAGAAATCTAATGAAGAGAGTTAGTAGTAAGAGAATAGACAGGAAGTAATTTTTGGTAGACATGTACGTGGGAAGACAGTAGCGTACATAAAACAAACACAAATATATATTCAGGAAATTAAAAAATGTTAAAATAGTAAAAATTGGAGGGGAAAAGAAAAATAAAAGAGAAGAAAGGGGGGCATATACAGCACACCTATAATATATTATTTAGATTTTCCAGTCCTCAAAATTCTAATTTATACAAAGTTTTTGGTTTCACATATGTTGGTGATGTGAAGGCAGGAGGATAGAGGGGTAGAAGAAAAAGAGAAAAAAATAATCTTGAAGGAAGAAACCAGGACTGTTCCTGTTTCCCTTCTCATGCAATAGGTGAGGTTGTCTGTTGTTAGCAAGTATCTATGACCTCAGGATGGTGAAGGTAACCAGGTTGGGAAGGCTAGTCCTGGTGAAGGGTGCCTGGAAGTGAAGTGTGGTCCCCATCAGTCCCTGCAGGAAGACTGCACCTCAAGGGTCTCTTTTTGAGTCCTCTCTTATGACTTGAGTATCCAGTCCTCTCTCCCTATCTTGCCTGAATAATTCCCAATTCCTCATCTCTCTGTTAGTCTCCAAACTTTTGCTCTGTTTTCCTCTTCCTTAGCAGTTCTCAATTGAGAGAACTCTCTTCTGAAGCTCCCATAGGCAGTGTCCTGGTCACACTGTGCACCTGTCCCACTGAGAGCTTTGAGATACTGTGCTGGGTTACTGCTGCGGGGAGGGGGAGGGTTGGAAACCGGGTACCTGGCCAGCTGGAATTCCAATCTGGGAACTGCCCCCACCAAATATGTTGAGGAAGGTGACCCAAGATAAAGGTGAGCTGCTTCCAGCACTGGGACGTTGGGGGAGGTGGGGGAAACTGGGAGATGGGTTGCACTATGTGTTCAGTGATGAGCTCTGTGACAGTTCTATGGCTTTTCCTGCCTCCAGAGCCTGTGTAATGACCCAGGTGAAGGTAGATTACCAGATAGATGACTATGGCCATACCTGCTGAGTCGAGTCACAAGATGACGGCAAAAAGGGTATTCCCTTGTTGGTAGATGGGGGTCCACAGGGAAGTGGCAGCCAGAGGTCCTCAGGGTAGGTAGCAGCTGAGTGTCCTGCATGGGAGTAGAGCAACATGTGGGAGTTCTGTGCTGATAGGTGATCCTGCTAAGGTGTTTACCAGCCCTGATAGGGCTAGAAATTTGGGAGTTGGGTATAGGGAGTCCTTCTAGAACACTGAAGCCCAGAGCACTGTTGATTTCTGCATGAAATCAGCTGTATAGGGATCCTCTATCACTCTCAGAGAAGTAGTATTCCCACTAGTTGAGACCTGGTTACAAAGCAACACAGAATGCTGCCTCGCTTTGGGCTGCCATTTTGCATTATCTCAAACATTTTTTTTTTTACTTTTTAATTATTTTGAAATGGTTTTGATATTTGGATGAGTGAAGGGAGACTAAGTGAAGTAGAGAGTGTGTTGGGGAAAGGGAAGACAGAGACTGATATAAAATGGGTCAGATTCCATGCATGTATGATTTTGTCAGGATAAACCCAGCTATGTATTACTATGTATTACTCCCAAACACTAATAAACAAACTTTTTTTTTAAAAAGTGGATTTCAAATCCAGATTATTGTCTTGTTTTCAATCTTTAAGGAAAAGTTTTCTAATTTTCATCATTGAGTATGTTGTCTGTTTTGATATATGTGGTGTTTATCCCATTGAGGAACATTCCCTCAATACCTAACTATTGACAGTTTATATTATGAAGTATTATTGGATTTGGTGAATTAGGTTTTTTTTCATCTACTAAGATGGTCATATAGTTGTTGTTCTTCATTCCATTGATATCATGTATCACATTTATAAATTTGTGTTTGTTGAAACTTCCTTGTATCTCAACAATAAATCCCACTTGATCTTGGTGAATAATTTCTTTTAATGTGATGTGTTGCTGAATTTTGTTTCCCAGTACATTGAGAAGAAATTTTACTTCTATGTTCATCAGAAATATTGGCTTTTATTTTCATATACTGTCCTTATATGGCTTTGGTATCATGGTCATTCTGCCCTCATTAAATTACTTTGGAATTGTCACCTCCTCTTAAATTATTTGGAAGTATTTGAAAAAGATTGGTACTAATTATTTATTTACTGCTTGGTGAATGTGTAAGTTCCTGGGTGGTAGTTTTTTTTTTTTTTTTTTTTTTTTATTGGAGCCTTTTTACGTACTGGTTAAAAATTAAGTTCATGAAGAAAAATAAATCACAACATTTTCAAATTTTATTGATTTCTGTATGTTGAACCTACTTTGCATCCCTGGGATGAAATCCACTTGATCATGGTACACTAAATTTTTAATGTGCTTTTGTATGCTATTTTCCAGTATCCTATTAAAATTTCTACATCTATATTCATCAAGGATATTGGTCTAAAATTTTTTATTCATTGATGTGACTTTGGTTTTGGTATCAGCATGATATTTGTACTCATAGAATGAGTTTGGAAGATCTCCCTCCCTTTCTATTTCATGTACTAATTTAAGAAGTTCTTTAAAGTTCTGTTATAAACATGGCTGAGAATGTTTAAAAGCCCAGTCCTGGGCTTTTCTTTGTTGGTAGGCTTTTGATAGCTTCTTAAATTTTGTTACTAGAAATTGATCTGGTAAAATTTTTGATATCCTCCTCATTCAATCTGGGTACATTATATGTCTCTAGGAATTTGTCAATGTCTTCAAGATTTTCTAGCTTATTGAAGTATACATTTTCAAGATAGTTTCTGACAAACCTCTATATTTCAATAGTTTCTGTGGTGATCTTTTCTTTTTCATCATGGATTCTAAATAGTTTTTCCCTTTCTTTTGGTTAGTTTGGTCAGGGTTTATCAATTTTGTTTATCTTTCAATAAACCAACTTTTTGTATTGATAGTGGTGTTGATTTGTTCTTTTTCTAGGGCCTTGAGATATAATATTAGCCTATTTATTTGTTGTCTTTCTATCCTCTTACTGTATGGGCTCAATGTTATGAAGTTTCTTCTTAGACCTGCCTTCATAGTGTCCCAGGAATTTTGATGATGATATTTCTCCAATGTTTATAATTCTTAACTTCTATATATTTTCTCTTTTTAATTTAAAAACATTATTCAATATGTTCTTTCAAAATAGAACTTTAATGGTTCCTATGGTTCCACTCATTCTATCTAACCACACCATCTTTCTATTTTTTACTTCATTTCTCTTATTTTTAAAATAATCTTACTCCCTTTCTCATGCACACACACACACATATAAGTACATATGCACGTATATATGCCCATGCATTTCTTATATATAATTTTGTTTATATATGTATGTGTGTGTATATATATATATATATATATATATATATATATATACATATATATGTATATATAACCATATATAACATATATGTGTGATTCTCTTTATATATTTCACTGCTTAGTTTACTGCTTATTTTTATGGTGCTCTGATATTATAATAGATATCAAATTATAAGTTACCTATGAGTTTATGTTCCCTGAATATTTCAGCTATCTCCAATGGGTTACTAGAGTAGCAAATTAATTTTAAACTCCAGTTTGTTTCCTCTTGATGATGTAACATGGTGGTATAATGTAGGTAGACGATTCTAGGTAATATTCATTAACTGATGAACAGTTCAATTTATTACCATTGCCTTACACAATTAGAAAATGTTCAGATTGGCTGACTTAAATATCAAAAGATAAAAGATAAACTCCATATCATGCATATGCCCAGAAGAGAGAGGCTAGTGAATACTTGCTTGCCCACTTGTTTTAATTAGCTTCTTTCCCAAGGAGGAACTTAGCATTGTTTTGATATGATGCAAATAATTCCCCTGTGAATGTGTTATTGCTACTTATTTCTGTCTCACAAAAGAAGTGGAGATGTTAATGTACCTTCTAAGAAAAGAAATTTAATCTCTCTTCCAATATAACCTTTCTCTGAGAAGCCCACACCCATATATCCCAGGATACAGATTACAACACTATTTTTAAATCAGTTCAAAGAGCTATCTATCCCAAGTACTTCTCAAAGCTATTTGTATTACCTAAGGTTCACACTTCACTACTTTTTCTATAATTCTATTGAATAGACTTGTAGAAGGAGCCATGATTCTACAACAGCTCCCTATCTCCCAAGGAAGTAAAAGGACCAGGCTAAGCTTAAATTTAGGATTTCTGTCTTTATTAACATTGTTGATATGTTCGTTTTTGTGTGTGTACATATTGGAGATATTTTCTATAGCTTTGTAAAATTTATATCTTTTTCAAGTGTTAGCAGACTTTAAGTATTATGAACTGTATCTAGTAAGTTAATACAGGAAAAAAGCACTTTTGAAGCCATAAAAATTAATGTCCATTATATATGTCCATACTTAATTGTCTATACACATGTATGTGTTCATAACATTTGCAATAACTTATGAATAAAGGTATAAAATCAACAAAATTTATAATAATTAGAAAGTTATGAATTTATCATTTCCTTAATAATCACACTCTAGTAAGATGGTAAAGTATTTACTATTCATATATTTATAAATATCTAAAAAGTTGGTAGAAAAAGCTTTATTCAAATACATTATTGATTTAAATGCTAATTCTACCTACAAATCAATGTATTTCGGCATGCAGTGTTATTCTCTTTTCTTTTGTAAACCATACAATCTATTGAAGTCACAGGGATGATAAAAGTTAAAAACAGCAGTCATTTATGGTTTATAGCCTTTAGATAGTTGAAAATTTTATTCCATAATAAAAATAATGAAGCAGCATTAGCTTTCACATCATTTTAAGTGAATTTTATTCAAGAGAATAAGATTTTGTTTATTTCATTCAAGAGAATCAGATTTGTTTATAAACATGGTAAAACTACAATGAAAAAAGTAGATCAGTTTTGTTAATTTAATATCCATTGTTCACTGACTTTCTCATAATACTTGGGGACATATACATTCAATTGAACAGTGATTTTGTACCCAAGTACAAAATGAAAATTTTAAATGTTTAAGTAATATAATCATGTATTAAAAAATATACTGTTATTGATAGATTTTTGGTCATACTATGAATTGCTAACCCATATAACTATGAATTAAAAATGAACTATATACAGGAATCTGCTTATACCTCTATCAGAATAGTTTAAAGTACAGCAAGCTGGGTACAGTGGTGTACATCTGTAATTCAGACAACTTTGGAGGCTGAGTCAGGAGAATAGCAAGTTCAAGGCCAGCCTGGAAAAATTAGAGAGAACTTGTATCAAAAATAAAAAGTAAAAAAGAGTTGGGGATGTATATCAATGGTAGAATGCACAGGATTGACTGCTAAGTACTACAAAGAATAATAAAAACAAACAAATAAATAAATAATGCAGAATCAAAATAATATTTAATAAAACATTGTGAGTATTAACATACAGCATAATATTTCTATATATAATACATTGTAGAACATATAATATAAAACCCTTATTTATGCTCCCTATTGCTTGATGTCATTCAATTCCTTGGGACAAATTTTGTAACAGTAGAGAATGGTTAAGTACAGAACTGTAATGTTGCACATATCCAATGATGCATGGAAGAAAAAGCAGGAATACCAACACATTATATTTTGAATATTTTGTTACAGAGTAGCTCATTAAATGCATACTCTTCATGCCTGTATTATGGGCACTCCAACTTCAATGATCACGCTCTCAACCACCAGAGTGTGCTGAGATATTTCACCTGTGTATGTGAATTGAGCTTTATCATCTGAAGGTATTAATTAAGGTGAAGACTATCATATGTTTTGATGTTTATTACTGTTATTATTTTGCCTTCAGAATCTGTTGGCTTTTCATTCATTTCCTAGTTTCTAAATCTTAGTTCTTCTTTCTTCATCTTGTTCAGTCATTTCCATGTTTCTGTGTATATGTTATTACACATATGACTCCGTATATAAAATTTATAGCTCAATTATCATAATTTCTACACTCTGTTTCTCTATATTGTCATTTTCTAATTAACAGCTATTGTAATTTTGTAGCCTATTCTGTGTAAGGTGACCAGCTACATCAGTTATCTAATATAAAGCAGATTCACTGAATATAGAACTTCCAGGATTAAAACCTGGAATGCCCCCCAAAACTGTGAGATTCCTTCCTTCCTTCCTTCCTTCCTTCCTTCCTTCCTTCCTTCCTTCCTTCCTTCCTTCCTTCCTTCCTTCATCCTTCCTTCCTTTCTTTCATCCTTCCTTTTTAAACCACTAAACTACATCCCTAGTCTTTTTATTTTAAAGTTTTATTTTGAGACAGGGTATCTCTAAGTTGCTAGAGATCTTGTTAAATTGTTGATACTGACCTTGAATTTGACATCATCCTGCCCTCCAAATCATTGGGATTATAAGCATGGACCACCACCACCATGCCAGGCTTGTATACTTCATTGTTATGTTTTGCTGTGGATAGCTGGAAGCTGTGGACATTCATAGCCCAGTCTTTCTTCATACATATTAGTTTGTTGTTGTTGTTGTTTGTTTTATAAGTTGTGTAATAATCTACCTCATCCTCTAACATAAATGGAAATGAGTTACATTAATGTCTAACATACTTGGAACAAGTAAAGCGTCTCTCTTGTTTAAAAGCTTGAAAAAGAAATTCCATGGTTAAAGAGCATTCACAAGTTTTCATGAATAGGTTTCTTTGATAGGGATTGGTGTGTGTGTGTGTGTGTGTGTGTGTGTGTGTGTGTGTGTAAGAGACTTTAAGTAAATATCTGAAAGTTTTCAGTTTATCAATGTTAACCATTTTTCTATAGAGGCAACTCTTCCTATAAACTTTTGTTTATAATCCTTAATTTCCTTTTAAGAGTCATAAATTTTAAGAGACATTCCTTTGAGCAGACAGATTATTCTAGCTCATTGCTTTCTCATATTCATCTGGACAGTCATACATCTTGCACTTTGATGGCTGCATGCTGAATGGCCATCAGGTAAAAATAATAATGTTACATGTATGGAGTATGTTTTCAATGATTCATGGGGTAAAATATAGATACAGTTATTTCTACCAGTAACAGCACTTATGTTTGAAGTAATAGTTCTTTCCCATATGGAAAAAAGACCTTCATAATGTTTAATTCTAAATCTTTTAGACAATGGGCTCTTCATCTTGAGATTGCTCAGGGTATACAGAGAGAAATCACTTATTTTGATGAGATCACCTTGTGCACACTGCACAGCTGAAGAATGTTTCAAATTCCCTAATGACAGGAAATACAATTATCATTTGTGATTTGTGTCTATTCATATATGTACCCGCATGACTCTTTCTCTTACAAATAGTAGTTATTGATGCATGTGTTTATTGATAAGACATGTACTTCAATTTCCTGAAGACTGTCTTACTAAAGAAAGAAGGAAAGGGAGAAATCAATGCTATGAAACACTATGGTATTCTCTTGTGTATTCCATCCTCTGTACATAAACATATATTATACAACTTTTCCAGACAAGGCTCCCCTACAGATTCTTAGGAGACCTCCTATGCAAGTATATAATAAATGGGAGGTAAATTTCAAACAAATAGCTTATTTTTATTTCCAATTCAGTCATCCATTATGTTGGTCCATTATGTCTTGGCTCCTATGGAGCTGAACTCTGCAGGAACAATGAGTGGAGCAGTGCTGACTACTGTTCTGATTATGCTGGAAGCTGAGATAGGGTAATTTAAATACAATGAACTGGCCAATGGCTGGGTAGACAGGGTTGAAAGAAGTGAGGAAGTCATTTACAGAATTGGGCAGCATCACAAAGGCAAGATTATCCAGGCTCCATCCCTCATCCACAGCTCATGCATTCCTCCTTGGAATACTGTGGCCATCACCTGCTGCTAAAACTCACTTTGCTCTCATGCAGGTTAGCAAATAACGTCTATTTGGAACTATTAGGATTTGCTATAGTTTGACTAAAGAAAAACCCCACCGAGCTTTAAATAAGAAACTGCACCTGTACTTATCTCATTCTGTCTTCATATAATCTACACTCTAGTAATTGAAAATCAAACAACAAATGTAAGAATGGAAGGATATTTAGGTCCAAGAGTTGAGAACAAATAATAATAAAAGCTCTAATTCACATTGCTGATGGAAGCAGAGATAATTTTTGCAGATATTGGGTATATTTCTTTGCCTTTAGATACACTAGCTACTGAGAGAAAACTAGAGGACAACTTCAGGGGTGAATCTCGGTTAGCAAGTTTAAACATTTTTAGCAATGATTCTGATGATTCATTACAAATAAGAGTAGTTGCTCTTCCTGAGATACAAATTCAAAAACAAATTGAATGTCAATGTGTAGAAAAAGTAATGTGGTGAAGGTTCAAATCTGGATTGCTGCCCCTTAACAGGAAAGCCTGTTGGTCTCATTTAATGCAGTATTTTATTGATCTCTTATAATAATGTGGCAAAATTGGCATCATTATTCATATTAGAGGTCCAAAATGTGAGCAAATTGTGTGCTATTGTGAAACTCATGGATTTGAACAATCACTGATTTCTTTGAAAATATTCTTTGTTAATACTATCAAAAGCATATCACAAATTACAACTGTTACTTTTGCCCTGATAAATCAGGTTCGTTTGAGCAGTTTGAAAATAATTTGATTTCATCATAGAAGTACTGACAATTTTACTTATCATTGAATCAATTGCACTATCATATAAAATACAAAATTTTTCATTTATTATATATTTTTAAATTTAAGGGACAGTTAAATTTTAAAAATCTAGCAAATATTTTGACTGTGATTATGACCATTTCAAAAGTTTTCTTCCTTTTATTTTAAAACCCAATTAAGGTTTCATTTTTCTTAGGAAATAATGTGAAGCAAATTATTTCCTTCTTCTGACTTTTGGTTTTCAGAATATGAAGAGTCTTTTTCTGCAGATTTTCTTACTGAAATTAATAACTTCTTTAGCATGAAAAGTAAATCCAAAAGATCAAATATGGCATGTGTAGATAGTATTTAGCCCTTAAGACAGATCTTGCCTAAATCCTGCTTTCAAAAAGCTGAAGGCAAAATGATTCTATGCAAAAGATTTTGAGTTAGAAATTTCCTCATCTAGTAGAGAGAATTATTCTGTACCTTAGGGTACAACTGGCAGATCATCATCCATTCCTCCCAATGCAAATTGAAAACAAAATTTGGTGGGTATGAATTAAATTAATGGCAGGAAAAACACACAGGACTATTTTATACTTTGAAATACAAACATAAAGTTGACAATTATTACTGAAGATGACTCTGGGGCTATTTTATCATGGATAGATTTATTTCATCTACTTTTTCTAGCATTAAACATGTAGCTAATATACAGGGCATCATACACTTGGCATAGCTCTAACCAAAATATATCCAGAAAGAGGGAAAGCTTGACTGTGAGCTTGCTGCACAGTCTAATCCTATAATTTGGAATGAAGGAAGCAAAAGTTGCTTTACAAAGAGAAAGTGCTACAGGAAAACTAGTCCAAGGTAAGAATCCTTGCATAATAATATACTCCATTATTTGGTACACACCCTCTTTAAATATCTAAACAGAAAATTTCAACATCCCAACCCACTACATAATACAGAGTGTGCTTCACAAATTAGTGTTTACATTATTTGACTCCTCTTACTCTACATGTTCACAAATATTAGCTCCTAAAGTCCACATTACTTCTGTAACATCTCACTAAAGCAAAACATCCTTACAAGAAACCAAATTACCCCATTCACTGGACATTATGCATATTACTTTCTGTAAAATAGATGTATTAAAGTTTACCTTTAAAACCATTCTCCTTTTTGATTACATATGAAAACAAAAAAAAGCACAATTCACAACTTTCCCATAAAGATAAGTTGTATATGGTATAAATTTGTGTGTAATATATACTTTATTCCAAACAGATACATCTGTTATATTATTTCTCCTATTGCAGAAATAAATCAACATGGGATGTCTTTCCCTGGGGAAGAATTTTTTGCTGCCTTTTCCTCTATGTAAACAAAACATGGGTTTCCTCTACAAACAGAACTTTCATTTCATTCATTTTTAGAGCAAAGTTCAAATGACTGTATTGGTCCTATGAGTTTGCTTTGATTCTAAGGACTAGCCCCAAACTTAAATAGACAAACAAGCAAACAAAAGCCCCATTTCAGAGGTAGTAGACAAAAGAAAAGGAGTTTCATGAGGATTTTACAAACATCACATCACATAGGATCATGTTTTTAGGAATCTTTTTTTCCTCATAGATTTTGAGGATGATAGCAGTCGAATTCAGTGTAAAAATATAAGAGAATATAGTCTCCTTAAATAAGCCAAACTTCCAATTCCATAGCCTCAAACCGTAGTAATTAATCCTACCTTCAATGTAGTCAATTCATGTTGAGGTTTTTCATAAGAAGATTCAGTTCTTGGGTGAAGAAAATTTAACCATAATATTTTCATTTGATTTGAAAATTAGTAAATCATACAATTTATAACTGAATTTATTTTGGAGTACTTGAAATTCACACGAGATTGTCATAGTCTTGATGATATGTTATGTGTTTTATGAATGTAAAATACAAGAATGAATTAAAGTGGAAAAATATATACCTGCCATTCATTTCACTTTCCCTGCTCTCATTTTCATTCTTACTGCCTTACATACTTAGTTCTTCTGCAAACCTAGCTACTTGAGTAGTCTTTCTGGTTCCAAAACCATTCCTCCAACACATTTTCTACAGTGCTGTGAATTAAATCATGTTCAAATACAATTTGTGTGTGTGTGTGTGTGTGTGTGTGTGTGTGTGTTTAACTTCATTTTTGTTGGCAATCCAGTGCTTGCCAAATTACATCTGGATCTTGTGTTTTGGGTGAGAGCCTAGATCCCTGCCCTGCCTGTGTTTTCTTTCGGATTCTAGGAAGTTATTTAATCATCATTAAGTGAATCTCTATAATATTTTATTTCTTGTCATCCCAAGCATTTTTTTGTACTCTCTATATCAACCCCATCTCTTCTACTCCTCTGTACCCTGCTTTTCTTATTATATTTTGATTCAGAGGCTATTTGAAAGAAAATATTCCATTTTCTAATCTGAATATGCCTGTTCCTTTTCCCCACCCCTCTGGGTCCAGATGGACATCTTTTAGTTTCCTTTACCACGGGCAGCTTTACCACTGGAGCTCTGACTCTGATATTCTCATGGATGACTTTGCCTCTTGAATAGCCTTCCCTTTACTGCACCCTTATTTTTTAGTCCACTAAAAAGTAAGTTCAAGAGAGCCTCTTTCTAAAGTTCCCTAATGACAAAAATAAATTTCTCTATCTTAAAAGTATCAGCCCGTCAGGTGTGACAGACCTACCCCTCTACTGCTACAGTATGATACAAAAGCCATTCAGTGCATTATAAATACACTCAAATCCCAAATCCCCTGAAACTTGGCTTGATTTCCTTCTGTCTTCACAAACTATTCTTATAATAATAATTAAATCATTATTGTTAAGCTGGTATTTATTGAAGGCTTTCTATGCAAACCTTAACTTGAAAGCTTCAAATAGATTATTTAAATTAATCCAAACAAAATAAATTTGGAAATGTAGAAAGTCTAAGAATTGCCGGAACTAGCAATTGGCAGAAGTTGTGTTTCAATCCAAGCTGTCTAACTCCAGAACTTACATTCTAACTGACCCTTTTGTATTAGAATCCAGATTTTGAAATAAATAAGAAATGAAACAATTATCTTAGTTTATCATGAATTTTCTGTACCATTTAGCACTATTGATTGTTATATTATTAATTAAATTTTTCACTTCCTTGGTTTTTGAAATTGCATTTTTTTTTTCATTTTTTTTCCTCAATTTTCTTCCCTCTTCTTGTAGTTTATTTTCTGTTAACTTTATTTCTCCTTTACTCCACTATTGCAGGAATCATCCAAGTGATCTCTTCATGACCTTCTGTTGTCTCAATAATCTCTTCCTTTACCCTGTTACATCTTTTGATTGTTATTTGTATGTGGATGGCTGCCAATTTTACCCTGACTTTTCTGCTGACATCTGAATATGCATTTCCAGTCAACTTAAGCAAGAATTTTTGCTCCTCGTTTAAGCTAAATACAGTCACCTCAAAATAAAAGGAAAAGTTTCAGTGTTCTCCATACCATCATCAAAAGTGTTATCTTTTCTGCCTCATATCTACTAATATTGATAAATTAAAGAAGTTTGAAGAACTGGTCCAAAAGATGAGATGTACTACCAATCTTAATTTTAAAAGGGTTATAAAATATCAGAGCAACAAACCATCGTATTTAGCAGTAAAATAACTAAAATTTGTAAGTGAATATAAGTTTGTTTTAATCTTTTGAGATAACATGGTATACTATAAAATGAACTTAGGTATTTAGATTTTTTTTGACAATTTGGTCAGTTTTATTGCTTCCTTGAAATCAATCATGGACTTAATTTTCATTTTTTTCTGATTAATTCTTCCCCAAATATAC
Organism: Urocitellus parryii; assembly: GCF_045843805.1. Lineage (NCBI taxonomy): Eukaryota > Metazoa > Chordata > Mammalia > Rodentia > Sciuridae > Urocitellus > Urocitellus parryii. The sequence continues at coordinate 192,396,482 of NC_135532.1, forward strand.
TTGTTCTTCTTCCTATTCTAAGCCATCCATAATTATTAAACTCTTATGCTAAAAAAGTATATAATCTCATCAGGGTAGGGAATAATAAAACAGAAAGGAAATTCACAGGAGGCTGGAAATTTATTTTTTAAACTCTGATTACCATCCAAAGGTGGTAAATGATTATTAACACATGATGTGGTGAAATCAAATGAGTAATGGATAAGACCATATATTAAAATTCAAAGAAACACTGTGTATTTAACCTGACATGAGCTGATATAAAGATATCTGTTAAACACTTTTTGTGTTATTGTTGCTATCACTAGCATGGAGACAGATGTATTGTGCCACATTTACTTTAGTGAATTTAAAATATTTTAGATTCCTTTATAACTTTCAGTCTGAAATATAAGACAATTAATTCATACATGGAAGACTTTGAGAAACAGTCTGTTAAAGTAAGATATAAACTAGGGAGTCATGATCAATATTTTCTGTTGTAAAGGAAATTTTCACTATTGAATGTAGTATTAGTTGATGAAGTGCATGGGTGACTAATGGAGTAGTAATGTACTATTATGGAAGAACTATTTATTTTATCTTGATATAATGGGAAATCTATGAAATGTGATGAATCTGAAATTAATTTCACTGTGATAGGAATGTGAGGGTTCTTAGAAATTGGAGAGTTTTCAGTAATTTCTTTTACTTCTCATGTATGTTTGTGTTCTATGAAGAAGTATCATACAATATCTTAAGAAGAGGGTCAATTGATATTAATTTTAATAAATGATTTGTATGCATATTAAAGTTGAAAAGCATTGCTATGAAGGCTCTTCTAGCAAGTTTCTCACAATGAGGACAATTTAGAAGAGGGGTGCCAAGCAACCCACTGCATTCCAAACATGTAGTGTAAGAGGAAATAAAATTGAGTTGTCTTAAGCCACATAAATATGGAGTTATTATTTATTTATTTATTTAGTGGTACTGGGTATTGAGCCCAGGGCTTTGTGCATGTGAGGCAAGCACTCTACCAACTGTGCTACATCCCCAGCCCAGTAGGTTTATTTATTTAAGCATAATTTATCTTATTATGACCAAGATAAATATCAGAAGTCCTGTGTCATATGGAATAAATGATCCCATATAAACACTTGATATATGTTACCTGAAAATTAAACATGAAATATTAAAATAATTAGATTGTTCCAGCTATAAGATGTCATATGTAAAAATTTTTAGAAATTATTTAAAATGTTTTAGAGTTGCACTAAAATAGGCACATTTATTTTTTCAATTCATTTAATTATACAAGGAGGCATTATTTCATCAAGTCACTGCACTTTTTGTGGTATTTGGTACCATTCAAAGTGACCATTTTAAAAATTCTTACTTTCTATTACATTCAAGAGAAATTTTTAGCAGAGTTTAGTTTGTAATTAAAAATAACATCATCAAATCATCAAATTTAAAACAATGGCTAGACAATTTTCTGAGGAGATTCAGGTTATTAAAAAAAGTAATTTTATAAGGTAAATCAAACACTAATGACCTGTGTCATAATTTGTTGGGATTTGTAGGGGACACAAACACAAAGAACTATCTTACTCTATATTCTAGAAAACAACAACATAAAATAATTGAAATGTTTTCTTTTAATTATAAAATTTAAAGAATTTAAAGTGATAGCCTGATTGAAGATTTTCTACAATATGGGCCCATGTATGATACTTTTCTAAAAATCAGTAAGTAGATCTCTTTAGTAAACCAGAAGAGTTTAGATAATAGATTTTGATAATGTCACTTAATAATTGGGGTAGAAACAAGATAGTGTTATCAATAACTGTCATCCCAGTAGAAATTGCCCTTTTGGAACTCTGAATGATCAAAAAAAATTGAACTAGAGAAATTAGGTTGATTTATATACAGATGTTCCTCAATTTACAATAAAACATGAAGTATGATACACATATCAGAAATTAAAAATACCATTAAGTTGAATTTGCATTTAATATGCCTAATCTACCAAGAACAACAACACAGTACATTGTAGAGTCAGTGGTCTACTCTCTTAGTTACATGGTAACTGTGTCTCCCTAATGCTCAGCATCATGAGATGGTATCACGTTGCATGTGCAATCTTGAGGAAAGATAAAAAATAAAAGCAAAGTTTCTCCTGAATATGTTTTTTTTGCACTATGATAAACTGAAAAATTACCAAACCATCTTGAAATTGGAGGCATCTGTACATGAAACATATCATACCAGAAAACTCATATAATGCTCCAGTATGATCAAGTATCAGTGGGATATAGTCACAAATTACTCTCCATTATCCTTTTTATTGTATGCTAACACACTATCCAAAAACACAGGAAAGCCAAAATAGGAATCTCCACCCAGCTATCCTTTATATGCCATGCAAGGCATTTTATAGCATGAAATAAGATTTCATATTGAGAATCTTTAAGTTCAATATTATAAATATGATCCTTTTAAATATTATTTAATTTATATTTTTTTTATTTAAAATATTAAAATATTTATTTATGCATGAAAATTTAGTGCTACACAAATCTATTTCTTCATGAGACACTGAAACCAGAACTCTGCATAGGTTTAAATAAATCTATTCTCTGAATTCAATCTAATTTCATTCTATTTAGACTTTTTAAAATTAATATAAGATCTTTGTCAAATCAGACTTCTGCAATATTAGCCAACTTACATACTACAACTCAGGAAACAGAAAGTTTTCTGGACAATAGAATGAAATCTTAATAACCCACAGAAATAAATACAACAATTTTGTCATAGATTATAACAAATGTTTTTGTTATAAGAAATAACAAACTTGCTTATTTTACTGTTTTTTTCCTAAAAAGTATGGTAGAAGATAAGAGTTTATAATTATATAACTTGCTACAAGGACACAAGTACATATAAGAATGTGTACTGGAGAAATAAGAGCTACAACTGTGAGTTAAATTAAAAACTGTATGTAAATGTTTTGAGGTGGAATTACTGAGAATGGTTTCAGAAATCAAAACTTTTATTGAGATTGTAACAATGAAATATTAAAGTGTAACTGTAAGCCAGTTTCTCATTCTTTCAAACTTCAGCTACCTCACTTCTAAAATTGAAAAAGCCTAATGAACACTTTATTCTGCAGATTAAAGAGATGATACCCATGAAGAACTGAAAGCTATAAGACATTAAATGCTAGCAAACTACCTCTTCTTAAAATAGTTATCCCTGGAAATTACTCGTGTGTGTGCATGCGTGTGTGCGTGTGCATACACATGTATGCTTATGATAATTTTCTTGCTCATCAGAAAAAAAAAACTGTTATCTAAAATTAATCAACCTCCATATAATCACCCAGTATTTCCAGTTAGGTTCTCCTAAAGAAATAAATTTCATTGATAATTTACACAGATTCTGAACTCTGAAGCAATATATACTTAATGGATAAATGTTTGAGATCAAATATGTGAAATTATTTTTAATTTTTTACCATGATTTATCAACCAAGTGCAGATGGCAGGTTTCAGAAAACATAATTTTCTTTGAACAATTAGAATTATTCTTGGCATATGAGAACATCTTAAATGATACAGAAAGAGGTTTGAGGTTTTCAATAGTCCTTGAATATCAGCAATATCACATTGTTCAAATGCACTTAAAAACAGGTCTTTTGTGGTTTTCCTTGGTGAAAAATTAGTGCAGGTTAGGTTATGTGCATATGATTTTTTAAAGCAATGATTATTTAGGATACACATATTTCTTCAGCTTCATGACATTTAAGAACCAATAAAAGTCCCTCTTTCTGAAAGGCCTTCTTGCTATGTCTTCCCCTACTGACAAGCAACTCAAAATACCATCTGGCACTCTGGTAGCTCTGTCTGGTCCAACACAAATTTCATATGAAAATCTATTAGTTTAATGATAGGTACATGCAATGTCTTTTCATTCATCAGAACAACCTTAGTTCAGTGAAGTCTTATTTTGGATTAAAGATGAGAAAATATTGCTGGCGAGTCATCTTAAATGTTTAAAAGCCCTGAAAAGTACTTATAGGAAGTCATATTAAACAAATTTAAATTGGGAAGGCATTGTACTATGCCCGGACAACAGAAAGTAGCTTGTTATTTATCAGGTACTGAGAGCCAAACAATGTTCTTATAATAATAACTTATTTTTCCTTCAAAATATCAAATAATAACAAACTTGCTTATTTTAATATAGAAGACAAAAGCTTATAATCTCTTTAGCTTTCTCTCTCTCCCTCTCCTCACCCTGCAAATGCTTTTTTTTTCCATGAAAGAAAAACACTAGTTTGGATCATTGAAATTATATAATGAGATAATAATGAATTTTGTTAATCTGGAATCAAAAGTATAGAATGATCCTAGGCAAACATTGGTAAGAAAGGGGAAATTGTTTAACTGCCTACAGAATAGTTCTATGCCCAACATTTACAAATGAAGTCTACTACAGCTTATTGAGAAAACCACATTATTCTCAGTATTTCTAATAATAAAAATATCTTATCTTTCATGACACACAATAAAAATATGTAATTACAAATTACTAAAAATTAAAAAAAGAATTCTATAAAAAAGAACATAGATCAAACGCTAGTGCTAGTCATTGAGCAGAATTTGCAAATATCAAAGTATCCAAAAATAAAAATGTTCCAGAATATCATGTTGGTTTGTATGACCCTCTCATGGCATTTTCTATTGTAGAAGGAGAAGGTTGAGGATATTCTAATCCCTTTCTCTTCAAAGGAAATTTAGAGTATTCATTCATTTTATTTAGAAATTATGAATTTGGGGATCTAAAACTTTCTCTTTTCCTAGGAAGCTGCATTATTTCCTGACTTCTTCTGTTAACTGATTTCACCTATGTCATGTGGTTTGTTCTCCTTCATAATTGCTATTTCTTCCTCTTAAATCTGGCACCATGTCAAGATACCACTAACACTGTTATTGTTAATATTTCCTTTTGTCAGGTATTATTATCTAAGGGAAAATCCCATGCCTTTCATTCCAGGTATGGTTTGGATATGATTTGTCTCCACTCAAGTTTTTATTTTACTGAAGTGTGATTCCTAGCTTGCAATACTGACATTTAGGGATTTTCAGAGATGATTAAACCATGTGGACTTTATTTTTCCAAATAGATTAATGCAGCCTTGGGAGAAGTCTCACTTTTGTGAAAATGGATTATTTATATCCCAGAGTGAGCTGTTAGAATGCTAACTTGGTACTTCTTCTTTCACATATGTGCTCTTCTTTGCATGTGCCCACTTGGTCTTTCCCCATGAGCCCCTTAAGCCCCTTACCAGACACCAAGCATATGCTATTGCCATGCTCTTGAATTTCCTAAACCAGGAACCAAAATAAACTTTTCTTTATAAATGATCCAGTCTCAAATACTCAGCTTGGCAAAGAATATAGACTAATAAAATCCATAAAATTCTTGTGCAAATTGTTCTGTCTTTACTACCCTATGTGCAGTGCACATGGCATTATTTCTGTTTTCAAATATGTCAGACATTTGTTGAAAAAGTATTCATAGATCTCTAGTTTTTCAGTAACTGTTCAAAAAAATTCATATAAAGAAGAAGCTTACCCTTTCTCTAAGGGAGCTAACAGTCAAATGGGATGACACACAAAATATCATGATTCAATCTACATTACAGGAATGTCCACTTACCTATATTGAGCAAGGTTTTTTTTTTTTTTTAACAGAAGGTAGCTGAGTTGAATTTTAAACAGAACTGTTTTGACAATAGAACGATGATGTGATGTTTATGTGTGTGTGTGTGTGCTCTCGAGAATGCTTGTGTGCTCGTGAGTGTATGTATGTGTGTTGGTGTGGCACTAATGGTTAATGGTTCTGGATATGTTTCCAAATGATGAGAAAAATCTCATGCCAAGATGTACTAGTGTAAGGAGCCAACAGGCTTTTTTTTTAATTGTAAATAGTTCAGCCTTGCTGGAATATAACAGAGTTACAACAAAAGTACATGTAGAGAGAGCAGAAAAGCAATCAGATAAACAGAGAACAAATTTGCTTGAAAAATTTAGTTTAACGACAAATTGTTACATATTTTGATGGTAGTGCTTTCTGTACTACTACACTTAATAATATCTTTAGTAAATAAACTAAAAACTGTTTTGTATACATGTGTCTTTCAACACATCTCTAATAAAATTTATTATTATTTTAAATTTTCACATGACTAATTTTAATGTTACATCACATAAGGTGTGCAGCCAGTAAGTGGTGGAGACTAGTTATGTGTTTTTTCTTGTGACCCTGGCTATTATTTTGACATCTGTCTTATTTAGTTATTTATTAGTATACATTCATTACATAAGTCTGTCTTTTCAAATGACACAATTTGAATCTCCCTAAAAATGATAATTCATTGCTAATCATTTCTTCAAAACTGGATGAAGTACAGATATTAGTACTGTCTGATTTACTCTCTCACTTTCCCTTAAAGACTTTGTCATTATAATATTTTCTTTCTTTCTTTCTTTCTTTCTTTCTTTCTTTCTTTCTTTCTTTCTTTCTTTCTTTCATTCTTTCTTTTTTCTGTCTCAAACCTCTTAGGCCTTTGTAACGCCCCCAGCACACATGTTTAGTGGATCATATTGCCATAGAATTTATTGTTGAAAATAGAAGTCATCAGATGGGAACTCCCTCCTCTCTCTACCAGAAGCACTAGAAACTTACAGCCATATGCCTCTGTTTAATCTTCTTTTTTTTATTTTATTTTATTTTTTTAATTTTTTTTTATTGTTGGTAGTTCAAAACATTACACAGTTCTTAATATATCATATTTCACAGTTTGATTCAAGTGGGTTATGAACTCCCATTTTTACCCCGTATACAGATTGCTGTATCACATCAGTTACCCTTCCATTGATTGACATATTGCCATTCTAGTGTCTGATGTATTCAGCTGTCTGTCCTATTCTCTACTATCCCCCCTCCCCTCCCCTCCCTTTTTTTTTTTTTTTTAAGACAAAGGATCCCGCTTCCTAATGGAGGCCAGTTCCTTCAGATGTGCTCTGGGTTCCATTCTCTCTTGTCTTCTTAATGAATTTACACCTCGATATTTTCTTCTTTCTCCCATAGCTTAAGGCTATTTTTTTTCAGCTAGATCATTGAATACTGTTTCATGTTTCCCTTTCTGGGAGCCTCCCTTGATTGTATTTTTCTTTCCTCATTGCCTTTTGTTGAGTTTCCTGCTCACTCTCAAAACAAATTTTTATGATAGAGTTGTTTTCAGTCCATATGGCCTTTAATTTCAAAATCTATTTCACTGCTGTGACTGAAGGACCCGACTGTCACAATTATAGAGGAGGAATAGTTTATCAGAGGGCTCACAGTTTCAGAAGTCTTAGTCCATAGAAGGCCAGCTCCATTCCTCAGGGGTGGAGGTGAGGCTGAACATCATGGTGTGACAGTATGGCAGAGGGAAGCAGCTCACATCACAGTGATCAGGAAGCAGAGAGAGGTTTCCATTATGGAGATATAAAATATATATCCCATGTCCATACCCCAGTTCCCACCTCTTCCAGTGACACCCTACCACTTTAGTTAACACTCAGTTAATCCCTATCAGGGGATTGATTCACTGATTAAGTTAAGATTCTTACCACCCAATCATTTCTCCTCTGAAACTTCTTGCATTGTCTCACATGTGACTTTTGGGGAATACCTCAGATCCAAACCATAACATGTATTCTGTGTGGAGAAGGTGTTGGGTGGTTAGAACAACCCTATTTTATCAGAACTCCCTAATGAAAAATGGAGGAAGTTGCAATAAAGAATACACTGCTCCTGAGCATAGCATTTGGAGAACACAATAAGCTCACGGCACTCCTTCCCTCATTCCATGGTTGCTCTCACCATCATCATAATCAGGCCACTGTGGCAAGAAAGAAGGACAATGTCAAGATTTAGTAGCACTAGTTAGCCTATTAATTCATCAAAAGCTTCACTGATATGACATCTTCAAGGCCTGGGCACTATAGTTTTGTAGATTTTGATTTTTTTTATAGGGAGGTCAGTGAGAAGTGAGTCCCCTAAAAGAAAAGTTAGAACTTTCAGCTTAATAAGTGGATGCCAGCTTAATAACTGGTCAAGTTGTTTAAGCCATTAAACAATAGAATGTCTATATCATGAATGTTCAGAGGTATGTGTGGTTCTCAGCTTGCCTGTGAAGCAGGGGCTTGATTATGCCCACCCCCTTTTAGATTCCCTGGACAGCTCCATCCTCTGTACCCTTTGATGACCCTTCCTATGCTCCAGTACAGCATTTTTTTTTTTTTTTTGGACAGTTTTTAGCACAGGCAGTGTAGCTGATCATGGACTAATGATGGATTTTGAAATGCTTAAGTTAAAGTGCTGTATCCTTGAACTTGATTCCTGTTATTCTTCTCTGAGGAGAATATCTAAGAGTAAGCCTACCTTTCTTGACAAGATCCCCTACGAGGAAGTCTCAAGGGTTCACTTTCTATCATATAGCCTGGTATTTCCGGCTGTATTGATCTCAAACTGACAAACTTGTTCTCCTGTGCTTCATATTTTGTCCCACTTTCTGTCCTAGGTATCATATTTTTCCCCAAGAGTGAACATCATATATGATTCTCTATACCAAAACTTATCTCAATCATTCCACCGCTCTGTAGATGGCTCACTCTTTTTAATTCATGAGAATTAAATCAAATAAAAATTCTGCCCAGAGCTATTATTTCAGAATCAGTAATTTTGGAGCTCCTTAATATTTTATCTCTCCTGCAAAGTCATCCCTTTCTTTATTGTTTTTTTTATCATTTTTCAGCTGATTTCTGTGTCAATATATTCTCAGCACTAGCACAGAATCTGAATACAACACATCCTTAACTAGCATTTTTAATGAGTAGATAAATGAATATATGAATTTTTGAAGAGTTCTGCACATATCCCAACCTGGAGATGATTGGTACTATACAACATTGGTCAGAAAGATTATTTATTTAAAACTCTATGGTTCCCTTTCCATTAATTTCCTACTATAATAGCAACAGAAACTTTGCATTTATGATAATTAAATCAAAATTTATATAAAGTCAGTAATCTCAGAGAAGTTCACAAATTTATCTGAGGTCAGAGTAAGTAGCTATTTACTTACTTAATACTTTAGTAAGACTATTCAGTACCAAATACCATACTTTAGCATTGAATGCATTGACATTTGGATTGAGGATACTTAATCTTGTTGCTAAATATCGTGATGCTATTAAAGCAAAATTGGTACATTTTCTTCATCAAAATCAAGGGATTTCATTCCTCAGAAAGTGCTTCAAAGGAAAAGACATATGTTGAAGATTGAAATTTGCAAGAAATTACTATCTTATACAGGGCTCACATCCAGAATATATAAAGAACTCTCAAAACTAATAACAAGAAAACAAATACCCCAATAAAACTGAATAGCCTCTTTGAACAAACACATGAATACTTATCATATATATATATATATATATATATATATATATATTTATATATATGCATATAAACTAAATCAATATAAATAAATATTTAAGAAATGTAATTTAATAACAAATATGATACAGCACTACAAACCTAAAATGGAATAATTAAAATTAAAATAGAAAAGATGACCAAGTTGGCATAGTGCTTACTAATCCCAGTTACTCAAGAGGCTGTGCTGGGAGGATCATATAATAATGCTCATTTTGGGAAACATAACAAGACACTGTCTTAAAATTTTTTTAAAAAAGAAAATAGATGAACCATAAGAATGACAGACAAAGTGTGGAACAGTTTGATTTTCTGATTAAAGTACATATAAACTTAACATGTGACTAAAAAATCCAACTCTCAAGTAATTTATCAAGAAAAATAAAAATATATGTGGTGTACAAACACTTGTATACAAATGTTTATAATCACTGTATGTATGATCATCAAAAATTCAACCACTCAAATGCCTCTTAAAAGATGAGTGGATAAACAAACTATGACATGTTGATGCAACAAAATGCAATTCAGTGATAAGACAAGAAAAAAATAACCAAAGCATGAAGCATCATGAATCCATCTCAAATGTATTATAATGAAGGGAAAAAAAGATAAAAGTGTATGGATAGAAAATAAGTTAATGTTTGTCAGTCACAGAGGGTGTAGGAAGGGTTGATTTTTTAAAAGATTAAAGAGGAGAATTATTTGGGAAGTAATGAAATATTTTTTTTCTTAATTTTGGCTAATGTGATATAATTTCATTGTTTAAAACTCATAGAATTGTTCACTATAATAGGAAATTCCATTCTACATGAGTTATATCCCAACAATCTAACTTTAAATTCCATTAATTATTGTAAAATATTTAATTCTCCCAAATTAGAAATGATGTCTTTCTCTTTCATCCTCTGAAAAATTTGCCAATGATCTGATTTCTGTCCCCTGTTCTTATGAAAGTAGATATTCTAAGTAATAAACTTTAGAATTATAGATAAAGATATACACCTAAGAAAACGAAAGTAGATAAGTCACATTATTTCATTTCTTACCTCCCATCTATATAACTCATTTCTGTTCTTTATGTTTATATTTACTTAATTTTCTTCCAGTTAACATAAAATTCTCCACATAAATGTGCTTTATCCACATGCTAACTAGGTAGGCCCTAGAGTCTTTCATTTATCTTAGAAGGTTTAAAGTGTTAAACTGATTTAGAGACCTTTGGTCACTCCAGCCATGAATATAGAAGCAATAGCCTGCAGTGTCTGTTTTCACATAATATTAAATAAAAAATTTCCATATAAAGTGTATAGTCTATCAACCTCATTTTTGCTATGAAAAAATTATGGCTCTGAGAGGGAAAATGACAATTGCTCAAGGTCATAGGTTAGATGTCTAGGTATCTGCCTGCTAGTATGGAGTTCTTTCCAAATAATAATTCTGTCATCCTGAAGATGATATAGAGATATATTGAGGTAGAATTTTTTCAGAGATAATTTTACCTCTTTCTAAAACCAGAATGAAAGCAAAAATTCACAAACTATGACATAGAACAACTCTATTATTCATTGTTATTTGGTTGGAAAATACTGAGTCAAATTTCCTCCTGCCTAATAGTAGGTATAAGTAACTAAACAACACAATGCCAGGTGGTTGTTCCAGGAGCAATCATAGGAAATACCAGGTTTAATGATATCTACAAAAGAAGGGTGTATTTTTCTTGTTGGGCTCAATTAAAAAAAATTCTGCTAAAACCCAAATACAGATTATCTCTTTGTATCACACAAAACTTGAGAAAATACTGAAGCACTACACTTAGTATGAAAAAGACATCCTCCAGACAGGACAGGTGGATGGCATTTTTCTATATATGAAAGTAGCATAACAAATTAAATATTAAAGAGTATATAAAACCATAGGAATAAAATGATGAACATAATTATTCATTAACAGAATAAAAATATACTACTTTTGTAGTATAAATGATAGTAAAATTTATCCACCATTTGTTTACATGTATCACCTTATTCACTTTCATTATTCAATAATTTTGATCACTGTTCAACCAGCTCAAATAAGGAAGCCCAAAGAGATGCTGATGCTGATGAAGAGAATATTTTTCATTTTGGCATTAGATATTGGACTTTTGAAAATTTGGTCATGTCTTTTTCCTTGTATATTCTCTGGTATAGGACAGTTGAAGTCTTAAGAATCTTTGTTCTAGTTTGTATTTGCTGGGATATCTTTCCATTTCAGTCCATCTTCCTGGTATTTTCTCCTGATATCTTTTTCCTTTTATCATTTTTCTCTTGACTTAGAGTCAGGTGGCATCCTTTTGTGACTGTGTAGCAACACAAAATCAAATCCTCTGATACATAAGGCACCATGTAAGTGGATTAAAGTTTAAAGAGCTTAGCTGTGTTGTTCCTATGTAGAGAAGCCTTCTCATACACTTTAGTTAATACAATGATTTTTTTAATACTCAGGAAATTCTGAGAATATAGGTACTAGTTGTGTAGGTGTACGTGTCTGTGTGTATGTTGTATAAATTTTAATTGTGGTTTACACACTTAAAGTTTTTATATAAGTATTTATAGAAAAATGGGAAAATATGAATCCATTTGTATAGTATTAGGTTTATTATTGCATAAGAGTCATAAACTATATTAAAGTAATCCTTCAGGTTATCTTCTAGCACTAATGCATTGTATCATATCAATATGAGCAATTTTTGTCTCAGTGAAATCTACAATAAAATTGAAATAATTTGGGGCATTTTTTTTTCAGTAGAATATTCATGCAAGTAGAAAATGCTTCAATGTACTAAAGCCCAACAATGTTAATGTTGTAATTATGGAAGACTTGTTTAGAGGTAATGAGCTAAAGTTTTGGCAGAACTTGTGACCATGAAAGCCTAATTTTTGGACATTGAATCCACCTCACCACAGAAACACATATCAAAAATGCTTGGTTGTTGTAAATCCCTGTTAGTAGGGCATCCAGCAACATTTCCCTTTGGCTGGCAGTTTATTTGGGATTCAGCTGTACCTCCTGAATGCTTTGAGTCCTCATAATCATATTATGTCTGCTCTTGCGCATGCTGAAACTGGCAGCCTAAGACATGTTGAATTGATTTTTAGTTGGCTGTTTCCTGTTTATTTCTGGAATGGGAGTTAGTTAAATAGACTTCAATAATGGAAAATATACTTTCCCAAGTTTTACGATTAAGCTCTGTACTTTTTTGCCTCTAATGAGAGCTCTCATACAAGAAGATCTAAAAAAATTAAATAAATAAATAAAAAGCATTTTATCTTGAAAACCTCATGCTCCAAATTCATGTTAATTAAAAACTCTGCTTTGAAGATTTGAGAGCTAATTGATAGTCTTCAAAAGATAGTAATATAATATTATGTTCACTCAGATATTTTCAAATAGCATACTTGTGCCCAAAGTATTCATTTATATTTAGGTTACTCCTCCTCATAGCTCTCCAGAATCTATATTCATTGATATGAGAGCAGGCTAAATAGAAAGTGGACAATATTAAGGTGTATCTATTATATTGCTATGTTTCTCAACCTCAACAAGAGTCAAGTTCAAATCCACCTTCTTTTCAATACCATTTATGGAAGATGGTAAAATAAAGATTAGTCCTGGAAAAATGGAAAGGTAAGACAATTTGTTAGCCTCATTATACCATTGATGGTCCTTGAAATCAAGGAGATATATGCATTTGTGCATGTATTAGAATATATTAGGTAGTAGAATATAACTCTTAAAAGTTGAAAAATATGAAAATCAGCCATATATTCTTATTTGTGCAGGAAACATGGTTTATCAGTACAGATGCCAGTTGAACAGATGCTATTAAGCTAGTCTTGGGCACCAGTAGAGGAATTACATGCAAACAACCAAACATTTAATCTGAAAGAATATGGAAATATTCTTTATAATTTTCATTCAAGACTTTGGATCTTATATTCAATGGACAAATGATAGAGTGATTAAAAGGTAAACCCTATCATAGTCTCATTATATCACAGATGGTATGGTCAATTTCAATTTATTTTATTTTATTTATTTAATTTTTTTAGTTGCAGATGGACACAATACTTTTATTTTATTATTTTATTTATTTATGTGGTGCTGAGGATTGAACCCACTGCCCCATGTGTGTAAGGCAGGCACATTACCACTGAGACACAACTTCAACCCCTGAATTGCAATTTTTTAATATTGATATTGCAGAGGAGAAATAAGAATTAATTTGTCAAGTAGACAATTTTTTAAATCCAGCAATGATCTTTGAAAGAGATCATTATAAGGGTGTGCCTCACTTTATGTTATAGATATTCAGCAAATATTGCCTATGTATATATGACAGCAGGGGCTAACCCTTTGTGAAGAATTTTCTAATTGCCCTACCCAACTCAATCTTGCCAATTTTGAATGCTAATAAGATTCATCTAATCAGCACTGTTCTGATATACATGTTATATTTATGTATTCTTTCTGACCTCTATGGCTTGATCATAAATGTATATCATAGAGCAGTTGGTACAATGTCAGATGCATTGCAAATACCCAATAATAAATACATATAAGATATTTAAATTTCATTTTAAGCTTGGAAATTAAATGTGGTTTTAATGAGATGATACTTAGCCTTTGGTAAGCATACAAAGGTAAAACTACAACTGAAAAAACAATATATGTTCAAAAAGGAAAGACATGAATAGTTGTTTGTCTATCCCTATAAGAGATATCTGAAATAATCAACTTTAAAAAAAAAGATTTATTTTGGCTAACAATTTTAGAAGTTTCAGTTCATGATCCTTTGATTCTTTGGGCAATGGTACATTGTAGAAGAAACCTCTGGTCTCAGGGCCTGGAAGAATGAGAGTTAGAGGGAGGGAGGGGGAGAGGGAGGGAGGGGGAGAGAGAGAGAGAGAGAGAGAGAGAGAGAGAGAGAGAGAGAGAAGGCAATCAATCCCCTTTGAGCACATATATATCTCCAGGGAACTAAAACCTCCACCAGACCTGACCTCACAAAGCTTCCATTATCTCCCAATAGTGCCAAGTTAGGGACCCAGATTTACCATACACATCTTTGGGAATATTTAAGATTCAAACTGTAGCATTCTGCTTCTAGTCCCTACATTTTCATGTTAATTTCATGATGCAATATACATTTAATTAATCCCCAATTGTCCCTAAGTCTTAACTCTTCCAGCATTGTTCCAAAGTCCAAGTCCAAAGTGTCCTTGAAAACTATAGAAAATTGATGATGTGACAGGCACAAGGTACACATTCCAATTCCAAAAAGAAGAAATGGAGAGGATTGAAAGGGAGATCAGACATAAGACCAAGTAGGACAAACAAATACTCATTTTCCATATTTGGAATCTGGGGCATGCTGAAACAGGGAGAGGACTTGCAAGGGCTTGGGTGTATCCACCCCTAAAAGTTTACTGGTTGGAGGCCGAATTCCTTCTATCTCAGGCTGGCTTTGCATGTGCCTGGAGCATCTCTTGGTGGGCATGGAATATTGATGGTATCTCTATTTTCTTTAGGTTTTTCACTATAGCTTCAGTTTTACTGATACAGTTCCACACACCACCCTGTTGGGGGCTTCTTGAATGAGGGTCGATCTTGTACATATTACTTTGCCTCCCAGCCATTCCTCTGAAATCTGGATGGAAGAATCCATGAAGGTATAATTTGCAATCTGTACACCTGAAAAATCAGCACCAGGTGGATGATGCCAAAGTGTACTGCCAATGCACACTGCATGTGGGTCTGCTTTATCAATGGATGCAATGTCCTCTCAGTAACTTGCTGGCTAAATGTAGGGAAATGAATCCCAGAGACAAATGATACCCGAGGTGGCTCGGGTACCCTTGCAGGCAGGGTACTGTAGGCTCTATTCTCAAAAGACTATGCCTTGAAAGGCATTTTTAAAAACTGCATTTCTCTATCTTTGAGCCTGTAATGGATCCCTCCTTGTTGATTCCTGAGATGACCTCAAGGCATATTTCCTGCTGACTCAGCGCAAAGTTCTTGCTTTGTTTTCATACCCGTTATTAGCCACACCATCCTTGGCAACACCTTCAAGGATGCCCCTTTTCTGGCTATGTCACAAATGTTTCAAGTGTTTCTGCTTTGCTCTCCTTTGTTCCTGATTTTTCTCATAATTTTGGTTAATTGGAACAAATACTAATTTAAAAAAAAAGCAGCCACTATTACGCATGCCACAGTCTGAGTGCTTTGCTGACTTGAAATATCCTCCATCAGATCAAGTAGTCCACCTATTTTAAGCTCTGGCTTCCACAAAGAGCATAAACAAAATGTATTTAATTTTTCTGTTCTAGTGTAACAAGGATAATCTCTGGTCTAGTTGCCCATACAATCCTCATTCCTCTCTGAAACCTATAGTGTTTACCGTCCACATTTCTATTAGCGTTCTGAATTTCTAAGCTTCCAATAGAATTGTCCAATAAGTTCCATGAACAGTACATTTTTTTTCCAAATTCCTGTTCCAAGCTCCATCTGTAAACAAATTCCAAAGTCTCTTCAATGTTGTCTGGTATAAGGTATTGTCAGACCTCCACTTCTCAATACCAATGTTCCTTGTTACTCTGCTTTTCATTACTATCAAAAACAAGGAAGATAATCAACTTACAAAGATAAAAAGTTTTATTTTGGCTTACAGTCTTAGAGATTTCAGTTCATGATTGTTGGCAAAGCAGGACCTCCTGGCAGGAGCATGCGGTATTGCAGAACTATTCACCTAATATCCAGGATGTGACAGAGAAAGGAGAAGTGTTTAATTTAGTTCCCACATTCTCTTTTGATGATATGACCTCTGTGACCTTTCACCAGGCTCTAACTATTGTAGTATCTACTGCCTACCAGTGACACCAAATTAGACACCAAGCCTTTGCCATGTGGACCTTTGGGGGATTTTTAAGGTCCAAAGAATGGAGGCATGTTAAAATGACGTGTAATTTAATCTCTAATGCAGTAAAGATTTTGTTTTGTATAAAAACATACTATACAAGGAGATTAATAATTATATTGCTGTGAAAATACCAACATATCTGAGACTATAAAAATGAGTTCAAGCAAAGATATAACCCTTGTGTAATTATGAACAAGAGACTTTAACAAGTTTATATAAAGTTCTCACGTTTTTGTAATGTCTTTTTTCCTACCTTATCTTTCGGTTGGAGGGGGAAGATAAACTATGAAATTGCTGTACCTCATCATATAATTATGATTTGAATGCTTTAAATCATTACATCTTGAAAAAGTCATTTAAATTGATGAGAACTTTATTTGAGCAATAACTAGAGAACATACCTCTCAGACAAATTGAGAATGACTAAAACAAAAGGGGAGGAGAAGGAACCATGGAGCTAATCTGAAATTTTTAAAAATCCCATTATTCACCTATTAGGCCTGGATATTAAGAATTTATGTTTTTGTAGCAGTCATTTGTGGTAATCATAAGAAGTTGGAAGGGAAATAGATTTTATATTCCCTTAAAAAATGGTCCTAGATTTATTTAAAGAGTAATGTGAAGCACCCAAATTTTGCATGAGGAAACCTAAATTATACTAAATATCTGAGTTCAGAGAGGAAAGCTGGGCAGAGTAGCAAACTGAAATACTGAGATCTCCATATAAAGGCATCCAATAACTGACAGTTTAAAATGAGATGTAAACAACTGAGGGTTTAGAACCTTAGAAGTGCTCCTTTAAACGAATGTTTACTCTTAGTGATAATTTTCATGCTTATTTAAAATATATGCTGCCCTATAGATTGTTAATGGCTTCCCTGAATCAAAGTTTATGTGATGCACTCTCGGATAATAAAACATCTAAAATGAGATTAACCCAATGCAAATTATATTTTGCAATGTTTCCTCATATGAGTAACCTAAGAAATTTTAACAGGGTGGTATGTGAGATCAAGGGGAGCATATTACCTACGAACATTAATCACAGTTCATATCATGCCTATATCCTCAGTGTATAGCAGAGAATATCCAAAGTGAGCAAAACTAATAGTTGGATTGATGAGTACATCAGAAAATTCTTTATATAACAATACCCCTGGAGCCCATTCTTTTACATATGCTTAAAGATACATAAATCACCAGTATATTCTTTTGGCATATTTCTTTAGGAATTGATTTATTGAATCATTGAATTTTGTCATTTATGTGCTTTTATATCCAAGAAAGATAATGAGATCTTCTCACATTTGAAAAACTGCTAGATTTTTAAATGTTACTAAATAAAAGTGCAGAAACAATATCTTAAGACAGCTTGAGCTTGAACACTTTATACAACAGAAAAATAGAGGTGATTTGATGTGACATTACTTTTTACATATACTGACTCACCAACATAATAGACTAATATGTAGAGAATTCTTTATGAAACATGCTTTTTACTTGGCATATATGGTTTAAGTACAGAGTTGCTATAGCATATATTTGCCTGCTTCTTATCCAGAAGGAAAATCCTTTTCATTTTAGTTTGCATGTTTTAAGATCTTTAACAGAATTTCTTTTAACAGAATTTCAGATAAAATAAAAACTTAAGATACTACACAGCACTTTAAATGACTTTATTAGGCAAACCTATCACATTTCTAACTAAAAATTAAGCTAACATAGGAAAGATACAACTTTGTTTATGGGGAAAAGACATGTGACTAGATAATCTGATTTATATGAGATAGAATATTTTAAATATGCAATCATTAATTCAATGGGAAGATTTTCATGAGCAAATTATAGATAAAATTTTGCAGACAAAAAGCTGAAAAAAGGGCTTAAAGATGCATAAATATGCTTCTGGCTCAGTGGTAGAGCAACTCCCTAGCCCAAGGAAGGTACTGGGTTCGATCCTTAGCACCATATAAAAATAAAATAAAGGCATTGTGTCCATCTACAACTAAATATATATATATATATATATATATATATATATATATATATATATAGCTAAAAAAAGAAAAATAATCAAATATAAAGAATGAAACATGAAGAATAACACACAGAGACAGCTGTAAGATCTTAATAATTCTCCATGTTAGCTATGCAAGAAAATAAGGTTCACATTGTTTCATGTATTAAAATTAAATTCATCATTATTTGAATACCTGCCTTAGACTAAATGAGCAAGTTCAAGTTCAAAAGTATAAGATGATAATTCAAGGTGGAGTGTTTCAATTTAAGTCATCATAATGGTAATGAATTAGGTCTTCTATGAGAAGATTCATTTTCAAATGCTTGTGAATCATGTAAAGATGTAGCCTATATTCCATTTTATCAAATAAATGAGATATATTTATCACTCATCTGAAAACCAGTAATCTGCTCTGATCTCAGTTTTTATTAAGTTCCACAAGGGTCAGAGTGGAATAGGGTGGCTAAGAGTAGAAGTCTGAAGTGCTATGAAAAAAGACTCTGACCTATTATATTTAAGGTAGCCTGACAGCCCCATACTAGTGAACATTTTTGACAGGACTGTTGTAAAGAATGATGATTTCATTTGATCAACTCCATATAGTGTAGGTGGTATAGCCTTGAGGCAGTGCAGCTTAGTAAACATATTTTATTACCTGGAAATGTTTCTGTACTTTTAAGGTAAAACTAACAATGTTTAAAATGAGAACAATTTTCCTAACTCATACTCAACAGCAAGTGAAATATGAGCACTAGGACAAGTTTGATCTTGAAGTGCTCAGAAGAAATGCTGTTGTCTAATGGGTCATTTTGGTTTTTATCCTAGTTCAAGCCACACATTAAGTTAGAGCAGAACTACCAAATATCTAGTTTGGTGACAACCACATGTTTATAAACTTCATTTTGCAGTGTACAATCAAATTTATTAATACAGAAATTAGATGATATATAATTAATGTAGCTGTCGTGACAAATCAGGAATATCTGTACACAGTTACATTTTCCTATAAGAAATATACACCAAATATATTAAATCTACATATCAAATAAAGATGTTCTAAAATAAACAAAATGAAATTATCTTTAAATTCTTATATTGATAAGCCCAATTTATATCTTAAATTAAATACATTTGGGGCTGCGGTTGTGGCTCAGCAGTAGAGCGCTCGCTTAGCACATGCGAGATCCTGGGTTCCATCCTCAGCACCACATAAAAATAAATAAAATAACAGTATTTTGTCCAACTACAACTAAATAATAAATATTAAAAAATAAATAAATACATTTGACTGAGCACGTAGTATGAGTGTGTGTGTGTGTGTGTGTGTGTGTGTATGTATAGTATTTCCAAAATTTTACCGCACAGAGAGTAGAGTCTCTGATTTGAAAGAAGAAGAATCATCAATATTCTATGATTTTCAAATGAACAAATTGGACAGTAATTAAAAATCAAGACATCTGCACCTTCCTCACAAAGTCCCTTTAACTGACAAATTGACCAGATTCTTCCTGTGGACAATATTATTGCGTCTGAGTGTTTTAATATTCTTCCTTCTACTGAAAACATGAAATCATTACTTGATATTTGCTTCAGGGAAAATGTTGAAATGTACTTCTACATGTTTTCCTGATTCTGATATGTATCTCTGTCTACTGGAAGGGTATTCTCATAAACATTTTACAGCTGGCAACATCATTATCCCTGTCCTCCTATATTTACCTCCATCTCACACACTTATCAAGTAATTCTTGGATTCCCCAAACTCAGAATGTGTAAGATGTTGCAGAATGTGGATCAAGAAGGCAGCAAGCAGCAGCAGTAGCCAAATGAGTCCTAGTCTGTTTTCCAGGTTGTGCTCTCACTAGTAAAGCAAGTCTTGCCTTCAGTTTCACTTCAGAGGCCATGCTCCCTTTTGAAACTAACTACACGATAATGAGTAAATAACAAAGTGACCACCTAAAGTCCCTTTCACAGAAGAGTTGACTTACAAGTTAACCTTCTTTCAAGATACAGTATGCTGTAGTGAGAGTTGATAAGCCAAATTCTACTACTGATCCTAGTTCGAGGCCAACATGTAAAGAGTTTTTTGCCTTTTGTTTTATCAATGATCTTTTAAAAATTTTGGTCCTTTGCTTTTATGATAAGGAGGGAAAATGCACTCACTTCTGTGAGGAGCAGACTCTAATTTCCTTTTCACCATTTTGAGATGGTCATGCATCTTTATGTTGCAGCATCTTTTTATTTCATTACAGATTATACCAGATATTCTTGGCTGAATTGACAGGGGCCCATGACACTAGGCCTCAGAATACCCAGACTTCTTATGCTTATCTTGCAAGAGTTATCACCAGTGCTATCTAACAAGAGCTTAGCAGCTATAAAATATCTTTAGAAGAACATCCACTTATCTTTGGGGCATGACATTTTTTTCAGAGATCTGTGCCTAAAAGAAACTCCCTTATCTCATTTACATAGATTTTAGAGTCTCCAAAACTGTGATAAAGAACTCTAGTTCTCTATCAATGATTTAGGAATGTAGGCCAAGGAAAGAGCTAATGGTAAACTATTTTTCATTATCTAATATTATTGTATGTAACATTTATGAGTAGTCATCTGTAAGGAAGAGAATGTGCATCTTGAGGATATCAAGAAAATATTAATTTTTACCTTGTGTGTGTTTTATAGCATACAGTGGAAAACAGTTTGAATAATACATGGCTATAATATATAGTTACACACCAAACAATAACATTTCAGCCAATGATGGACCCTGTTTGCAATGGTAGTCCCACAAAGTTATTATGAGCTGAAAATGTACCTAGTAGCACCATAGCCATCAAATACCATAGTGCAACAAAATACTTGTGATCATGTTGGTGTAGAGAAACTTCTATATGTCTATTTTTGTAAAAATTCAGCACATCATATATAATGCATACAATCTGACAAAAATAGTAAATTACTATATTACTAATTTATGTATTTAGTATGATATACTTTTATCATTATTTTATATGATTAAGTGAGGTATAAAATAATATGCCATAATATTGTGGCCACAACATTACTCTAGCCACACCTTCTTATATCTTCTCTTTCCCCTCTTCTCTTGATTGAATTAAAAGACCACAAAAATGAGTGATTGACTGATACCACTAGGTTTGTGTAAGTACATGCAAAGAAAACCCAAAGAAAGGTGCAGGGGCAAAGTAAAAGGCTGTTCATCAGAGCTGCCAGCTCTCTCTCTCTCTCTCTCTCTCTCTCTCTCTCTATATATATATATATATATATATATATATATATATATATATATGTAACATTAAGCCATTAACATCATTAGAACAGATGATGAACATATCTGTTCTAACAGATGATGAAAATATCTGAACATATTTTGAACATATCATGTGAGTTTAATAAACCTTCATTATGGTACCTGAAAAATATAAAATTCACTTTTTAATAATTTTCTGCTCAGGATTTTAAGCTATAAATATTTCTAAATCATAGGTCAGTGTATGTTTATAATGTATTATTATGTTCACTATTCATTCTCTTGACATTATTAAGTTACTTCAAAGAAAATTTTTTGTATTTCTTGAAATTTTGATTAGCAATGGAGTCATATAATTTTACTATTTTATAAATAATTATTTTATAAATATAAATAAACATGTTGGATTGAAGAAATTTGCTCTTGAGTAGATACACTTTAAATTTACTTTTGGTCAATTTTATATGAATAGATAATCTGTAAGTAATAAGTTCTTTGCATTTGTGAAAACGTCTCTTGTGGGACAAAATAGAAAAGTGTGAGATGACATGATGTAATGAACTCTCAATTTTCTTCCCTTGGAGAAAATTCTATTTTTTTTTCAGAGATGGGCAAGACCCATGCCTTATTTCAAGGATATTTTTTTTGTTTAAATGATAAGGATAAGTAAGGAATTTATCCAATGCTTTGTAAAGTTTTCTTCACCATGAGGGCCATTTTCGAATAATAGTCCAAACGGAAGCTTCTCTAAATGTAAGGAATACTTTTTATGCGTATGTCACTGTGTGCTTACAGCCTTTCTCTTGAACACTGTGTAATTTTCTACATCCCTTACACATCCAAGTGGATTCTCAGTTCACGGAAGACAAGACTTTCATTTTCACATTAAGAATCTTTTCACATATTTAGAGCTCAATAAATACAGTTAAATAAATAGCAGTAAATAAATAAATAACAGAAAAGAACATTAATTTGGGATGACCTAGTAAAAGAGACTGAAAAGTAAGTATAGAACAAAAAAGAAACATTCATAGATGAAAAGAGATTTTAAGGAAATGGATTGTGCAATTCTGCAAAGAATCTGAGTATATTGACAAGTCAGCTATCAAATTTGAAGATCTCTGGTAAGAAAGCAATTTTATCAGGCATGGATGTCAGAGTAAAAGAAGAATGAGTTGAGGAGAACAAGGGAAGCAGCAATTCCAAAAATCCTTTTTGTTGAAGAATTACAGGTGAAGAAAGAGAAATAATGGCATCATAGAAGAAAATAAAATAGGGATAAGGAGATTGTGGGGCATGGGGCCAGACCATAAAGGTACTTCAAAGTGCACTTAAGAACTGTATCCATTCTTAGATGGAACCTGACTGTGTCTGCTATCAATGCTCAATCTATAGTGTTCTATGGTTATGTTCACTTCCTGCACTTAAATTTTCTCACAGATTCTTACATTTCAACAATTCCCAAAAAGTTCAAATGCATTTTCCTTTTCTTCTCTAAGTCTTGCCTATGTCTGACACATTATTATCCTTTTTTTCTCTTTCCACTGAATCTTTCCAATCTCTCCAAACTCATTTTATAATGTGAAATACTATTCAATGCATAAGAGTTCAATGAATTAAGTGCTTTTTAAATGAATTATACCGAAGTCAGCACATATACGTGCAATTACATACATATCTGAGTACTTGGCAGGCATTGCTAATTTGTCTATGTACTTTTTATATTAATAACCAAAGCAATGTTAAAAAAAAAAGAAAAGAAAGTAAGCTAGTAAGCTTGTCCCAATCAACTAAGCACACATAGATAAATTCTTCCATTCCTGAGACAACGTTTTTGGTTAGGTTAAGGTCTTATTTTATACCTTCATCTCATAAAAAAAAAAAAAAAAACTTAATTTTTAATCTTAAAAAGAGTTAATATTATGATATGTATATATGTGTTGAAATATACTCTACCCTTTACTATATGCTATTTTTTAATTAGTTACAAAATGGGCACATGCACAAATATATGCGAGATCTCAGTGACTTAGTATTTTGAAATAATGTAAGATAAATCAAGAATAAGTTCTAAATTGATTTTGTGTTAAAATGACAATATTCTGAATATGTTGTGCTACATTAAAAAATCAATATATTTTTAAAAGACTTTATTATTTTCTGAGAGAGAGAGAGAGAGAATTTTAATATTTATTTTTTAGTTTTTGGCGGACACATCTTTGTGTATGTGGTGCTGAGGATCGAACTGGGCCGCACGCATGTCAGGCGAGCAGGTTACCGCTTGAGCCACATCCCCAGCCCAAGACTTTATTTTGTACTCTATACTGTTATCTTAAAGGTATATACTTTTATTCACAGTGAGATATATGCACTTATTCACTATATTTTAAAATTTTTATTAATTTTTCTGTGCTAGATATCCTGAAGGACATAATGGTAACTATAAAAATATTTGATTTGGTCAATGTGTGGCTATTAGTGTAAAATTTATGCATATTACATATTTATCAGGAAAATGTAAAACCCATCAAAATTCACCAAGACACACTGAACAACATACACAGAGACATTACAGATGTATACACATATATACATATACACAATTAAGCAGTTAATCATAAATACTACATCTATTTTAGAAGCACTAAAATTTTTAGCATTTTTTTAATAATTAACTAAACCCTAGTCCATTTATTATTCTTTGAGAGGAAACATAAAAATATAGGCAATTTATAATTGCTTTATTCTGTGTAACTCTTCAAAGATTGTAAATGGTATTTCTACCTCTCTTGCTCTTCTGCCTGGCCCTCCTTTCTTTACCTTTGGCTAGAACTTCATCTGGATTGTTGCTTCTAAGTTAAAGTTAAATACAATTTAATTATCACTCCTGACAGTTGGGTCTAGTTGGTCCATACAACTTGACTTTGATCTGTGTGTATGTGTGTGTGTGTGTGTAAGATAGAGAGAATATCTAATAGTCACACATTGAATAAATCAAATACTTTTATACTTACCATTATGTCCTTCAGGATATCTAGCACAAATAAATTAATAAATTTATTAAAATACAGTGAATAAATGCATATTGTCTTACTGAGAATAAAAGTATACACCTTTAAGATAAAATTATAGAGTGCAAAGTAAAATCTTTTTAAAAAATATTGATTTTTTAAATGTAGCATAACATATTCAGAATATTGTCATTTTAACATAAAATCAATTTAGACTATTCTTGATTTATCTTACATTATTTTAAAATCCTAAGTCACTGAAATCTAGCATATAACTGTACATGTGCACATTTTGATTTATCTTTAAGTCATTTTGTAACTAATACAAAAATAGCATATATTAAAGGGTAGCATACATTTCAACACGTGAATACGTGCTATAATTGAAACTCTTTTTAAGATTAAAAATGAAGTTTTTCTTTATGAGATGAGGGTGTAATATAAGACCTTAACCTAACCAAGAATGTTATCTCAGGAATGGCAGAATTTATCTTTGTTTCCTTTGTTGATTGGGACAAGCTTACTAGATTTCATTTTTTTAAAATGTTGCTTTGGTTATTAAAATGAAAAGTACATAGACAAATTAGCAATGCCTGTTAGTGAGAGAGAGGGGAAGGGAGGGGGGAGGGAGGGGGAGGGAGAGAGAGAGAGAAAGAGAGAGAGAGAGAAGAAGGAGGAAGAGGAGGAGGAGGAGAAAGAGGAGAGTAGGGGAGGAGGAAGAATGCTTAAGAAATAGCTATGTGTCATATTCTAAATTCAATGACTAAGTTGATTTGTTATGATATAGAGAACAAATGTGGGTTAACATTTTAAAATGACATCTGTGAAAATTTCCCCATGGACACATATAGAAGAATTTTTTGTCCTCACCTTTGGTTAGATTTCTGGACCTCATACAAACAGTAAAGGCAAATATAGAATTTTGAATTGTGAAGAAGTATTGAGTAATTTTACAGTTTTCAAATTTTAGCTTTAGGAGTCAGTCTGTTAGGCATTTTTGTATCCAATACTTCATAATTTCTTATGTCTATTTATTAATAACATTCTTAAATTTAATTTCTTGCCATCCCTAAATTTTTATTTCTCATCATCTCTGAGTTCTTATTTATCATTAATTTCAGTCTTCTATCTAAATATATTTTTTCCTTCATAAATATATTTCATTGAATTTCTATTCATTAATCATCATTGTATTCTAGGAGTGTATCAAAGAAAAAAGACAGTAATTACTCATTTTGTCACTGTATGCACCTTCTCTCTTCTCTGTTTCCCATTTATAAAGAGAAACATGCAGTTTTACCTAAACATTAACAAAAATATAACAAGAATATCTATTTCTTCCCATTATTTCATCAAATACAAATAAGCAGTATTAAGAGAGTATAATATATATGCTCTGTGCTTATAAATATGCCTTCTATATCTTCATGATATAAATTCTTTACTTCGAACTAGCTATTTATTCTTTGAATGGACCCTCATAGTTTTTCTCATTTCTTAAAGAATCTTCTCACTTCAGGTTACATGATTTCAAATGTCTCACTTTCTTCCATTGAGAGTCTGTTTAATTGAACTTTCTTCAAGATATAATAAGGATACAGGTGTCAAGCAATCAGTCCAGGATTTTTCAGTAGGTTGAAAAGATGACAGAATTAGTAGAGTTGCCCCTCAACCCCACTGGGTGTGACAACTGTGATATATAATAATGCTTAAGCAGTACACATGAAATGGAACCAACCAGATACAATGTGTTTTGCAGAAAATTTTATTCATAATACCTGAAATATTTAGTAAATTTATGAGGATCAGCACATCTTATACACACAGATTCTTCTTATATTGGTATCAAAAGTTTTATTAGAAGGCAATTAAGAAGCATATATTACAAACGTTATTCAAATAATCACTATTTATTATAGCTTTTAAATTTTAAAAGCATACACTATCCAAAATTTAAAATTTATATGAGAGTTTGAGAAATGGTAAATAATTAAAAATGGTTAATATAGTGAGAAAATGTACATAATGTATGCATTTAGAGGAAAAGAATATTGTTTTGAATTTATTTACTTTAATATGAAATTCAGTATACAAAGTCAATATTTTGTATATTGATAGAATAAATGATGTATAAAAGTATAAACTGCTTATAAACACTAAAGTACTATTCAATCATATACTATAAAATTGTTTGTAGATATATTTTATAGTAGTATAATACATCAAATTCAACCTTACCCTGAATTTGTTATATTTTTAGATTTATATTATAAAATGATGCAAAATGAAGGGAAAATATAAAAGTAAATCAAGGCCTACAATATTATATCAGTATTTTTTGTCATGCAAACATGCCAATACGAATCATGATTTAACCATCTTATAAAATGGGAGCATCAAATCTGTCAACAATTAACATGGGGCTTACAAAATTTCTATTCATTTTTCTTGTTAAATGTACTACTAATAGGGAATATATTGATTGCCATTAAATTTACCTAAAAATATGATAACAGTAATTACTTGGTTGTTTTGAGGTAATCCTAAAAGACTTACTCTTAAGGGAGGGCATTCTAGGCATACAAAAGTCATTGCTCAAAACCTAAATTGGAGGCATGTCCTGTTTGGTTGAAGAGCAAAGATATCAATGTATATTAGCTAAGTGAAGGTGAGGTTGCATTCTGGGAGATAAGGTCCAAGAGTTTACAGATCATGGAGCATCTGGATGGCCATTTTAAGGGTTTCATTTTACAGAGAAAATATTTTATAGAGTTGATCTGATGTGACTTGACATTTTAATAGGATCACTCTAGCAACTGTGTGGAAAATAGACTGGGGGCAAAGGTGGAAGTGGGGAGATCAG
Organism: Urocitellus parryii; assembly: GCF_045843805.1. NCBI lineage: Eukaryota > Metazoa > Chordata > Mammalia > Rodentia > Sciuridae > Urocitellus > Urocitellus parryii. The sequence goes on from NC_135532.1 coordinate 192,424,145, forward strand.
TCACAAAGATATTGCAATAATTCAGGTGAGAGATGATGGTGACATAGAGTGAACTGTTAGTGGTGGCAGTGGTAGGAACTGATAGAAGTAATGGCATGTCCTGACAGAATTTAAAAGTGCAGCATGAGAGAGTCAGAGTAGTATCTAGATTGACCTCAAATGTTTTAATGTAAGAATCTGTGGGACTATTAATTGAGACAGGAAAACTTTTAAAGGAGAAAGTTTGAAACAATAATTATAGATTTCCGTCTAAAGTTTTAAGTGAATTTATATATATAGTGAATAACCAACCAATGCTAATAATATAATGATAGAATTTCTATAAGTGTAATAAACAAGGGGCTAATTCTTCGTACACAAATGTATAAGAAAACAAATGTCTTGATTTCAAATCGTGCAAATGACATCAATATGCAATTCACAGAAATGGGAAAGTCAAATGTTAATTTTTTTTAAAAAGAATTCAAATTAAAGAGACATATAGAGGAAAAATAGAAGAAATGTTAATGTTTGCCTAATGCATAGAGTGGTATGACTGTGTGTGTATGTGTTACTGATTATACCCAATGCCAGGAAATAATGATGAGACGAAATGAGCATGGAATACAAATGTTGAGGATATAATTGTTATTAATATGTTATTAAAAATGGTCAAATATTGATTTACTTTACCCAGAAAATTCAGTAATTACTCAAATTTAAGAAAAAAAAATGAATGTTAGTACAATTTATTGTAATTGTAGAAAAAGGGAGAACAGTTTAAATGTCCAACAACAGAGACTAATTTAAAATAGTAAGGTATATGATTTTATATATTATAAATGTGCTATTTTGACTTACCTTCAGGTAGAAGGGTTCTTTGTAATCACTCTACTTTTTTATCTTTCTGTGTTTTTTAGATTCTTTTTTAGTAAACATGTTTTATATTTTATGATCTGAAAATAACAAAATTATTATAAAATTAATTAGGAATGTTCTATAACAATGCATTGTTAAGAAGTAAATATATATATATATATATATATATATATATATATATATATAAAATCATTAAAAGGGATATCAGAGGAAGCTGTTTTTCTGTCAGTCTAGAGCCTATTTCCATCATTTTCTGGATCTCATATTTGTGAATTCATTAATAACTAAGATTGATTTGTGACCCACAATCAATACACATGCCACTGCCAAGCTCTTTTGTAGACATTTTTTCAGAGAAGTGAAAAGTTTTGAGTCACCCAAAGCATAACTTCCCAGCTATGTTTAAATGAGATGATGCTCTGATTTCTTTTTCAAGTTTGATATTGTAAACAAGTATCATGTTTGTCATTGGTTTATGCCACAGTTTTCATAATTTTGTGCTTTCTGACAGTGATTTTGGTTTTGAAAACAGTCCCCAAAATAGAGCTGAAGTGCTATCTAGTACTTCTCTATGAAAGTCTTTATGAAGAAAATTCATGTGTTCAATAACCTTTAAAAGGTGTCTTAAAACAGAAACATATATAAATAAGCTGTTTATTGACAAGCTGATAAAATGTGAACTGCAGCTCACAAGAACCTAACCTTGTATTTCTCCTAGGAGAGCTTCTTCAATATTTGTTATTTCAGCCTCCATGGTGACTTTCCTGTAGAATAAAACTACCAAATGCAATAAGTAACCATTTGCGATCTATATGAATTTCCCAATGGCAGGAAGGTGTTGTGAACCATAGATATCTCCAGATAATTTTCCATAAATGCTACTAGAATAACTTGATAATGTTGAGAGAACAATAAATATTTTTGATGTTTGTATATTTATAAGTTTTTTTTAAAAAAACTGGGATAATATTGGTAGACTAAGATTCAGCAACATTTCCATGAAGAGATACACACTATCTTGAAGGGACCATTGTGAAGATCTAGGAAAGTTTCCAGTCACTGGTGAAGAAAATATATGTATTTCTTTCCTGGGGTCTACAGTGAACACTTACTATAATTTTCCTTTGCTATCCTTGATGTTCTTATTTATTGATAAATAGAAAATCATACCTGGACTGTTCAGAATATTTGTGATTCAGTTTTGGGAAAAAGTATCTCCTAGAGTGGGAACTCTTGATCAGGTGGAAAAATAAACAAACATACAAATACCTTAGGTCCTGAATTTCAAATGCAATTACTTCCTTTAGAAAGCTCTGCCATTTCAATAAGCTCTGAATATTAATACAGTAATAATTTTTCTGCATTGAATATGCAGGAAAAACATAATTTAGATAAGTTTCCAATTGGATAAAGTGTTTGAATTAATAAATACGATCAAAATATAGCTCTGCAGGGTGAATATTTTATTGAAAAGAGAAAGATTAATTTTTATAGTGTATGGGTTACTGAAAGCTCTAATTTATATTAGAGCAGTTCTATAGAGTAAGAAAAGCTGATAGGATCTGAATGGGCAATATTTGATATAAGTAAATTGAGTTTGATAAAGTAAACTAAGAATAAAGATCAGGAATTTTAAATACAATGTGTTATGAAATCAGTTGATGATTATTGATTTGTTGTTTCTGATGAATTTGCTTTAACTTTCTTTTTTGTTTTTAAACATTCAAAATTATTTTAAAATTTAAAATTTCATCAATATGTAATAATAACATATTGCTAAAGATTTTAAACAGTTGTTTCATGGTTCAATTTAAAAATTACTGAACATGTGGAAAAAAATATGTACCATGCCCTCTTATAAAACATCACTTTTATTTTAAGTGTCCATTCTAATAAAATATAATAGAATGTCTATACTTTTAAAATCTG